>NC_066316.1:111222978-111522978 GCF_022539315.1 Serinus canaria
CAGATCCCTCTGGAAAGCAATGACCAATCCAAGTTGGATTCCCTACTCTCCCTCTGTATGGAAGGAATCACAACAGGTGTGAAATAGTGGAGGAGGAGTCATGTGAATTGATATTTGATCAGAATCCAGAATAAAAGTAAAAGAGTGCTCTAATATCAATCCCAATTTTTGGCATAGCACTGGAAAAATTGTTTCAACAGTCAGACTGTGGGACACTCACACAGAGCCAGGGGATGCCTCCACAAGGCAGGTGAGAGGCTCTGGGATGGTGACCCCTGGAGCACTGGTAGGAACAAGTGCCTGAAGCAGCTCCTGCTCTCCTGATCATCATCATCATCAAATCCTCATGCAACAGTGTGGGCTGGAAGAGACACTTCAGGCCATTTAGTCCAAACCTACTGTGATAAGTATGGGTATTTTCAACTAGATTAGAGTTCTCAGAGCCCTGTCCCACCTGACCTTGAATGCTTCCTGAGATGAGACATCCACCACCTCCCTGGACAACCTATGCCAGCATTTTACCACCCTACAACCCCTATTTGAGCAACCTTCCGACACGCCCACTCCTGCTGAGGCACTTCTCACCTCCACACCTTTTACAGAGACCTCCACTCACCTCATCAGCTCCTCCACTTTGTCGTCGATGTCCAAGTCCTCCTCGGAAGCCTCGAAGCTGTAGGACCTCTGGGCCAGGCTGTTGGCCAGGGGGTAGCGGGTGGGCGACATCTTCCCGTTGAAGGCAGACAACCTCTCGTTACTCTCTCTCCCGTTCTGATTCGTAGTGCAAGGCTGTGGGGAGGTGTCGTAACTGTTGCTCGGGGACGGGGACATCCCGGAGTGCTGCGTCTGCGTGGAAGCCGTGGCCGTGGAGGATGAGGCCGGGACGTTGTTGGTGCTGTTGCTGTAGGAGCCGCCTCCATAGCCGGACCTTCTCCCGAATTTGTCGCTGTGCTCTTGGTCCAGACGGTCCAAGGTTTCCAGGGCGTGCAGGATCTCATGCCTGGTCATTCCCGTGCGTCTCAGGCGCTGCAGGAGGTCGATCTGCTCTATGGTGAATCTTGGCTCGTCTGTGTAGTGAGACATGGTTTCCAGCAGGCTGGAAATGAGGGAAAACACAAAATACTTCACGTCAATAGTTCTACGTGGCATGTGGAAGGTGCTTTATAAATTCTGGTGCAAAACTTTAAGACACACACACACAGTTCCAAAATCCACCTCCAAAATCCACCTCCAACCAACCTCAGAAGGACACCTGCCATGAATGCCAATCTCACTACACAGCAGAAGGGTTAATTTTCCTCAGAGTGCTCCAACAGCATTTCAGAGCTCTCCTCACACCCCCCACACCTGCACCAACCCTGCAGTTTGTGCCCTTTTGTTTTTGATAAACCACTGCTACAGAGACTGTGGTTGCTCAGTAATTATGGCTGCAACTTTATCCCAGACAAAATTTTGCCCGATGTTAAGTACCCACCAGACAGGAATCTCAGATTTCTGTGGTGGCCACAGATCTGAATCTTTCTGGACAAGTTTTCACCAGTTATGACATGAGATTTATGAATCTCTACTCTTTCAAATCTTAACTACAAAGAGTTCGAGTTGCCCTAACTTTTGTAGCTACCTTGAAAAAAAAAAAAAAGAAGATAAAAACACACCCAGCGGAAATTCTAGTGGCCTGTAGGACCCAAGCTGATTTGACTGAAGTTGGATTTCTGAAGTTAGGAACTTTTGAACCTGGAATGTTGTCACAGATTGCCTGCCCTGACAAGGAAAGTGCAGCACATCCAATTACTCCTAAGCTTTCATTTAAAGAAATAAGTCTTCAGCTTTTTCTCCTCTAAAGATTGGCTTCTCAGGTAACTTGTCCATCCTGGTGGCTCAACAAAATCATTTTTAACTCCTAAACTTCCCAAGATGCCACAACAATGAACACTATTTGCTGCAAAGGCCAGAAATGGAACTGAAAAAAATCACAGTATGCTCCCTTAATCGTGCTTCATTCCTAAGTCTCCTGGCTACAGATCCAAATGCCACACAAACAACAAGATCTCCTCCTTCAGAACTCTAGATCTTGAGAAGAAGGGATGGCAGATGGAGGGCAGGCAGAACTTGGCAAGCAGAATATGGCATTTTCCATCCTTCTCAGGAATCTTCTCCTGAGTCAAGGGTTTATTGCCATTCCTGCAGGAGAACAGGGTGAAGAGATCACTCAAACTCCAGGAGACGTGACAGAGCTGATGTACAACCCCTGCGAGCCAGAGCAAATCACAGCTGAGGGAAAGTCAAGGAAGAATTCCAAGGACCCTGTGAAAGCCAGGAGAGGGACGATGGCTGTCAGGCTGAGAGACCTTCCAGGGACAGGGCTGCCTATTCCTCCCCACAAATTTTGAGGATGACTCTTCATGTCCATTTCTGCCCTGGCACAGAGAAGTTCCTAACAGGAGTCATGGAACGACTCCAGACCCATAGCTGGGGCTGAAAAACAACACTGAGAACTGGCTTGTTGGAGCAGAGCTGAAGTAGAGCTGTAAAGACAAAGCCAAGATGCCCAAATTCACAAAAATGGCACTTGCAGCCCGGGAAATAAAGAAACGAGAAGAAAATCCCATCTTTGCCCTCAGCCAGCAACTACTGAGCTCCTTACAGTGTTTCATGGGAGAAGGAAGCAGGAGGACAATGCAAGGGGATGACTCCCATCCAAGAAAATGCCTGTGTGAGAAGACAGACGTTCTACATCCACCTCAGTGCCTCAGCCCAATGGGAATGTGCTGTCCTCCGGAAAACTGATTACTGGAAACGTCCAGGCCATTTAAAATTTTCCAAGACAAGCACCCAGACTGTTGAACCACAGGAGGGCACGGCAGGCAATGCAGCAGTCGACCTGCTACTGACTGGAATTGTAACAACCACAATTTGGAAGTGGCATCCCAGGCTGAGACCTTCGGAGCTTGGCGGGGAGCATTTGGAAGCAGACGCTGTGTTCCAGGTTTGGCCCCTGGGGGAGGCAGGGCTGCTCCATCCTCCTCTCCCAGCTTCAGGAGAAGCATCACAAGGATTTACTGACTCATCACAGCCAGCTCTGAGCAGCACCATTTTCAAGCAGAAAATCTCTTTAAACATCTGGCCTTGAGGTGGTTTTCACTGAATATGCCAGCTCACCCTTCCTCAGGGCAACACCTGGTTTGGGCATTTCTTACCCAGGTTTTTAATGTCACCATTCCCTGCATCATTTATCTGTCAATACCAAGTTTCATGTGCTCAAGTTCTTCGTTTGAACTGGAGAATTTAATGAGCCAGAGCCTCCAACCAGAATTACCTCCACTCAAAATTCCTACTTTACAGATTCTTCAACATTTAATACTAAAACATACTTTAAATTATTTAATCGTCCATTTATCACAGATACAGAAACCCAGAACTTTTGTCCTTGGAGCCCCGTGAACTAAAAAACTGACATCTGAAAAAAGCAAGACTTCCCAGATGGCTTCAAGAATGTCAAGCAACACAGAATTATGGAATTACAGAATGGTAATTGAAAGGGGCTGTAAAATCATTTTGTTCCACTCCCTGCCATGGGCACAGACACCTTCCACTATCCCAGGCTGCTCCAAGCCCTGTCCAGCCTGGCCTTGGACACTTCCAAGGATGGAGCAGCCACAGCTTCTCTGGGCAACCTGTGCCAGGGCCTCACCACCTCCTGCAGCAGGTGGTGGCCATGGCCAGCAATTTTCTCTAAAATTTGGGTGTCATTCCTAATTTTTCTGAAGTGCCAGGGCTCAGCTCCTGGATCTGGGTGCCCAGGCCAAATTAATCTCCTTTAGTGAATTACACACATTGATTTGGTGAATCTTAAGTGTCCTTTAGTGAATTCCAGCTAATGAAGTGCAGAGTTCTCAGATGCAGGGGCAGGGGTTGACCTCCTGTTGCTCGTGGCTGTACGAGGGAAAGAGCTCTGGCCTCAATTTGTCCCTCTTTGACACAGCTGAGCTTGTGCAGGAATTTCAATTCACAGGGATGCAAAGGCTGCTGGGCAAGGCCACCCTCTGCCCCAGGAATAAGATATTCAATGATTTCCAACTTGTATTCTGTTGTATTCTGTTCCAACTTGTAGTCCTGTTCATCAGTGGACTTTAAAGCCTTGCAGAAAGTAATATAAGAGCAGCAAACCCAATGTCAAATTAACTCCCTGATACTCTGTTTAACACAACCACTGGAAAAATGTGGACAACTTGAAAAAAAAACCCAAACTAAAATCAATTTTCTGCTTGTCTGTCCAACGAATTCTTCCAGCCCTCCAAAACTTTTAAGGCAACTTCTGGGTAATTTTTAAGAGGTAAGAACACCAAAATTAGAATATCTCCCTGCTGGTCTCACTAATGTCATACAGAGATGCTCAAAGTGCCTTGTTTATATTTGCACACTCAGCAAATATTGCACTGACACATTTCATTGGTCTTCTTGATCTGGAACTCCTGTTCCCATCTTAACATGCTTTTCTACACAGCCATGAGATCTAGAAATAATGCTCCTGAGGGACTTTTATGATTGAAAACAGCTGCAGGAACTTGGAATTTTCCATTAAAACCCCAAAACAAATATTGCAAAATGTGGTATTATTGAACATGTTCCAACATTGCCAACTATCCACAACTTTTTAATGAATAACTACAGCAAGCATTATTTCAAACTGTTACCTCGAGCAGGGCTTGGGTTATTTTCCCTTTTTAAAATATTTTAATAAACTTATCCTGTTTAAAGAACAATTTACAAAGCAGTTAATTAAATCAACCATTTTAGAATCACCCTAATTTCATTCACCTCATTAATGAGTGAATATTCTCCACCACTTCATCCCCCCCACACTGCAGTAAGAGCCTCTTATCCTCCTGCACTCCTCTGGCTACCTGTAATTCAATTTATTTCCCCCTCTTTTTCCTTGTGAAATACAATCAACTGCAAAAGTAGCAAGGAATAAAATAAGATAGAGACAAGCAGAATGATTGGGGGGTACAGGAGAAAATCAAGATGGAAAATACTTTTCCTGAGAACAGGACTGTGGATTGACTTTGCTGCAGGCCAACTCTGCTGCCTGTGTAGCAAAATATTCTCTACATCCCATGCTTTATCTGCTATCAATACTCTCACCACTGACAATGGGCTGTCAAATTTCCCTGGGGAGACACCCCAAAAAAGATATATAACCAAGGAAGAACAGCTATGCATTTTTCTCCCTGAAATTTTGCAAGCAAAACCTCTGCAAATTTCTAATTAAGCTCAAAACTAAAAGTGACCGATTTTTTAACAACGAATCTTGCCCTTTAAGACAAAGTTTCTTTAGGTTCTGGCAGAAAAAAATGTAAGTAGCCTAAAATATCAAACTTATTTACATTCCTTACACTCAGTTGATAATCATTCCCAAAAAGATGGTCCAATTGTATCATTCTAAAGTATTAAAACTTCATGCTTATCTTTCACGGCTCATCCAAAAGCAACCTGAGGTACCTGAATATCAGACTGAAGGAAGAACTCTAAGGAGGTAAATAAAAAGGAATTTATTTCCAGCCCAAACCCACAGATATAAAATACCCAGCAGGTCCCAAGCAGCCCAATGCAGCACCACTCCTGCCCTTCTGAGGGGACTTTGTGGAGTGGAGGCTGTTCAGGGGCTGCTCTCACCAGCACTGCCTGTCCTTCTCATTCCATCAAGATTTACTTAACCTCTGTTTTTTTTTCATTAACTCCACTCTTTGGATGTGGGGTTCCCTCCCCAGTCTGACTGCTCTGATCTCCAGTGGGGATATGTGGCCAGAGTGTTCCTTTCCACTCCTACACTGCATAGAGAAAAGTAAGGAAAAACACATCAAGGATTTCTCACCTACTCTCACAGCCCAAGCCCACACTGATACAAGAATCATTTACCCAACTCTTAACTTTCTAGGTGATGGAGCACAGCAGAATAATCCCATAAAAACAGCTACAAGCTAAGTCCATGTCCAATTGAACTCGCAGAAGTTCAAAGCAATTCAATTACCCGTTTGGGAATAAGGCCAGACAGCAGCCTTAACACCTCTAACACTTGAGAAAATGGCTCTGGACTCTTTAATGATCACAAGAAATCATTTTTTCCACTCTTCTACTCACTGCAGATGAGTAGGAAGCACTCTAGCATCACTGAGGAGATGCTCTTCTGCAGAGGTCCTTCTCCAATTCCCATTAAAATTCACAGCTTTATCTAATAAGCAAAGCTCAAGACTTAGAAAACCAGTTGAGCTTTCTGCTGTAAGACCTATATTTGATATAATCTGCATAATATGGATGTGGGCAAGAGCCAAAGTGTTCAGAACAGGATCCTAAGTCTGGTAATTGGTTTAAGAATGATTCTGATCGAGTCCCATCAACTGAGGAGAGCAGGATGGGGAGAGATGCCAACATTTACCCTTCTCTGACACACAGCACAGGGTAGGACACCCCTGCACTGCACTGGCCTGCTCACAGGGACATCCAGGATTTGTCATCTCATTTATTACAGCAACAGCATTTTTCACAACATCACAGGCACCTCCTTGGTGTCACTCACTGCCATCTCACCATTTAAATGGAAGAGCAAAATCACAACATAAATTGTGGCTTTCCAGTTGAAATAGGTTTTTCCAAAGTACACAGCTAAAAAATCACTTTCTACAACTCGTTAATTAAACCAGAGTTTTAACTACCATCACAGCTGGAAGCTGAACTCCTTAACCTGCCAGATTTTTCCTGTGTGTCTGTGCATCCACTACTGGTGAGAACTGCAGCCTGAACAGCTCTGGAGGTGGATGTCCTCCTGGTATTAAAAAGGGGCATTAAGGATGGCATTGCTATTTCCAACGCGATGTAATTTGCTTATCACCTAATCTGACATTTAACCACCAAATTCACATGAAGTACTGCTCCCAAATCCTTCCTTTGAGCACCAGTGACCACAAAGAAACTCCACTTCCAGCTGCCCACTCTGAATTTTTTAACTCTGTTTTAGATTATGCAACTTGTTTCTCTCTCCACATATATTTATGAGATCCAAGGGCCAAGCATAGTTTCTTTCCTTTCATTCATTCAAGTCCTTCCTCTTCCACGCAGAATTCCAGGCTGGTGTGGGTTGGAAGGGACCTTAAAGCTCATCTGCCACGGGCGGGGATGGCACTGAGAGATGAAGTTGATCAGGGCCCCATCCCAAAGGATGCAGTTGGTTCTTACAAGACACTCAAAGGAAGGGCTTTCATTGAGCTACAGCTGCTCCACCAACTGACATGTATCACCAAAAAAATCCCAGAATGTTTTCAGTTGGAAGGGACACACAAGGGACAGTCAAACCCAGAGGCAAAGACTGTGACTCTTCCAGGGCAGCTCTAAGGCACTGCTTGAAGAGAATTGGGGCATTTAGGGCATAACAGTATCCAGTCTTCTGAAATTCAAGCTTTGGCCTTTTTTGTTCTTACTGAACAAATGAATCTCCTTCAGTCTGGAGGGTGGCAAGGCCCTGGCACAGGTTTCTCAGAGAAGTTGTGGCTGTCCCTGCATCTCTGGAAGTGTCCAAGGCCAGGTTGGACAGGGCTTGGAGCAACCTGGGACAGTGAGTGGAATCCCTGCCATTGGAATGAGATGATCTTTAGGGTTCCTTGCATTGTGTGACTCAATGACTCACAGCAATATAAATATTTCAGAACCACCTAAAACTTTGCACCATATTAAGCAAAGCTGCCTTCAAAACCAGGAGCTGATGCTGTGAATTCTGAGGCGTAACAGAGGATTAAGGATCTGACTCATCACTTATGCTCATCAGTTGCAACTCCAGTATTTTCAGAGGAGTTGTATCAGTTTTCAACAGAGAGAGAGAGAGAAAAAACCTCAGGCCTGAAGTGCTCATCATGTCAACGAACACAGAGCCATCCTCACCCATACGTTTGCATAATTATCTCCTGCAGTTGCATCTCTGGGTTCTGATTTTCAAAAAAAAAAAAAGGCCTCTACTCCCATTCACCCTGATTCACAAACAAAATGTAATTCTTGTAATGACTGCTCTCATGCCGGGGAAACGAGAGCCTCGCGCTGCAGCAAGGAGGGAAATCAGGCTCTGAACTGAGCCCCAGAGCCCCAGCATCAGCAGCTCTGTTTAGGGATGCAAAACAGCAGCTCTGGAATGCAGAGCTCTGCCACACGCCTTCGATCAAAATGGGGACAATTAATAAGAGCAGCCTGAAACTTCTGAAAATAAATCCGGCGTAATCAAATACTCACCGCTACACAAATTAGAGGAGGCAAGCTGAGAGCAGAATATCAACACATCGTTTCTTCAGGAGGCTTCAAGTTTCTCAGCTGGTTAAAGAGCCCCAAACCCGACTCACTGCTCTACACAAGCTGTTCTTCCACTTATTCTCTGAAATTCTCTGCTGATAAAATAATTTTAATGGATGCTGGCAGTGAGCAAACCCAGTTGTTTTGCCACTTGGGTGAGTAACTTACTCTGCTTTACATCTCTGGGAAATAGAGAACTCGAGATTGATCTTACAAGGCAAAAATATAATATAAATGGCAATTATTGTCATAATCCAAGTCTTACAAAAGGGACTGACCTCTGACTAAGCACAGGGCTGGCAGCCAGGTACTTCTGAATTCTACTCAAGGCACGCACTGATTCACGCTGACACCTTATCTGTCTAACCCTAACCTTCCCTACTTCCAAAATCTGGGTTTCCTGCTATTGTTGCAATTCTACAGCAACAAGGCAGGAATTCAAACACTGAGCCTGGATTCAAGAGCAGAATGAGGGATCAGCAGGACTAACAAACAGAGAGAAAAACTGTAGTGGCAGCTGAGTGCTGAACCAGGGCCCAAAGCCCAAACCTGTGCCAAGAGCAAGGAGGAGCTCTTGGGTTTGGGAGCCAAAGATTAAAACTTTGGATATATAAGCACTGTAACAGCTCTCAGAGCAGGACTTGGGTGCTTTAGTTACAGTAAATCTCATGAACACACTGAAATAGTGAAATCCATGTGAAGAAACAGTCATTTAAAAAGTCATCAATAAAACTGAGACATGGGCCTGCCCCAGACACCAGACTGACACATCCCTGGAAGTGTCCAAGGCCAGGTTGGATGGGGTTTGGAGCAACCTGGGATAGTGGAAGGTGTCCCTGCCCATGGCAGGGGCGGAACTGGATGAGCTTTAAGGTCCCTTCCAACTCAAACCCAAAACACTCTGTAATTCTACAATAATTCATCATTTTCAGCCATCAAGATTACAGGGTACAGTGCTGTCTTCTGCCTAATCCATTTAATTTCAAAGTTTGACCAATCCTTTATTAAAATGCAGGCAGAGTCTCAGAACTCTTCTCCTGGGGAAATACTCCAATCACAAGATTTCCATGAGGCAGGCAAGCAACACTGCACTCATTTTTGTGACCAAGGGCTCCCAGAGAGGGGCTGGACTACGGGCAATTCCAAATGACTTCTTCAGAGTTACACAGGAATTTTGCAAGAAGGCAGAACAAGAGCCTGGCCAAACTCTGAGCCTTTTCTCACCACACATAGAGGGTCCATCTATAGCATCACACATGACAAAGTGCAGGACATCTTTCAAGCAAAGCCATCACCAGGATTTCCATCACCTCTTTCACACATGAAGAAAAAGAGACATTCTGAAGTATTTCAGGCACCTTCATTCTCCTTCAGGATCCATCACCAGCACTAACAACTAAAACACTTTCTTAAAAGAGAAATTAATTACTTCAGAAAACTAAAATCCAAACCCAGGAAACAACTGAACCTCACCTATCCCTGTTCTTGTGCTTAACTACAAAACAAATTATTTTCCACTAGAAAAACAGTTTGCAAGTGCAGTATTACTGGCACAGCCTTAGTGAAGACAGAAATTACACTTGGAGAACTCAGGAATAGATAACAGTGTCTCCTTGAAGAAAATAAATCATAACAGCAACAACCATGGGCTTCTGGCCACTGCTGCTTCCATACTGGAGTTTTATTTTAGTTAAAAGCACTTCAGAAAGAAATTAGTATCCTAATTAATGCTCTTAATTAAGCAACAAACATGTCTTTGTGCAACCCAGACCCAAAGCAGGGAAATTTCCTACATGACAGACAAGACCCAGTCTACATTCCACACTGCCAAAGCCACCAGTAATCAATGTCCCCAAGTGTCACATCCACAGAGCTTTCCAATCCCTCCAGGGAAGGGAATCTACCACTTCCCTGGGCAGCTGTGCCAAACCCTTCTGAGGAAAAAAAACTTCACCATTCAACAAGATTTCTTCTTTAGGTCACTTTTGCTATGAAATCATGAATTAACTCATCTGGTTTATCTTCAAGTGAACAGAAGGACTCAGGCAGGACATTGTTTCAGTTAAAGAAGGTAAAGAAGCCAAGTGAATGCTCCCAGAGTCACCCACTATTTACACAATACCTTGTCACTGAAGACAAAAGGAGAAAATCAGCTGAGTTTTCTGTTACCTGAGTTTAATTCACCTGTTCTGTGTCTCATTTCAAGGACATTGCACAGGTACAGCTCAGCCTGTGCTGATTTTCTAAGCCACTCTAAGTCCAGTGCCTCCTCTTCAAGCTGTGCTGACTTGGTAGAGTTCACACTCTTGTTCTTTTCTTCCTGTTGTTTTTCCCAAATGATGACAAGGCTTCAATCCAGTCCTTCTCCACCTGCATTATTCACCCTGATTTTCTTTTATTCACTGCCCAGACTCCCCAGCCATTGCTGGCAGTTAAATTCATAAGCACTGGCCTGGTCATCCAAGTAAATTTGAAGTGATGACAGTGAAACTGTCTGGTTCTATCAGAAATCATACTTTGAGGGATGTAAAACATACTGACAGTCATAGCTCACTATTAACACGTATTAATTAATCAATATGGACTACAAAGCACAAGTAATTACTCCCATTTTTATGGGGAGCCCAATAGAGATAAAGCTGTGCTGGCTACAGGACTTAGTTTTAGATAAATTCTTAATTCCTGGGAGGCCAAGATCAAGAGTTCTGTGTTCACACCATGCCTCAAATCCTCTCCAGCACTGACTCATCCTACTAAGGGTAAAAATCAGGCAGTGAAATGGTAACTTGCACCCAGGTAACTCCTACTCTTAGGAGTAACCCAACTACTCTCTTACCATAGCAGTTCTTCAATCTTAATCACTATTTAAATTCAAACTTTTTAAAAAAAAATTTAAGGCTCCATTTTCTTCTTTCCCCTTCACAATCCCATTTACCCTTTTTAAAAGATATCTGTGGTATAATCTGGAAACTTTCTATCTAAATGGGTCATCTTGGCCCATTTCCTCTAATTTAATACTCTCCAATCCTCCTAATAAGTTCCCCCCAGTTTTCCCTCAGTCAAAAATGATTCACCTCTACTTCTACAGCATCCTCCATGGCCATACTGACTGCACATACACTGGAATAAATCAAGGAAGCTGCTACTGCTCTGCTGGGAGGTGGCAGCAGAAAACTGCACAGGGGCAGAATATGACTGAAATTGAGCTAAAGCACAGGAAATTCAAGCTATGCAATCCCCAGTCTGGAAATTTCTGGCCAAAGCCTGACACAAAGCTGTGAGATGTCCTTGTGCTCCCTCAAAGCACAGAGGAGCTCTGAGGTCACTCAGGAAACTCCAAATTACTGGGATAACAAAGATGCCAAGGGTGATGTGGCCTTACCTTCAGACTTCTCTCCTGCTGTGAACCAGATCTTTACAATTTCAAGTGGTGATTGTAATACTGAAATCCAACATACTTCCAGCTAAAAGGAAGAAGAGGAGGTGGCTCAAGGGACTGACAGCAAAGTAGGAAACCACCAGTTTTGAACAGAACACTAAACCACCAGCAACAGAAAATCACTAATGAATGGCTTTTTGAAATCCACTGGAGTTTGGTTTCCAACACTAAATCCCTGTCAGTCATTATTGTTCCTGTGACTCCTTCTACAGAAGGCTGTGGCTGCGCTCTCACTTGCACTATCACTGTCCAAGGATACATCTTCATCCTTGAAATAATCCATCAGGGAAAATGGGATGCATTCCCAGCAGCCCAGCTCCTTGCTACCTATCCTGCAGAAAAGGTTTCTCTTTCCAGATCTGACAGAAGGAACAATGTGAAGTCAAGAGGTCCAAGTATCTCAGGATCTGATTGCAGGGGATGAGCATTTGCTGTGCCTCTAACAGGGATACTGTGAACAGCCATACAGGACTGGCCAGTGGGAGATAAGTGACAGCACCATTCAGGTCAAGCCCTTCCTTTCAGCCTGAAAAGCTTCAAAATTTGAATTCATTTGCTTATTTATTGAAGAAACAGCATGGAAACCAATGAAATTGAAGATATATGACAGAAGTAATTAAAAGGAACAAACTGATCTCAAATTCCACAATGAGATTTGGACAACCTTGTCTGGCACTGAAGATACCTGAGCTGCCTGGACCAACACATCCAGCACCAGGGTTAGGTGAAGTGCCCCAGGTTTTCTGTCTCTGCCAGAGGTTACTAAATTGAAGGTGGCTCATCCCTTTCAGCAAAGCTAGAGTGCTGTTAAACTCTTTACCCTCTCATTTGTTCAGTTGCTGTATGGAGATCTCTCCTTTAACACTGATTTTTCTCTGATCAAGACTGATTTTCTAAGAACTGTATCATTCTCCTTCTGTTTCAGTGACAGAAATGTAGAAGCACAAACAGTACATGAGCCAGACCAAGTCAGCAGTTCAGTGTTACTACTCCCTAATTTAAATGTCCAGTTATTTTACAATTCCTGGTTTAAATGTCTTCCCTGGTTTAAATCTTCCACTAAACCAGTGAAACTCTGACTCAGCCAACTGCTCATAATCATTGTAACCATTTCTCTGCTCTTTTTAGACAATTTAAAAGAAGAACACCACAAAATTACTCTTAATTGTTACGAGTTTCTTCAGCTTGTACTTACACTACTGGAAAAGTTCTGAGCATACTTTACATGAGGATGGGACGTTACAAAGCCTCTTGGGGGTCTTCAGTGTTATTCACCATTCTGTAAGACACAAGGAAAAGATCCAAGAACATTAGAGATGTCTGGGAGAGGCAGAGGGATCCAATCACATCATTCTGGATAATCTGTCACTAATCCAGACTCACAGACTTCAATGCACACGGTAGATTCTTATGGAGAAAGTTGATGTCTGGTGTTGTAATCAGTCCAGAGACAAAAATTTAAATTACAATTGATTTCTTTCGGCCACAAGTAAATTAATCTATGCAATCATTTAGCCTTATGACAGTTACCTACCCTTTTAACTCACAAAAGCTATTAAAAGGATTATTTGGCCAACATCCTCAAAGAGCTCAGGAGACAGGTACTGTGTTCTGAGGAGGAATGACCTAATAGAATGTTCCTCAGCTATCACTGCTGATGTCTTTCTCCACAAACTAACATGGACTGAAAGTGCTCCAAAAGTCAAACTATTAACCAAGAGGAAAGAGAAAAGCAGGATGTTGTATCCAGGCAGAGCTGGGATAGAAAATGAGTGGATGGAGCAGCACAGGGAGATGCAAGTGATAATTTCCTCTGCTGCATCTGTAACATAAGCAATTGTGGATTTCTAACCCATGGAGAGCAGCCATGGATGGACACATCTTGGCTCTTCTCAGAGGTTAAAAGTGGTCCAGACATTAGAGAATGACTTTTTCTCCCTCAACACCTGCTGAAGATGTTGGGGAAGAACTGCACCCCTCCCAGACAGAGCCCACTGGACACAGGGGGATGCAGAGGCACAGAGCTGGTTAGGCTGGAAAAGCCCACTAAGATCACAGAACTCCAGAATGGTTTGGGTTGGAAGGGACCTTAAAGCTCATCCTGTCCCACCCCCTGCCATGGACAGGGACACTTTCCACTATTCCGGGGTGCTCCAAGCCCCATCCAGCCCAGCCTTGGACACTTCCAGGGATCCAGAGGCAGCCACAGCTTCTCTAGGCAACCTCTGCCAGGGCCTCCCCACCCTCACAGGGAACAATTCCTTCCCATATCCCATCCATCCGTGCCTTCTGGCAGTGGGAAGCCATTCCCTGTGTCCTGTCCCTCCAGTCCTTGTCCCAAGACCCTCTGCAGCTCTCCTGGAGCCCCTTTAGGCCCTGGAAGAGGCTCTGAGGTCTCCCTGGAGCCTTTTCCAGGCTGAACACTCCCAGCTCTCCCAGTCTGGCTCCAGAGGGGCTCCAGCCCCTGGAGCATCTCCGTGGCCTCCTCTGGTTTCATTCCAACAGCTCCACATCTTCCCTGTGCTGAGGACTCCAGAGCTGGACACAGAATTCCTCATGAGGTTTCACAAAGCAGAGCACAGGAGGAAAATCACCTCCATCAAGACCATGCAGTGAAATTGTTACCCAGTGACCAAGATGAATGGTCCCAGCAGACCCCGACAGGGCCACATTCTGTGAGCTGGGAGAGAATCACTGACACCAAACCACTGATGGATGAAGAGCCAAAAACCCAGGGCCTTCCCTGTCAGCCACCCCAAACCTTTTAGAGAGACTCCCCCACCAAACCCCTCCTCTGTCAAATCTCTTAACAGCATTTTAAACATACTCCCCGAGGCAGTCACAAAAAATATGAGATCATGCTGCTGACTTCTTGCCAAATTTTAATACAGAGAGCTGGTTTGTTTTCCAAAGAGGAACAAATTAGACTTGAATATATACAAACTTTCTGAAGGTCAGAGGGGCTAATGATAAAGAACTGGATTCCTCAGAGAAAGATCTGCTTCCAGGGTGAGGAGTATGGATGTAGCAAAGAAGAAAACCCAGAAAAAAAAAAAAAATCACCTTCCATCATCATGAAATGCAGGATTAAAAGTAGAACATGAGGAGATGAGATAAGAGAAGTAAAGAAAAGGCTGCTGTTACTCAGGTTTTGAGATGACAAAGGCAGGAGGATGATATTAGTGATAGCAATGAAAGAGGAAAAAGCTGGTATGGACCTCAAATGTTTTAAGAGAAGAGCCATTAGGATCTAGACCAAATTTGGGACGTGATTAGAGGAGGAAGATGAGCTTTTCCAAGAGACTGCAGATCTGTGAGTGCAGAAAGAGGACGACAGGATTTCAGCAGAAATAAACAGCAGCAAATCCATGAGAAAATAGGAATGATTCTCTGGTTTTGCTATGTTAAAGCATCAGGCAGGTTTACTACACTCAGAATACAACCACCAACCGTCCCAGATGAAGTAGGGAAGGACAGGGAAGGCTCAGGTCTGCCTTGGGAGCAGGGCTGGTGAAAGGAAACCCAGCTCCAGAGAAAGGAGAGGAAGCTGGTGCTTCCTCCGGCCGCTGCCAGCCCAGCGGCCGCTATTGAAAAGGGGCACAAACAGTCTTTGACTCCACGTTGGTCTAAAGTTCAGTGGCACAGAAATACCTTCCCCACCCCCAGACACATGTGAGAAGTTGCTTCAATGCCTTTGTCTCTTAAGGGCACATCAGGCAGGGAACAAGTAAACCCTTCACCTAAGATCTGAGTCAAAACAATTCAATCCTGACCACCATAAATTCCATCAGCAACAAATCCTGACTCTGAATAATAAGTCAATATCCCTCTTTCCCTCAGTCTCCTTTCAGCACCAAAGCAGTCTGAGCACAGCAGCCAAGGCAGGTGTCACCACTCTTTGCGGTGACATGGGAGTAAGAACTCACAAACCTTTGCCCTTTTCACATTATTCATTAAATAAATTATCTGCTAACCCGGGGAAAATACAACCAGCTCCCCTTCCTATTTCTGGTAGAGACAATTAAAAAAAAAAATCCAGTGACTATTAATATGGAAATCATGGCTGCAGTTGTAGAATCAGATGTAATGAACAATCTTGTCCCCAGCTTAAGTTGCTATAAAGGCAGCTTAAATTTACAATGGATGAGTCTTCATGGCAATCTGTTTTTCAGATATTAAAAATCTCATTTTCTCAGAGCCAAGGACAAGTGGAAGTGTGAAGCACTGGAGTATCAACTCTGCATTTGTCTCACTTGACATGAAATCATTCTCATTTTAGTTCTGATTTTTAATACATTCTTGGGATCCCCTTCAGTTTTCTTCATTTCTCACTGTGTGCAATTAAATGTTTTGAAGTAGAGTTCACCCTGATCCACAACACCCGGCAGAAGCAAGGAGAAAGTCACTTGGTAAAGATGAGGCTGATATTACTTATTTGGAAGAAAAACTAATTTTCTCTTTTAATTTCTGAGTGACTCACACAGTATAAAAATTTTTTTTAAAAGCCATCATTTCACTAATACCTTCCTTGGTGAGTTCTTAAAATGAGCTTTACAAATAACAAACTAAAAGCCTTTGTCCTTGGGGAAGACAAACATCACCATTTTGACCTAAGTAAAACATGAACAGAGGGGCTGAATTCTTGGCTTAAAGCCATCCAGGGCAGTGGCTGAACACAGCAGAGGCCCCAGCACCACAACTGTCACACCACCCCTGAAATGCAGAACCACCAAGGTCCAGGCTGGTGAGGAAATTCAGCCCTAAGAACCAAGTTCTACCACTGCTCAACTTGCAGTAAAGGCAGATCCCCAACTCCATGCATAATGACAAACCAATACTCTCCTAGAAACAGCAAAAATTTAAAAATGTAGGTCTTTTATTCAATGTACAGCTTAAGGTCTGTAAGAATTGTGAGATTTTCTGGGCAGACCCTGTGCACATGTGTGTACACCTGTCCATGAGTGTGTGTTGGGAAGGTTCAGGCTGGACATCAGGAGGAATTTCTTCATGGAAACGATGGTTAAACATTGCAATGGGCCCAGGGAGGTGGTGGAGCCCCCATCCCTAGAGGTGCCCAAGGCACAACTGGATTGTCACTCGATGCTTTAGTCTGGGTGACAAGCACCTGTCAAAGGTGGGACTCATTCCACCTGGATGATTTTGGAGGTCTTTTCCAACCTAAACTATTTTGGATTCAACAGGTTTCTCTACAGTGAGGCCAGTGTGAAGTTAAGCTGTTACCTGATTTAACTTCTGTCCCAGGACATCCTGCCTAGAAACCAGCAAGAGACTCCAGTTCATTCTGGTGATTAATCACCCTCTCCACTACAAATTCATACTTGATTTCTACTTTGAATGTGTCTGTCTTCACATTCCAGACAGCAGCCCTCCTCTGCCAGCTCCAAGTCCTTTATTCCTGGGAGATGTTCAGACAGGCACTTATTTACCCAGTACTTTTAAAAGTCCAGGTACTGCATTTATATCAAAACTTAAATTCTTCTGGGTACACGCACAAAGTAGGACTAATGTCCAAAATACTGGAGCTAATCTAGGACTCTCTAGCCCATTTTCCCAAAATAGGCATATTAGGAAGAAAAAAAAAAGTAAAAAAAGCTCTGCCATATGACTCAAGGATGTGTTTTATTTGTGTCCTGGGAAGCAAGGCTAGGAACCTTCTCCAGGCACTGCCACCTCCTGCAGCATCCAGTTCCACATGGAAATCCTTTTATCCAAGCTCCCTGCTCAAGCAGGGCCACGAAAAACAGTTGTTCAGGACCATGTCCTGAGTATCTTCAAAATTTGAGACTTCATTTTCTCCAAGCAACCTGAGTCAGTGAGTGGAAACACTTTTCCTGAACACAAAAATCCTTGGAAAAAATGCTCAGAAGTCACCTCCAGCCACTGCTATTTTCATTCTTACTGTGACTGTGTTGTTTACCAAACCTTTAACAGTACAACCCTGGAGCAGGCCATATTTTGGGATTATGGTGAGGGAATGCAGCAGCTCCTTGTCAAGTTAACGAGTTTACAATTTTTTTTTATGGAATCTTATTTTTTCTCTGAACTCTGAAGGGAAAACACAGGCAGAAACCTTTCCCCTTTAGAAAACAAACACCTCATTTTTATGATACAGCCACAGCTTATCATTTATTACAGGTAAATGTAGAAAAGCAAATAAATGATTGCTCCTACAATATGCCCCACAGTACATCTGCACAGGACAATTAGCCAAGGATCACAGTCAAAACTGTTTCTCCCTTCTTCTACCTCCCAAATCCCATGCAAAAGAAACCTCCTTGCCCAGATTTACTGGAACTTCCTAGAGCATAAGGCAGAGGCCAGGCTCCATTTTGAGGCAGACTGGCAACAGATCCCACTACAGAAAAACGGAGGTCACAAAATCATGATGAAGTTCTCCAAACTCCAAGGTTTCCAGAAAGGCAGAAATGACCATCTGTGAAAGGACCCTGAGCTGCACCAGAAGTCCCAGGGATCCATCAAAAGCAATGCAATCCCAGTAAAAGGATGTTATTTAGTGTTGCTTTGTCCTTAATGGCAGCTGGAAATGAAATTCTGTCACCAAGCCACCTCTGCAGACCCATTTGAGCAGAGCACCTGGGCTGTACTTTGGTTATTGCTTACAACTGAGCTTCCAGCCTTAACATCCCAACCACCTACACTCCTGTATCTCCTGTATTGCTGCATGCTAACCCCTCCAATCATGGCTAAAAATTTGCCTGGAATCAAAGACCAGACTTGAATTGGTTTTTCCAGCTGAAATGACATGTGAATGTCACCAGCAGAAGAATGGCTGCAAGGAACAAACTCCTGACCAGCAGGAAAGCCAATGACTGCTACAACTCCATTTCCTTAGGGATCAAACAGGTTCTGAGCCACCTCAGATCCCTCTGACCACTGAAATGGGGGAGGAAGAGTGAATTAGGAGCCACCTGACTCCCACAGAGCTACAAGATGCAAGCCAGGCCCTGGAGTGGAACTAAGATTTAAAGCCCCTACATGACACCAGCAGGGTTTGCACCTTGAACTCCAGACACACTCTGAGGAACATTCCTTCATCCCAACAAAACTGATGGATGGGAGACTGCCAAGTCCTTGAGTCCAAACACCAAATAAATGAGAGGCTCCTTCAAAAACCATCCAATTAACACTAATTACCTTGGCAGTTTTCTGTGAGGGATACAGGGACACAGGAGCCCTGGACATGCCTAGCGAAGTGAGGTGCTCTATGGCCCAGCACAACCTCTGCAAGCCATGAATCCACCTCCAGTGCAGACTGCTTGGCCCAAAGGGGATTCAGGTGTCCACTAAGAAGAGGAACTCACAGATTCTGTGTGGGAAAGGGTAGGGTCAACAAGGGACACTGCAGAAGATATAAAAGCTCCAAGAAATCCAACTGGACAGGAAGGGACTTCCTTCATCCACGACTCTCCAGGGAACACCTCTGTAGATGCCCCAAACCCTCTTCAGAATTTCAGAAACTGCACTTGGCACTGGGTCCTTGACAGAGGGAGATTAATTGCAAGACAATGGCTTTGAAAAGTGTTGATTGAATCAAACTTGATTTCCTTTTTATTTGACTTGATTTTAACTTTTCCTGTGCCAAATCAGGGATCACTTCCAAAAGCTGCATTTTCTTTCACAGAGTGGCCCACCACGCTTGGAATTTGCATTTGCATGGATGTAAAATCCTTGGCAGGAACAGAGAACTGCAACTACACAATCCAGTGAAGATGCTCAATACAAGAAGCACATCAGGTGAATTGAGTTCAAGAACCTACACCAAGTTGCTGACCCAAAAAAGAAACCAGAATTGTATCTGCCATCACTTGTACCAGGAACAAGCAAGAGAAACAAGTCATGCCTCACAATCCTTTATTTTTGCATTGCTGTATGGCACAAGAAAAAGTATTTGGAGGAAAGTGGTATTGCTTGACAATAGCAAATTCACTGCATAAAATTTAAGTATTATCTGTTTTAAAACAGGCTTTGGATTTAAGATCATCATTACTTTTTCCCAAAAAGGAATGTGATAAAATGCTGTACAAACAATAAACTTGGTAGGAACTTTACAAAATATAAAATGGTGTTCTGAAAAATGCTATGAGCTCTCAGTTACTTGTAATAAAATAAGAATGCAGCTCTTTTTCACCTCCAAAAAAAGTCTACATAAAAATTGTGCCATAAAAGGAGGCTGAGAGCAGGGCAGTGTCATCAGGGTCTGCCCTCGGCTCACAACTGCTGGAGGTCCCAGGGCACCCAGGGCACCCAGGGCACCCATCTGTTGTTCACTCAGAACATGAGGAGTTATCTGAGAATCCTGAGTGTGCCAGGGATGCTGGAGCAGGGCTGGGCTGTGGCAGACATGTCCCCACTGCAGCAGCACAGATCAAACACGTCCCCTTTCCCCGCTCCACCCCGTGCCCTTGTCAACCTGTTGTGCTGAAAATATCGATCTGTGGCTCCACCGTCCTTTT
This sequence comes from Serinus canaria, assembly GCF_022539315.1. NCBI lineage: Eukaryota > Metazoa > Chordata > Aves > Passeriformes > Fringillidae > Serinus > Serinus canaria. Next base: position 111,243,244 of record NC_066316.1, read on the forward strand.
CTGCTTCCCCTCTTCTTCCTCCCAGCTGACCTGGACTTTGATCAGCTTCCCCTCTACAGGAATTATCCATGGCAAGCAAAGAGACCGATCAAAGTTTCCTTTTTCACAGCTTTGCCAGAAAGCCTCAGGGGCTCTGCCACCCTGCAGAGGAACACGGAGCAGCGGACACAAGGGAGAGGATGAGCTTTATGAGCTTTTAGTCCAAGGTGAAACTGTGCTCTGGTGACTTTAAACCAGAGGCTTCATCTTGTTTCTACCCAGTGACTCATGCAGAACAGAGATGACTTGGCCCTGCATGGGGCAGGGGGCTGGAACTCACTGATCGGTCACTGGGCTGAGTCTCAGACACTTATTCCATGTGTGACACCCACCCTGCTGAACTGCTGGTCCCCTGATCTGAGCACAGAGTCCTTTCAAAGCTATGGGAAACAAAAATACTAATTCTAAAGTCAAGAGCTAGAGAATCATGGAATCACAAGATGGTTTGTTCTGGAAGGGACCCTAAAGCCCGTCCAGTGTCACTCTGTGTCATGGGCAGGGACAACTTCCACCATCCCAGGTTGCTCCAAGCCCTGTCCAACCTGGCGGGGACACTGCCAGGGATCCAGAGGCAGCCACAGCTTCTCTGGGAATTCTATCCCAGGGCCTCCCCACCCCCACAGAAAATAATTCCTTCTCAATTTTTCATCTTGCCCTGCCCTCTGGCAGGGGGAAGCCATTCCTTGTGTCCTGTCCCTCGGGTTCTTGACCAAAGTCACTCTACAGTTTTCTTGTTGGCTCCTTCATACCCCCTATTAAAGACTCTTCTCCCAAAAATAAATAAAATATTCCCAAGCACCTACTAGAAATGGCAGTAACATCCAAGCAAACATCAAGTGGATGTTCCAGCCACACATTCCAAGAGCAAGCACAGTCACTTCCCCTACCTTAGCCCAGACCACACACCCAAATGGAGATCACTCGCCAGCTAAATATTATTCTTTCAAAGGCCTTCTCCTGCTTAACATATTAACAGGATTTATAGGAGTGACTGTCTGGAACACTGCTTAACAATGCTAATAGCAGAGTTCCAAGAAATCAGTAGTTTGGCAATTGCAAATCCAGCAATACACGCTGAAGTATGTGCTCATGCTTGCTAAACCTGTAATCCGAGTTCTCTCTTTTTTTTTTCCCTCCCCATAATAAGTGGTTTAAATTTAGTAGGAATGATTCACTTGCTGCAGGTTCACTTGCTTTATTTCTTTTCCTTTTTTTTTTTTTTTTTTTTTTTGCACTTGGAATCCATCTTGGATGACATCTAACAGGAAGGTTGGAGGAGGGAGGCAGAACCTGGCTTTTTAAAGAAAAGCCAATCTATAACACTGAGCATCTTCTGTAATTTTAAGTTAAGTAGCTCCATAACTCAAATTTTCTCCTTCAATAAGCAGCAGATACAGGGCAGACACAGACCCAAGCAGAGTTCTAGTCGTGCTTGTGCTCTAAAAGCTGAGTCCAGGCTAAAGAATAGACCATTCCCTGTAGTCTTAACAAATACTCCATCCCCTGATGTTCTGCTCCAGCACTGGGATCCCAGAATCCCTAATTACTGAGGTTGAAAAAGACCTCCAAGATCACTGAGTCCAAGGTGTGACTGATCCCAACCATGTCACCAGTCTAGAGAACAGAGTGCCACATCCAGTCCTTCCTTGGACACCTCCAGGGATGGGGACTCCAAACCTCCCTGGCAGCCCCTTCCAATGCCTGACCACCCTTCTGTTTAACAGATTGTTCCTAAGATCCAATCTAAACCTCCCCTGGCACAGCTTGAGGCAATTTCCTCTTGTCCTGTCTGTTTTTACCTGGGAGAAGAGTCTGATCCCCACCTGGCTGCTCCCTCCTGTCAGGGAGTTGCAGATCCAGCTGGGACCCTCCTGTGCCACTCTAAATCAAAGGACTGAGCAGCACCTTTGCTTTGCATGAGCCAGGCTTGGGGACAAGGAATCATGGACTGCCAGGATGGTTTGAGTTGGGAGGGACCTTTAAACTCATCCCATTCCATCCCCCTGTCAAAGCAGGGACACCCTCCAGGCTGCTCCAAGCCCCATCCAACCTGGCTTTGGACACTTCCAGGGATCCAGGGGCAGTCACAGCTTCTCTGGGCACCCTGTGCCAGAGCCTCACCACCCTCACAGAGAAGAATTTCTCCCCAACACAGAATCCAAACCCACTCTCAGTTCAAAGCCATTGCCCTGGTCCTGTGCAGAACTCTGGCAGGTGGCTTTTGACGCATGGAAGGGGCCAGGGAAGGAGGGAGGCAGCAGAGCAGGTGACAGCTTTGGGACAGCACCAGAGGACTATTACAGCAAAACTTTGCTAAATATATCAGCAGTGCAAAGTAGGTGGGTCAGAACATCCCTCCAAGAGAAATCCAGATTTGGAAGCATAGCCCAAGTGACAAGGTATACATTCAAAGTACGTATAAGCACAAACATAAGGGCTTTAAGAAGAACACTCAGAGGATTTGGAGTTTCCCATCCCCCCTCACACATACATATTCAGCCAAAAGCACAACACAAGTCTGCAATGGAAAATACTCTTTAGGAAACAGGCAAGGAAAATAAATGGATGCACAGAGGTGAACTGACCTCCAGTCTCAAATGAAATTATTTAGGAAGCTCGAGACCAAATTTAGACTGAGCTATTGGCCTAAACCTCCTCACCTGAGAGTGGGCTGAGACTCGGCAGCTCATCCCATGTGTGACACCAATCCTGTGTTATTTCCTGAGCACTCAGGACTGTCAGAGCTCTAGAAACCAAAATACTGATTCCAATGTCAAGGATTATAGAATCACAGAATAGTCTGGGACAGAAAAGATGGTTTAAAGCTCACCTCGTTCCAAACATGACACCTTCCACTGTCCCAGATTGCTCCAAGCCCTGTCCAACTTGGCCTTGGACACTTCCAGGGATGCAGGGGCAGCCACAGCTTCTCTAGGCACCCTGTGCCAGGGCCTGCCCACCCTCACAGCCAAGAATTTCTCCCTAATATCCAATCTAAACCTACTCTTCCTCAGAAAGAACCATTCAGTAAGACGAGGACAAGAAGGTGAAGTTGTATGATGGAGGCCTCTGAAAAACTGATGAATTTCATTGGGCTGTGACAAGAGTTCTGCTGAATCCTCCAACAGGAAATCCAGCTTCAGCTGTGGGTATGTATTGGAAGTGTTGATAAAAGCCAAAATTGCAGAACATTTGGAAATGCATAATTTAGTAGAGGACATTCAGTACAGATTCATAAAAGGAAGGTCATGCCTGACAAATCTGCTGAAATCCTTTTTATTATACGACCAAATCGTTAGGTTAGACAAGAGTGAAACAGTGGACATAAGTTATCAGGATCTCAGGAAAGCATTTGATTTTGTACCACTCAGGCTGATTTACAAAGTCATAAAGTATTGTGCAGGGAGAAGGAATTGAAATGGATTAAAGAACATTTTAGGGATAGGCACAACGGCAGCAGTGAGTGGAAGGAATCTGAAACAGAGAGGAGTAAAGGCCAGGCTGCTGCTAAAGGTATAAGAACAGGCTCTGAGAATTGTAAAACTTCAGCTCAGCTACCACTTGAGAGGCAAGAACACCTGAATTTGGTGGCAGAACTGCAGAAGGGTATTACTAGTGGTGGTAAATTTGGAGGAAATCAGGTGCAGAAAGGTGGCACTCGCCAAGGTGCTGCACCACCTGTGGGATTCACCTGCACTAGAGCTGAGGTGTGAAGGGAACTTCTGGCTGGGAATCCACACTCATTTTAAAAAGGATTCAGTAATTTTATGGTCATTAATAAAATCTGCAGCTACGCCTGCTGTGGTAATGATTTGGGTAATTAAATCTGAAGCTTCTGGGAATTAAGCTGATGGCCTGAAAGGGTCAAAAAGAAAACTCCTCTGGTGCTTAATCAGAGGAGCTCTGCAAGCTGGATGGGTGCATTAATTGTCCCCTACTGACCACGATGTGACACACAAAGCTACATCCAATGGCTCTCTGGGCTGATCCAGCTCAACTCTCCACAGAAATCACCACGATGTCATTCATGTAGGACACACCAAAAGATACCAGCGTGGCTTTGTTAGCCCCTCTGAGACAATTTTCCACAGACAAAAAGAACTCCCACTCATCCCAAGGTTTTCCACGGGCTGCTGGTAATATCTTCTCCTGAAAACTGCCAATTATTCTCATGGCTGGCAGACTGGACACGAGCTCTGTGGCTTGATGTTGATACAAGGAGTTTTTATCCTTTGTCTTTTCTTCCCTAAGAGAGCAGCAAATCTTTACAGCAACGTCCTCATGAGCTGGGGTAAAATTCCCCACAGAAAACTGAGCCTCAGCTGCTGCTACTTGGCTCAAGGTCAGCTGAGATAAAGACGAGAACAGAACGTGGATCTTCTGATTCCCACTCCTGTGCCCTGAATTCCAGGCCACAGTGCTGCTGCCACCACCTGTGGGGACAGCCTTTCAATCTTGAAGGCTGTCAAAAGGCAGAAGCTTTTCTAAGCACTAAAAACCACTTTAAATAAACTTGTTTGAAAAAAAAAAAAAAGTTAGGGGAGAACAGGTGGACTCCTGTGACACCAGAATTCTTCAATGCACAAAGAATCTTTCATCTCACTGTTCTACACGGCACCTTTAAATATTCTTCTACATAAAGGCATGATATGCAAGAGCAAAAGAATAACTGAGAAACAGTAATCTGTAACAGATCAACTGTGCTTTATCTACACAGATTCTGCTTTCATAAAAGCACAGAGGAAAGTGGGGAAAAAAAAAAAAGAAAGTACATTCTTATTGTTTTCTGAAGCTTAAAATAACCACAAAGTGAGAAAAATCAAAGCTGTTCCATAGAACAACTAGGGGAAAAAAAGTCTCACTGAGCATTTGAGAAAGGCAGTAAATGGCAGAAGATGGAATTAGAGATTTAGTGAGTGCCATGGTCACCAAGCTCACATCCTAAATTTGGTCTGTGCTTAAACCAGGGTGGTTAAATGGAAGGATCTGCTAGAATGTATGTGCCCCATATATAATTATAGCTGTCACTGGCAGCAAAGGCTGCAGTTCTGGCTGCCATTACATTCTCCATTTTCACTTGCTAACTTCTCTGAAAACTTTCTTTTTTTGCCATATATAATACAAGTGGATGCAGGTAATGTCTGCAGGAAACCTGCTAACTGTGAGCCAGTCAGAAGGTAAAGGGGTGGGAAGAATTAGGGACAAATCATCTGTACTCAACACAGGCAGACTTGCCATCAGTTTATTCTCAAAGCTGATTGATTATGGAGTTTTTGCACTTCCAGAAACAAGAAGAAAATGCATTATCTACTACAGCTGGTTTATGAACCAAACATTTGAGCTTAGATTAAGCCCAAAGTCCAGGCTGGTGCTGGGGGATGCAGCAGCAAAGTGGCCAAAATAATATCTAAACCCATCAATTTATCCCCCACATTCAGATATTTTGTATATTCCAAAGCATCGAGCTGGAACGCCACCGGGCTGTTGACATCAGGGTTTGTCCAAACCCTCCTTAACTCAACCTGTGTTACCTGCTGGAATGACAACCCACAGAAAAAACTCTTCAACCCCCTAAACCTTTCCCTAATCCAGAATAGCCACAACACAGCTTATTCCCTAAACCCCTCTGCAGCAGCATTTTCTGGGAGCTGTTTTCCTGAGAGGAACTTTCCATCCTTTCCTACAGCCAAGGAGCTGTAAGGTGACCACTTGCTCCTGTCCAGGTACCAGCTCAGAAATTCAAAGGAATCCTCTCAGAGCAAGGCTGACTGCTCAAAGCTGCATCCCAGTGTTGGAAGGAGACAACCAGAAACCACCCCAGGAGTTATTCCAGCCCTGTCTTCCATCATTTCCAAACACATTTTTCCATTTCAATTCCTCACCCTGTGTTTCAGAGATCTGGGAAGATTCTTTGTATTTGGCCATTCAGACTCCTGGAGGGACTCCTGTATTTATATATTACATAAATACATAAATTGTGTTTATGAAATTTTATTCTAATGTAATTTTAATGTAATTTTATGTAATTATATATTTTTATGTACACATTTTATTTTCAACCCAAATAAATGGAAGGGTCCCATTAACTTCATCCCATTCAGTTGCACTCTAAAACAAGGGAAGCAGCAGTTGGAGAAAAACCCATATTTACACATGTGTCATTAAAATATTAATTAAAGTTACAATAAATGTCAATTAAAAATGCAAGATCTTTCTGTGGGGTGAATGCTTCCACACCTCAATTTCCAGCTGCTGGGGTACCAAGATGAGTCAGGAGCATCCCCCCAAAATATATTTCAAGAGTTGTGGTTGCACCATCAAGGAAGCGCGTTTCCCCCTGCAAAACTGGCTGTACCAAGTAAAATTCAAAAATATCTGTGCAATATCTCCTGTGTATCAGTGACAAAACAATGAGCTGCTGTTAACAAGCTTCCAGTTTTAAGGGCAATGAAAGAAAAGGCCCAGTATTTTTAATTCAAACCTGACCTCCACTTTGATTCTGAACCTTTACTAAGTTTCCAGGCCTTCTCCAAGTGCATGGACATTGATCAAAAGGACAGCCAAGATGTCCAAAGGTCTTCACCCCAAAATCCAGGTAGGAATGAGTGTAAAGCCTTTTCTGTGCAAGTTTTAGATCCATCCCCATCATCACCTTATGGTTTCTCTCTGAGCTGGACAGGTACTGACTTGGAAAGTCACTCTTCCTGTCTGAGAACTAAAAATTTTAGTTACTCAAGAGAGGTATCCAAGTTTGGAAATTGGATGTCCACCAGAGGACTGGAGGATACATAAATCAGCACATCAGACCTAAAATATAAGAGCTACTGTTTAATGCAATATGCCAAAAATAAAATGTGAGTTCCTCTAGACAGTCTGCAACAGGCAATTATCTAAAAAACAATTTTTCACAAAGTTCTGCACATTCCTGCTGACCAACAATTCTGCTGCCAAGCACAGGAGACAGGAGAATGAATTTTTATCTTTTTAGTTAGTTCTAAGAATATTATCCAAAACACTGACTTATATAAAGGGGTACTTTCAACTTCATTTATTACTTAGTTCTTTATGATTCTTCACACCCAGTAAAGATCATGCACTGGCACACTGGCACACTGATCTCTTATATAAATCTCTGTCATCATCCACCCAAGGAGACAATTTGTTAAGTCAGTTTAACCCCTGCAGAAACATCACTTACCACTGAAAGCACAGCCAAATTCCCCTGCCTGAGGTCAGTCCTAGAATTTAAACAACTCCTGGAAGACATTCCAAAGTTACAGCAGCAAGACTGCTGCAAGCTCCTCTAGAGAACAAAACAGCACAAAAGTCAGTGGCTATGAGTTCTCATCTCATAGTCAAAACAGAAGGATCTTCCTAGACTGATTTTGTATTTAAAAAAAAAGAAACCTGATTATCACAGAATACTGAGATGGTTTGGGTTGGAAGGGACCTTAAATCTCATCCCATTACACCCCCTGCCATGGGCAGGGACATCTTCCACTATCCCAGGGTGCTCCAAGCCCCCTCCAACCTGGCTTTGGACACTCCCAGGGATGGAACAACTTGTTTTAGCTTTTCCCCTCTTGCTGGCACTAGATTACACAAAATGAGTTCTACAGGAGAGGGGTGATGGAAATAGTGAAATACCTGGATCACTGGAAAGGGTTAATAATTGCACAGTGCTGGTTGGTGCCCTGCAGTTCTCACCAAGGATTTGCACCAACAGAACCATTTCAGGATTTGAGAAAGAAAAGGAGAAGTGGGGTAACTGTGACAAGTCTTTTTTAGGACCTCCTTTACAATCCAAAGCAGAAAGTGAAACATCTTAGCCCTTCTCCCACTGTCCTCACAAAGTTCACATTTGCTCTTATTTCAGCTCCAGCTCGTGGAGTCAAATGATCTGAAGTGAAAAAATAAAAGCTGAGAGATGTAAAGTAAATAAATACATCATACCTTCCTGTGTCCTTCACTTTGCCAAACCCTGACTTAATAAGAATTTATTTGGTATATTTGATGCTGTAAATAACAAGCAGCAGTTAATATCAAAAGACTACTCAGCCTTAATATTTTGGAATATAAAGGCCTTGGCAAAAAGCCAGAGAGGATTGATCTAAAAAACTCTCTTAACCTGTAAAGACTAGTTTGGAACCACTTTTACTTGTGACTGAGACTGATCAGGCAAGGACCAGCAAGTGCCTTTGTTGGAAAGAGCTCACGGAGGAAGAGCTCTAGAATGAGGGTCAAGGATTATCAAGAAAAATGGTAATGGAGAGATTTGGGCAGAGGCAGAGAAACGACACCTGATGGCCCAAATTTTGCCAATCTATAAATCATAAAATCATTTAAATTAGAAAATATTATCACAGAGACCTCTAAGATTATCACACACAACCTCTGACCCATCATGACCTTGTCACCAGCTCAGAGCACTGAGTGCCACATCCAGGCCTTCCTTGGACACCTCCAGGGATAGGGAATCCAAGCCATCTTGGAACTGGGGAGTTCCAAAGCCTGACAATCCTTCCCACAGAGAAATTCCTCCTCATGTCCAACCTAAACTTCCCTTGGGGCAGCTTGAGGCCGTTGCCTCTCCTGTCCCTGCTCCCTGAGAGCAGAGCCCAACTCACACCTAGCTGTCCCTCCTGTCAGGGAGCTGTGCAGAGCCACAGGGTCTCTCCAGGTTGAACAACCCCAGAAGCTGAAGCCCTGGGTGTGGCTTCTGCCACTTCTCCAGCTGCCAGCTGAAGGCTGACTTTCTGCAAGGAGTGTTTTTACTGCCATCACAGACTGGTTCCTGGGCTCGTCAGCCAGTCTGACCCTGTAGGATCCGATGTTCCGAAATGGCCTGGGCACAATTTATGTGCAGCCGTTGAGGAGCGTGGATGCACTGTAAAACATGGAACGGCAGGAAAAGCTCTCTCCACATCCACAAGGAGAAAAGTGACACCATAAGTCAACATCCAGTTGGCTGGGGGAGAAAGGGGGATGACACACACACGGCATATAAATGGATGAGATCACAGCCTCAGCGCCCGCTCTAAAGCAATCGAGTAAGACTTGCCCTTAATATTCTTAAAACGTTTTTATTTTTGAAATATAAGACGTGAAAGTGCCCCATTTTTCACTGGCTGAAGCCAAACCTGAAATAACAAAACAGTCCTAAGTAGTTAACAGGCTACAAAACTGCCCCTGATTTCCAGGCAGAGCTGCAGACTTGCAGAGTAACACTGTGTACCCATTAACTCCAAGTCCACAATTTGGCCAGAATTTGTTTTGCTGCATTACAGCCAAATCACTTTTTGTGTCTGTCTTCCTCCTACGTGGGATTGCCTGAGCAGAACAGGATGCCAATGCTGAAAGCACTGACTGTCTCAGACGTTACCATCTCTGATTAAGAAGGCCCTTTTATTGCAGGATCACTTAGACTTTACAGATAACTGTTGCTGCATTGAGATGAAGTTACTGGCAGGAAAAGCTTACGGCAACTCAGGGAACAGCAACTAGAATATTAAGACTCCCCAAGTGAGCTATTTCAGAAGTCCAGCACAGAAATTATTTTCCTAATATCCTTTTCTTGCTGAAAATCAGGTTGACTCTTTCTTGTACTGCCCACAGAAGATGAGAAAACTTCGTATTCCTCATTTCCCTACAAGAAACTTCCAGGGTGGGTTTGCACAACTCTTGGCAAGTGGGGTGGGTTTTTGAAAGGTTCACTTTAAAGGCCCCTGCTCTTTCCTTCCAATGTAGGAATCCTCCCAGAATTCATCTCTCCATCCTTTTACTGCCACATTCTCAGCTTCTACAGGAACTTCACAGCATCTTGTTTCCAGTCCTGTTCCTGCCCCACATTCCCATCCGGTTTCACTTTGCTTGTGCAGCTGAGCAAGAGGAAGTGTGTGCTGCAGCTGGCCAGGAGCTGCATCTACAGGGGCTGATGAGCAGGGATCAATGACTGCAGCTCCCACATCCACATCTTCCAGAGACCAGACACAAAACATCACCAAGAATCAAGTGTTTCACAGCAATGTAAAAGAAATCCTCATTTCTTATCCAGGCTGGCACATATCCTGAAGGATATCCTTCCACTCCATTTTATATCTACCACTCTCTGTGTTACAAGTATGGGGAAACAGCTCTTCCCACTTCATTTCCCTTTACCATTTGACATTTCTATTCCATCCCAACTTGTTTTTATTGCAAAGGGATATTCCAACATATAAACCATCTCAGCCACTAAGTTATGATTTGCAGTCATATATGGGTGGAATTTTTTGATTCAGAATCAAAACCTAATCTAGGATGTAGGACAGAAGCACCCAGAGGTGTAAGGTCATACAGACCATTAACTTCTCCCTTCCAGTTTTACAGATCTGAGCAGCAACAGCATTTTGCATTCATATAAAGGCATTCTGTCCTCATCAGAAAAAAATTAAGTGTTTTCTAACTTATTAAGCAGAGCTTAACATCTGCAAGAGCCTGGTTCCTGCATCACTTTGTCACTTCCAGCAGAAGCCACTTGAGTGATGGCAGGGACAGCTATTTATCACCCCATCACCAAGGAACACAAACAGCAGCAAATGAATGACCTGACAATACCGAGCTCAAGTGAAACTGAGAGTGACAAAACGTTGGGACCTCACTTCTGCCCTGATTTACAGGGCAGCACATCCAGCAACTGGAGTGCTGGTTCATCAGCATGGGGAGGGAGTTTGTTTTAAAGTGCTACAAAAGTCAAAAAGTACAATTAAAAGAATTAATTTTCTTTTTCTGGGAGGGGGAAAGGGAAGCCCTGCAGTATCTTTTACCCAAATGCTGGCAACTTTCAGCAGAGGCTCTGCACTCTAAGCAGCATCACAGGTTTGATATTGTTGAAGATGGGAAATATCAGCTCAACACTTCAAACTGTTGCCTTTTTTCCTAAACATAAATATTTACACAGTGCTGAGGATGCAGAGTAATAAGCAAAAAGTTAATTACCAAAGGATTTAAGGTGCTCTTTAGAGTTGAGACAAAGCTATCATCATCCCATCAATGTTAACAAAGTGTCATAGAAAATCTAAACAGGCCAGGATCTCTTGTCTGTGCTTATTCCATCTCCACTGAAGCTGCTCTTAGGCTGCAGCAAATCTGGTGGCCCAGGAACCAAAAGATACAAGTGTGAAAGAGTTTTGGTTTTAATCACAAAAACACAGAGCAGCATCTGCCTGCCTCATTCACTCGGGGAATTTAAACAGTGACCAAACCACCTGAACTCATCTGTGAGACACACTCCACACACAAATTTTAAAAATCTGCTGCTGAAATCCTTCAGAGAGGAAATAAGAAATTCAATATGTATTCCATAGCTTAGTGCAATTTTTCAACTTGACTACTAAACCAGGATTACATTCACCATCAAAAAAAAAAAAACAAACCAGGAAACTACCCGAATTAATATTAGAATTTATAAGGCAAGATGTAAAAAAAAAAAAAAAGTTTTGAATTGTATTTTAACTTTTTTAGCAGTTACATTACAATTTTTATCAACTACTCCAAAACCTAAACTTAGTACAATGTTATTTAAAATGACATGGAAAACATTTAGCAGCATTAACTATTGCTGTGTTTTGGAAGGCAAGAAAGGAAGGGAAATAAATCCCAGTCCTGGCTGGTGAAAACTACAGCAAAGCACTGTGAAGGAGAGTCAAGTGCTAAAGCACTTTTGCCCTCTTTGGCAGCTATAAGGAATAATTTGTTCATTTATAAATGTAAACGTTACAGAATTTAAATGAGGATTTGTTGAATTATGTACCTGCTTCAGGACATGTTCCTACCCCACTTCCCCTACCAGCTAAGCATTCCTGCTCCTGCCCAAAGAAAGAAATGAAGGAATTAACTTAAGAGCTGTACCTATTTGTGAATAAACACGCTTCCAATAGTTACCAGCCAATGAAAATCAACCTATCTTTAGGAAAATAATGAAAGTACAATCCCAAAACAAGATTAAAATCAATGATTTAAATCAAAGCTTCCCTCTTGCTGATGTAAATCAAAGTGATTTAAATCACCAGTTTTGATCAATTCACTCATTTGCATAACATTGATCGTTTATCCCTTAAAATGTCATCTAGGGGCCAAAGTTAGCTGGTATTTCTCTAAATCTCAATCCAGCCAGCATAAATAAAGCTTGTGTGTCCTTACTTAAAAATTTATAAAATTCCCTATCAGCCCTAACATTTCCATTCCTGATGTGTAATCATCTTGGGGCAGCCGAAGTGGTTTAGAAGATAAACGGAGGCGATTCCGCAGCAATCCCGAGTGCAGCCGGAGCCACATCCCCCTGCCAGGGCCCTGGAGACATCCTGCCCATCACCACACACACAAACATGCTGATGGGACAAACAAGTGTTTACAAGATCCCTCAGCCCATCAATTCCCTTTAATACAGTTGGGTAGCCAGGGCTTATTGATCTCTGGTGGTAAATTTTCACAGCAGGCTGTTTTCCTGCATTGATCACGGGAGCAAGGCAGGGATTAACAAAGTGCAGCAGCTCCTTCACTCCAGGAAAACTGCCTTTGCTGAAGGCAGTGCAGAGGTTACCCAGAACTGCTCCATCCCTGGGAGTGTCCAAGGCCAGGCTGGACAGGGCTTGGACCAACCTGGGATTTCTAGAAGGTGTTCCTGTCCATGACAGGGAGTGGAACTGGACAAGCTCTAAGGTCCCTCCAACCCAAACCATTCTGTATGATTCTATTCATCTCATGAAACCTGGATTTTCCTGCCAGTCCTCCCTGGCTTGCTTTAGTCTTTACCACAAAAACTATTTTAGATTTGTGCAATCCTTCACAGCTACCATCATTTTTGTCTCGTTTTCTTCACCCTCAGACTCTTCTCCTGAATTTTCCAGTCATTCTGATAATGTCCAAACCCTTTAAAATATCAACTCTTCCCCTTGGTTCTACCTTCTCTCCTGAAGCTTCTGCTTCCAGGTACAACAAGGAAGGAAATGCTGGAGAAGCTGGAAGGAGGTGAGAGCACAAAGGATGGCAGGATGATACAGACTGAAGCCAAAGAATTCCTGTGAGGGTGGTGAGGGGCTGGAATGGATTTCCCAGAGAAGCTGTGGCTGCCCCTGCATTCGTGGAAGTGCCCAAGGCCAGGTTGGATGGGGCTTGGACCAACCTGGGATAATACAAGGTGTCCCTGCCCATGGAAGGGTGTGGAATGGGATGAGTTTTAAGGTCCCTTCCAACCCAAACCTTCTGGCATTCTATGAATTTTCAAGCACAGGAATTTATTAAGAATTCAAACAATCTGCTTGCACATTTTATGCAAATAACAGCTCTCAAAAACAGAGAATAACCACTGAGTGCTTTTACCTATTTTATTGGCATACACAAAAACATGACTGTCTCGAGTACCAAGAAGCCTTTTTTAAAAGCAAACATTTTAATGCAACAGCACAAAGCCAATAACTCTATCCTGGTCAGTTTGATCCAATTACAATACATTTTAAAGTATTACAGTACTTTAAAGATTAAATAGTGCTGCAGCTTCTCCATCTAAAGTTACCATGCTGTAAAGTTCTTGGTTAGAGAAGGCCCAGCCCTGACTGCGTGAGCTTTTCCACTTGGGAGATTCAAAGTGGATTTTGCAGGATTACCAGCATACTTCAGCATTTTCAGAATCAGAGCATAAATGGTATCTCCAACATACATGTGGGACAAAAAAACACAGGAGGAAAAAGAATTCTCTTCCTAAGAAAACCAGGAAGCTATTGATCCTAAGCAGCTTTATGCTTTTGACTTCAAACTAAGAGGGGAGGAATGAAAACAAATACTCTGTGTTTTAGTGAAGGAGTTTTATCAAAATCTGTTTTCATGATCTATTCAGTTATCAGTAATTGGTAAATAAAATATGCAACAGGAAATGACAACATTTTTAGATGATAAATCTCAGTTCATACTAAAGGCACTTTTCTGTTCAACACCAAAAAAAAAAAAAAACAAAAACAAAAAACAAAAAACAAAACCAAAACCCCCACCCCCAAACTTTATAAATATTAGATTATTCTGCTGACCTAAAATATCCATCCTGGACAACCCACTAAAAACACCCTACCTGAAATCCCTGTGTGTAGCAAACAGCATTTTCCCCATTCTTAAAAGGCAGATGGAGCTTAGCTCCCTTCAGGAGAGCAAACAGCCCAGACCTAAGAAAGAGGAAAGTTAATATCCCAAAAAGAAAGCAGAAGCTGCTCTTATGGCTGTGTACAGACACTTCCTGCCTCAAGATCTTAAAAATTCACTCCCCAATGCACTCAGAAAACCAGAGTTGTCATAAACTGATGCCCAGATTTGTTTCTCAACCTTTTTTTTTCTTGTTAAACTGCTCACAGTTTATTTTTAACTACTGCACAGAAGCTGCATCTGTTGAGGATGCTCTTTTTGCAAGCAGAGCTCCTGCTCAAGAGACTGCAGGGAAACTTGCCTGCTTTGCCTTCAGCAGAGTTAAACCATTTCTGAATAAGAAATTATTCTTCTACACAGTAATTCCAATTTTAACCTTTACAGCTCTGCCACCTGCCAAAGTCCCACTGCTTTTTCAGGAAAAGGACATGCTCAGAGAAGCTGCCCCATCCCTGGAAGGGTCCAGGGCCAGGCTGGACAGGGCTTGGAGCAACCTGGGATGATGGAAGGCGTCCCTGCCCAAGGAAGGGAGTGGACAGGATGAGCTTTAAGGTCCCTTCCCACCCAAATGCTGCCTCTAATGTCTCACATGAGCACAAAAGAAGGATTCAGAAGTAGATGGTCTATGTTTAACTCACATTTAGAGCCTTTAAAAGTTAAAGGAGTGCAACGAATGATGCCAGGACAAGCATTATCTACAAAGATAAACGAGCTCAAAATAGCCAGCAGAGTGCTGTCAGCCAGCAGCACCGGCGTGGACGTGGATCCTGGAACAACTCAGGAAGTTCCTTCCCACCAATCTTCCAGAGACTCATCTTAAAAACTTCAGAGCAGGAACAACAAAGAAGTCAAACCAAACTCTGTCATTGAAACAGCTGAAGGCCTTCACACAGACATTACATTAAGAGCTCACTCTTAGCTCTTAATGTAAAATACTTCAGGTATTTCTGAAGTCCAGACATGCCATGAATACATTCTCAGTTGCAGGGTCTTTCCCCTCAAGGAAAAAATCCCTGGAATACTCAAATACTCAATCCCTGGGCAATACCCAGAGTTTGTGTGTCCAGCAGGGGACATTTCCTCTCTGCAGCTGCAGGACAGCATCACCTCAGGTTGCCCTGGGAGGTTATGGATGCCCCATCCCTGAACTGTTCCAGGCCCGATTGGACAGGGCTGGAGCCTCTCTGCTCTGGAGCCAGTGGGAGAGCTGGGAATGTTCAGCCTGGAAAAGGCTCCAGGGAGACCTCAGAGCCTCTTCCAGGGCCTAAAGGGGCTTCAGGAGAGCTGGAGAGGGACTGGGGACAAGGACTGGAGGTACAGGACACAGAATGGCTTCCCACTGCCAGAGGGCAGGGCTAGATGGGATATTGGGAAGGAATTGTTCCCTGTGAGGGTGGAGAGGCCCTGGCACAGGGTGCTCAGAGAAGTTGTGGCTGTGTCTGGGTCACTGGAAGTGTCCAAGGCCAGGTTGGACAGGGCTTGGAGCAGCCTGGGACAGTAGAAGGTGTCCCTGCCCATGGTCTTTAAGGTCTTTAAGCTTTACGGTCCCCTCCACCCCAAATCATTCTGTGATTCCATAACTCAGTGACTCCCAAGTCCTTGGCTCCCCATCCCACTGAGAGGCTGATGTCAGAAGGGCACCCAAATGTGGGATATGAGGTCCTAGAGCAGGCACAGCAGTGCTGGGCTGTGTGTTCACCAATCCCCAGCCAGCAGCACGATGCCAATCCCACATCCAGCTCAACGCTATCCATGGAGCAGGGCTGGGGCTGCTGCCACACGTGCCCTTGAGTTCACAAACACAGCTGCAATACTCACAAGCAAAGGTGCATCTGCATCACTGCAGAGTCATGCAGTTTAAAAATAAAAGCTTGAAAATTACTTTCCAAATTGAAATAATTTAAATTAGAAAAACGATTTTAAGATGCGTATTTTGCAAAAATTTTCAGAGGGAGAAGAATCTCAAGGCAGTGAAGCAGTGGAAGTCACTTGGTAAGCACTGGGAACCAGTGTCTGATGAAGTGCCAACCCATCTTTCAAGCAGAATCCTTGTCTGCAAGTACAAAAGAACAAACATTTTCTTTTTACTTTGCTTATTTAGCTCAGTTCAATGACTGCTGCTTTCAAAGTTGAGAAATCAGCTGGGAATTCAGAAAGCAGGAAAAACAGTTTCTCGCTTTTAAATGAGGAATAAAAATAAGGTAAGTTGATGAGCTCTGCCAGATCTATGTTTTTGAAGGACAAGGTAACCAGAAATTAGGTGAAATTTAGCTTAGCAAGACTCACTGTATTTAATAAATGTACTTTAGAAGAAAAGCTGTATTTTGACAGAAGTGTAACACAGCCTTAACATCAAGTAAAACTGCACTTTCAACTGAATTAGTTTCCATCCAAATGGAGCTTGACACGATTTTAAATAGGAATCAGCTGGGAAATATGCAGGATTAACCATGTTCTAATTCAGCATGTAATAAATGTATAGGAAGCAATGTAATCGCTCAGGTTACATCCTGACACCTGCTACAAACCCCTGAAGTTCTCAGCAAAGCCCAAGACATACAAGTGCAAAACAGAAGGAAGGATCAATTATTCAAACCAAAGTTTCCTGCCTGCTCTTTAAACCACTTTGATTCACATCGATCCACGTGCTGCAGCGTTAACTTTGTACAATCCCCACCCTCTGAAGCCACACTCAGGTCCATGCAACATCCATGGGATGCATTTACTGGAGGAACAGAACTTCTGGAATGGATTTCATGGATCTTATCTCCCTGGGAGACAGTCCTACTTCTGCCCTGAGCAGCTGAGGGAAGGGGAGCAAAGAAAATGCTGGGAGAAGACAACAGCACAACCAGGGGAATTTGGCTCTTGAGTATATTTGAGGCAACAAATGCTTCATTCCTTTACAAAGAAACACACAAGTTAAAATCAAACCACTTTTTCTGACAACTTCCAAAAATATGAACTAGAAGGGGTTGGGCATGAGTTTTGTATCACATGGAGTATAAAAGAAATGTTCAAACAGGTGCAAGAAGTTGTTTAGAAATTATTAAACTGCTGTGAGCAAGCAGAGTTGGTCACTCCCATGCTAGGAAGCTGCAAAAGCAATGTCAAGAAATTTAGGGGGAAATTCACTCACTGTTAAGAAGTAGAGAAGGTTTTAGTCTAAATGAGGAAATAAGGCAATTGATAAAATTTCCTATCAGTTCTATTTGAGACACCAAGATGAGACATCGAAACTATCACAAGCCAAGGCCAGAGCTTTCCAACAGCCACATGGCAAACTCAAAGAGGATGAAAAACTTGAGGTTTTTGGTCAGGAGAGCTGTTTGAGAGTTTTATTTTAAAACAAAGGCCTGGTAATGTGCAACCTCTCCATGCATATCTGACTAAATATGAAGCAGCCTTGAGGAGAAGGACCTCGGGGTGCTGGTGGATGAGAGGCTGGACATGACCCAGCTGGGTGCACTCACATCTCAGAGCCCCCCATGTCCTGGGCTGATCCCCCAGAGTGGGCAGCATGGGAGGGGGAGATTCTGCCCCTCTCAGGTGAGACCCCACCTGCAGAGCTGCCTCCAGCCCTGGGGCCAACAGCAGAAGGATGTAGAGCTGCTGGAACAAGTCCAGAGGCATCCAAAGAGATGCTCCAAGGGCTGGAGCCTCTCTGCTCTGGGGCCAGGCTGAGAGGGCTGGAGGTGCTCACCTGGGGAAGAAAAGGATCCAGGGAGAGCTCAGATCCTCTTCCAGGACCTAAAGGCGCTCCAGGAGAGCTGGAGAGGGACTTGGAGAAACGGATGGAGGGACAGGACAAGGGGGAATGGCTTCCCACTGCCAGAGGGCAGGGATAGGTAGGATATTGGGAAGGAATTCTCAGCTGTGAGGGTGGGGAGGTTCTGGCACAGGGTGCCCAGAGCCCTGGATCCCTGGAAGTGTCCAAGGCCAGGTTGGATGGGGCTTGGAGCAACCTGGGATAGTGGAAGGTGTCCCTGCCCATGGCAGGGGGTAGAATGGGATGAGCTTTAAAGGCCCCTCCCCACCCAAAGCATTCCATGATTGCACAGCCTTGCACAGGTGAACACTGCAGCACTGCATGCCAAGAGCCACATCTGCAGGGACACAGGGCTGGCCATGGGGTTTGGATACATCCCATAGTATCCCAGCACTGAAATGGCCTGGGAGAACTGCAGCACTGTGTTTGCTGTGCAGACCACTTGCAGGGTATTTTCAGGGATGTTCTCCAATGGCCTTGTCTACACAAATTGGAAGGATTAAAGCAGACCTCAGAGCAATTTAAATAAATCTGCACAACCCAAGTGTCACTGTGAGTGCCTCAGCAAGCTTCATCTGAAATTGTCTCCCTATCAGCTTAAATTTGTATCTCCACACATAGGAGCCCTGCTGAGCACAGGAGGCAACACCCACAAATTGACCTCTAACCACTGCCATGTACAGAAGTAAAAGTAATTTACACCTGGTTGTAATTTCACCCGGTATAAGGCGTGTGTATATAGAAATACATTTTATGTAAATACAAATGCATTTGGGTGTATATAAAATAAACCCAAATACAGGAAAAGAAGCCACCCACTTGTGCTCCAAAACCATAGGCTTCTCCCAGCCATTCCATAAACCTCACAACCAAATCGACCTACTTTATGTTTTTATAAAGTCTGCAACTAAACCTTGAAATAAATAAATAATAAAAGGTCATAATTCATCATCCTGACATCAAATCAGCAGACTGGGACTCCAGTATATCAGAGTGATGGATATAGACTTGTTTTAAGGATGGTTTAGTCTGCATTATGCCAGAACATTTATTGTTGCCTTTAAGACTGTTTCCTTTCCAAGATGTTTCAAATAAAAGCAATAGTCTTCTTCTCCCTTAACTGCCTGTCTGAGAATCCACTATTCAGCAAAAACAATTTTCCCCAAAAAACCATGACTAGAGAAGCAACAGGACAGCGAGTGCTAGAAAACACAATTTCTTGTTTTTCCTTATTTTCTCTTGCTTGCCAGGTGATCTAATAACCACTCTTTGATGGATATCACGATTTAAGCCTCTCTAAGGCAAAAATCCTTCCTAATAAATGTCCAACCAGCACGAAATCTCTCCCTCCATCACTTATCACTGCTGACATTTTGCTTTGCCACAGAGGCAGAATGCTGGAGCACCACTTTCCTGGGCACCACTGTCCCACAAAGGACCACAACCAGTCCATCCAGTCCAGCTTCCAGCTGCTCTCTGTGACCCACACCTGCCCTCTTGCCTCTCTCACTCTGCTTTTCATGGGATGAGATAAAAAAGCTGTTTTATCTCTCTAAACATAAACTCTGATCTTGTATCAAATGCTGTTCAATGAATGAATACACACTTTCAGTTGTGAGTCATATATACATATATATATACACACATATTTCCATCAGCAGAGCATACTCCAAATTATTCATTCTCATCTCAACCTCTGATGATGGTAAAACACATCAACTTTACAGGCACAAAGAGGTCTGACAACAACCTTAGATGTCCTGTCCGCCTTGGCTGCTGTGTACAACACTTCTTCCCTTTACCTTGGGTTGAGATCACATTTCTCAACCTTAAAAAAAGTCCAACTTTTTGCAAACAGCTCCACGGGCCACCCTGTATCTCACTAATACTACAAGACACAGCAGATTCATAAAACCACTCACCATTTTAGCCAGAACATTTTCTTAATTACAAATATTGATAAAAACCTGCATCGCTTCTGCTTCTCAGACAATCCCAGCAACACTGACAGCACTTGAGAACGTGCCCAGGAGACAGAACATTCACATTTGCTGCAATTATTTCAGGGACCTTTTCCTAATACCTTACAGTCCACCAAGAGACAGCAAGTCAGTACCACCAATATGGAAAGTTGCTGTTTGATCCAGATCTGAACGAGACCCCCTCGGGTTTGATTTCTGTTGTAAATGGTGCTTTGTAAGCACAACTGGTAATCAATTTGGAAAAGAGGAGAAAATGTAAAGGAATAAATTATCATTTCTACCTGCTTCCCTTGCTCTCCCTGCCCCTATCAGTTTTACAACCCTTGAGCCTGCTTGGGGAAGCAGACAAACCCAGGAGGGAGAGGAGCTGAAAAGCCCCAAAAAAGAGAGAAGGGGCTGCCAGTTCTGCCAATGCAGAGTTGGGGGATGATGTGTTCTGGAAATTGCCCCCATCTTCAGGTTGCTCCTATCACTCCTATCCCTGCTGCAAAACTGAATCAAATCTGTGAGTTAAAAGGGTGCAGGAAGCTGTTCACTAATGTGGAGGTATTTGCTCTTCAAATGAAAAAAAAGACAAAAAACCCCACAAACCACCCATGTTAGAGCAACCCTAGGTCTGCCTGCACCCCTCTTGTGAGAGCACTGTTGTATATCCTTCATTATATTTATAAACAGGGCTGGTTTTGTGTCACAGGCTGTCATTTACACTGACTTCTCCTTCTCTCAGCTCATGCCCAGGAGCTCCCTGGCCCGAGTTTGTAAATACAGATCTGTACAAACAGGAATAGATCCACCATCCTGCAATATGAGGCCGTAATTCCACCGGGGAAAAAGCGTGAAAGGAACCCCAGGTAATGGAATTGTTTGTACATATTCACACAAATAATCTCAGCCTTTGTCCTGACACTAATATAAAAACACAAGTCTTATGGAGCTTGAAATCTTCCCCTGGAGAAACAACTTTGCAAAAGCAATGGAAGAAAGCACGCTGGGTAGAAAAGGCTGCTTGTAGCTTTGCTTGTTATTTAAACCAGGCTGATTAATCTTTAAGATCCAGCAGCTTTTCAGATTTTTGCCTTCCCTCCCTCCCATATTCTATCAGTGCTTTAAAGTAACAGCACACCAAGGGCTCAGCTGCATCCACGGCTGAAACCCCAGCAGTTCATGTGAGAGCTCAGGCAGCTGGAAACGTGGGACAGAAGTGGGATACAAGGAGCACAAACCAAAAAAGAACTGGAATGTGTGAATCTCCATGAGATGCTTGAGTACAGCAACCACAGCCCTTCAGAAACCATGACATGGCAACAGGACAGAGCCTCAAGCTGTGCCAGGGGAGGGTCAGGTTGGAACATCAGGAGGAATTTCCTCACGGAAAGGGTGGTCAGGCATTGGAAGGGGCTGTCCAAGGAGGTTTGGAGTCCCCATCCCTGGAGGTGCCCAAGCAAGGCCTGGATGTGGCACTCAGGGCTCTAGGCTGGGTGACAAGGTGGGGATCAGTCATAGCTTGGATTGATCTCTTTAGTCTTTTCCAACCTTAATGATCCTGTGTTTTTAGGTTTTCCAGTTATCTTCTCCAACTGGAACCATCAGGGTTCGTGTCTAAGCTTTCACTTTGAAAATGAGATGGCAGGTCCTGGTAAAATTTGAGATTGACAACCAATATATTCTCAAAGCTAACATGTAAAAAAAAGTCTCACTCCAAAAATTTGATAAAAGATGCTAATATTGCTTTCATGTGCAGGAAGGTGGGAATGGAGGGCAAAAAGAAGATATTCAGAGAAGGAATATGAATGAACAGAAGGCATTTATAAGGAGCCCAGTACCTGGAGTGTGGCACAAAAGCCAGGCCACCCCCTTCCTGAAAACCTCTCATAGCCAAAAGCCCTGACTGTGGGGTGATCCACCCCATAAAGCTAAATATCTCTATAAATATTTTCAGGTCTGGGCTTTAAGAAGTGAAAGGTAGTCCAAGGAAGTCCTTCAGCACACCAGTGGGAAACCTAAACCTGGGTTATGTGGAACACCAGAAAAAAAAGGTGTAACAAAACCTCAGTATGAAGCACAGTAGAGAAGATTTCAACCAGGAAACAAGGCAAGTGCAGCACGTCAGTTACCTGAGTTACTTGGGAAATAAGGAATGAAGAGAGAGAATCAGACCACCATTAGTCACTGGGATATAACTGCACCATGTAAAGGCTGTTTGCCTCTGCTACAACAAAAAATCCTGCCTAAACAATATAGATGCAATGCATATGTAGCACAAAACCAAGTTTACATAATAAAGGGAATATATATTTGCTTTGATCTCGAGCTGCCCCATAAATTTTTAATAACAGCTGTAAAACAGAAATCTTTGGCTAGAAATCCTCAGCAGCAATGAAATTTAAGCTCCCTACTCATTACAGGTTAAGAAAACTCATTTCCAATCCATTCCTTGTAGAACTGTTACCAACTTCTTACAAGGAGAAATGCAAATGTCATTCTAAGCTATTTATTTGCAGATTGTTCTCTTCAGCCTGGCTCTCTCCAAAACAGAGGGATGAGGGACTATTCAATCTGGTTTGTCATCTTTGGTCCTATTAGCAGAGGCATTGCTAAATTCAGATATCACAATCCTCTCATTTTATGTTTCATTGGAAGGATGCCTCAATCTGATTTTTTTTTTTCTCTACAGAGAAACTGTTAAACCAGAAGTACTAAAAAAATAACTTCTCTACCATGCACCACAAATAGATTACAGTTTCTAGTTCAAGTGCAAGGGGACAAAGAAACCAAAATCTTTTTATATGCAGACATTAAAGTGAAAGCAGGAAACAGACTTAACAACTGGCAAGAAAAAAACATTAACCCTTGCACTTTCAGAGATACAACTCACAGAACTTCCTTTGCTTTCAGCTCCTTCCCCCCACTGAAGAATCACCACGGTTGCACAGCACTTGGAACAGTGTGTTTACACATCCCCTATAAAAAATAACCTTTTAGGTAAATTAGGAGGCTCCAGAAAGCACAACTATCAAATACATTATCTA
The DNA here is from genome assembly GCF_022539315.1 of Serinus canaria. NCBI lineage: Eukaryota > Metazoa > Chordata > Aves > Passeriformes > Fringillidae > Serinus > Serinus canaria. Next base: position 111,266,232 of record NC_066316.1, read on the forward strand.
GAAAAAAAATTACAATGAAATAAGTATGAAATTCTTTGTTCAAGTCTTACATATATCACTGTATGCAAGGGAAATGTCACACAGCAGTTTTTAGGAGGAAGGGTTTTAGAAAACAGTATTTAAAGCCAGTATTTGGGGGTAGAAAGAGAACAGATGATTACAGTGCTGTGTGATGAGAAAGAGCGAGCTAATGGGATATAAAACTGCATACACTGGAGACAGCTTTACAAGTTAGAGAAATGACAGGCAAACAGCAATCACATCCACACCAAAAAGGCACTGACAGGTCAAAAAAAAACCTTCATTTTCTAAAGGACAACAGACTTAGTCCCTGCATATGAAGAGTACACAGAGCCAGAGTTAAACAGTAACTGAGGGTCCAAGAGATGTTTGGAGAGTGCCCAAAATGAAGAAAAAATTTTCCCTGCCCTTATTCACAGGGTTTGTGCCACTCTGGACACAGCCAGGTGTGTTTTTCTGGATCCATCAGGAATCCAAGCTGTGTCCTGCCCTCCCTCCCTGCCAGGGGTGAGCACTTGCAGGGCCTTGCTGGCTCAGAACTTTGGACACTCCCCTCATCACTTTCATCAAAACTATCCCTTATTCCAGTCAGATCATGAAGTTACACACCCATGCTCCCCCAACTGATTCCATGTGAACCAAGTGCCAGAGTTATTAAACAGCCCTGTGAACACACTGGTGAGGATGGGAATGGGAAGGACTCACTATGCAGCTCACAGAATAAATACAAATACAGCTCACTGTATTTGTTCATGCCTAAACTGGCACAGGACTGAACAGGATTGAAAGAAAAAGACAACAAAAAGAATGGAAGAAGCCAAATTGAAAAAAAAGGTGAGTTAAGTCAGAAATTAAGGACACTTTCTCACTAGGAACTGAACTAACATCTCCCTTCACAAGGGCTACCTGGCCTCCAGGTATGGGGAAAACACTGCAAGGGACATGGCTTGGGATCAAACACATCTGGACCTCCCTCTGGGTGGAAAAGGGGGGATATCAAGAACATCTGCAGCACACAGTGAGGGCAGCTGCAAGGATGTGCTGGGGAGGGCTCAAATGTTTGCCTTGCTCTTCCAGGCTCTCCTCAGCATCCACCACTGCACTATCCAGCCTTATGCCAGAGTCTAGGCAAACTTCTGATCTGACCCCAACAGCACATTTCTTCCACCTGATCTTAACTGAACTCAGTTCCTATGCTGACTTTTGCAATTCTTGAATAAACATTACATTACAGCTGCCCAAATGCAGAGTTACAAACCTGCACAGCCGTGTGGTGCTGCAGCTCAGAACCAGCTCCAGGCAGCACTGTCAGGACAGACCCTCTTATTTTTGTACTATTGCTGCCCTGCAAAAACAGAGCAGCAAAGCAGGAGCCTCACTCAGTCCTCAATTTCAAATTCTACCATGTAAAATGCCAATTAAACAACTGCATTTTAAGTCTCCCCTGTGCCAGTCATGGTGCCCAATCCAGTAAGAGATGATGTCTTTAAGAACCACAGTAAAACACTTTAAAAGCTTTCCTTTTCAAAAATAAGGTGAGAGAAAGAACAGGGGACGGGATGAAAAGCACAAGGATGCATCTCCATGAAAATTATCAGTTTTTAATTTCCCCCTTTGCACAGACCACAGAATTGCAGAGGCTGGACAGCATCTCTTGAGCTTGTCCAGCCTAACCCCCACCTTAAGTGCAATTTTCCAGTGCAACCTGCTCCAAAAATAACTGTGCAGGAACATGATGATCCACCTGGATTTAGGTTGGTGCTGGGGTAATGACTGGGCTACAAAAATACATCTTCCTACAAAGCCCAGCAGCCTCAGAGCCCTGGGGTAGGCATGGCCCAGCAGGGTGGTTTCTGAAACCTGAGGGAATGTTGCTTAATCACTTTTGCTTGGTGGCTGACTAAGGCCAAAACCAAAAAGTCAAGTCAAAACTGGGCTCAAGTTAAATTTAGAACTGGGAACTGTGACAGCAAATGGTACATAAATGGATACAAAAGAAAGACCATCGACAATAACAGGGAAAACAGGCAAGAGAAACTTAAGGTGCAGCATCAAAACACATAATTTGCAATTTCTCTGCTTTCTGCAAACACCAGTCACAGCCCAAGACTCTCCTCAGCAGCTGTAAGAGCACAGAGCTTGTATCCAGCACTTCCAGATTAATGCAGGAGAGTTTAGGAGGTCTGCCCAAATAATGTCTCCACACAATTATAACTCAGAAGTCATAACCCCTCCCTTTAATATTAAAGAAAAAAGAAATCATATTTGCAGCCAAAATGTACTGATAATACTGCAATGGCAGCATGGCCCTGAGCCTGCAGCCTTCTCAGAAGTCATTCTCATTAGAAGAAAACTGAAGGATCATCCTCTTCATCCAGTGATTTGCAGACATGTAACACACCCTGCTCACTGGAAGGCCAGCACTGTGGAATTCTTCAGGAGTGGGCAAGGGGACTTTAAGTGTTTCAATCCCATCCCTGTGCAGGTTTTATTTGGAAGAGATGGAAAGCATAAAGCAGAGCTGGGAAACAGCACCCAGAAAGACACCAGAGGCAAATTTCTGCCATGAGGGGTGGGGGGAAGGCTGCTCACAGTAAATTGTTTTGTCAGATAACTGGAGGGAAGGCCAATGTCTCCTCTGGAAGGCTGACAGTAAAGGTCTGTCAGAAGCAAAAACAATAGAGAATTAATTATTCTTAAATATGAAAGGACCTAGAACGCAGTGATCTGCTAATTAAAAACAAAATATCCACAATATAGTTCCAGTTCAGTTCTTGTGAGAGCCAACAGAGAGCAATCCCAGTGCCTCTAACGTCAGTAAGAGCTTGTTTTAAGGACTCATCCCTTAAACATATCAAAATTTAATGGAAATTGCAGATATTTAGTACTCATCTACTCCATATTCAAATATCTGAGCTCACACAAAATACACAAGAGAGCCTTCACCAACTCATTGTGTTTCAGCAGTTCTGGAAATCACTGAAAAGTAACTGGCAAACCAACTAAACTTCATTAGTGTAAAGCTGCTACATGAAGGCAGTTCTGGAGGGGCTCAAAGCAGTGAAGCTTTATTTTTGTTTCAGCTGGTCATGCAGTGGGTAAGAAGCAGAAAGCAGCTCTGATGTGCAAGAAGTTGCACAGACAAGCTCTGTGACAGGGAGAAGGAAAGATAAATTGTGACTTTCCGTGAAGATGACAACACTTAAAATTAAATGTCCTTGTCTTAATTTCTGCTCCCACATAACCAGTGGGTTGTGTGAGGGACAGAAGAAAATTCAGGTTTCTCCAGCCTACCTTTCCCACAGTGTTTTGTAAAACAGGGAGGGAGTAGAGAGGGTTTCCAGATAAATCAGGATCTGCAGGCATCCAACTGCAGGATCCCCAACCTTTTGTGAGAAGTTTTCTCTCCACACTGTCTACAAGCCATGCACCAAAAAAATCCCAGAATCATTTGGGTTAGAAAAGATCTCTGAGATCATCAAGTCTAACCTGTGCCAAATCCCCACCCGGTCACCGAGTGCCACATCCAGCCCTTCCTGGGACACCTCCAGGGATGGGGACTCCAAACCTCCCTGGGCAACCCCTTCCAATGCCTGAGTGCCCTTTCCATGAGGAAATTCCTCCTGATACTGGAAGTGCTGGACAAGCATCCGTGCTGAAACACAAAGCAGAATGGAAGGGTTGAAATCCACCCTCCCTGAGTGTCGTGTCTCAGCATGGGCTAAAGGGAAGCAGCTCTCAGTTTTTCACACTTGCAATATCCCAGTTTGGAGAAGGTGCCCACATCCTTTGCTCCAAGCACTGGACAGCAGCAATTCCTCTAAGGACAAGCAGAGGAGATGGCCATGACAACTCCACGGTCACTGACTCCCTTTTACCTGCCAGCTCACGAGTCAAACACCTTTAAATTAGGAGGGACATTTACTGAGGGACATTCATTGAGCCTTTCTCTGAGCCACAGACACTTTAGAGTGACTGACACCACTCTGAACACCACTGGATACCCCGTGCTCGGGGCTTAAATCTTCCCCTAAAGCTTTCATTTACCACTAAATTTAAAAAAAAAACCAAAAACCCAAAATCTGGAGCTTCAGCCTCTAGCCAGGCAAAGGCCTGAAGAGCAGCATACCTGCATTCCAGTTTCCACCCTGGGTTATTAGCCAGACTGTTTATAAAACAATTTTAAAAATGCCAGCTTTTATGTATTACAGTTTTATTAATCTTGAATGATACATCATAGGTGCAGGATGCATAAAAGGGTTACAGAAACATGGTTTGCATTTTAAAATGCTTTAGTGAAAACAAATGAATTCTTTTTATTAAATGAATTGAACCTTGCTGTGTCCTCCACGGAAAGATTTCAGTATTAGTGAATCTCCTCCCTCATTGCTCTTTTTTCCACCTTATGTTAGGGGAGGAAAACAAGAATTTCAGCATTTACAGCTCCCAAATGGTTTCTCAGTTTTGAATTAAATAGGCTGTGATATGAACTATCTGAATACACAGAAATAAAGGAAATATTCTCTATGCACATGCATAAGAGGCTACTTCTGTCAAAAACCAAGTTCACTGTTTCATCAGACTCTGGTTCCATGTGCTCAGCCAAGAGTGACAACCACCACTCCACTGGTTTGACTTGATTTGAGATATTGGCAGTAGAAATACCATGCTGAGGTTCTGTTGGAATCCATTACAAGAACAGAGGCATTACAGCAAAAAGCTTGGGCTTTAGAAAAAGGCTTTTTTATACTTTAACCTATTTAAAACCAAAACTTTTTTAACAAAAAAAACCCCAGATTTTGAATTCTGGTTATTAACTCAGGTTTGGGTGTAAACAAAGAGAAGGTAGAGATGCTTCATTGCTACTTTTATCAGCCAACTTAGCCAGCAATCAGCTTTTATTCTTATCAAAGATACAGATGCATCCATTTGCCATTAAACAGATCTGTTTCCCACTAACTGGACACAGCCTCCAGGCTCCAGATAAGCAGGGAATCTGCCTTCCAGCATCCAGAGTACAGGAATTTCAACACCTTCCTGGAGAAGCATTTAAATTGATCATTAGTGTCAACAAATACAATCCAAATGGACGGTCCCAAACCTCTTTGGAAGCAGACTCTTTTCTGCTTGTTCAGTGTTTAACACCCTGGAGGCCCAGTTCTAGCATTGCTGCCACTTTAATCTTCATTTTAACTATTTTATGAGTCATTTGTACACCAAGGTAACCCACCTAAGCAATCAAACACAACGACTCAAAAAAGATCTGGATCCCAGTTTTCTGGTTTTACAAGCCTCAGAGGGGAAAGTAGATAATACCTGAACAAGTTCCATGTTTCAAGCCCAAGGTTTTATGGAGGAAGGGGAGAGAGGGAGGGACGATCTTTCCATAGCACTGCAATGCCACAGGAAAGCACCACGTTTAATGTAATCAAAGCCCTACACTGCAGCCATATGGAAACAATTTCAGTCAATAAACAACTCCTGCAAGAAGACAGCAGAGGAACAGGAAAATCAGATCCTGATTTAACCAGGAGGCAGGAGAGCTGCTGGCTCAGCTCAGAGGCTGCCATAACATGAAATATCCACATCCACCAGAACTCCACAGCTTTGGGTCTTCATCGCTTGCTTTCCACTTCCACACCTCAGAGTGCAGGAGTACAAATGGCACAGCTTCTTCCACAGTTTCCTTCCCAGCCTCCAAGATCCTGTTCCTCAGTGCTCTCCCCTTTCTTCTCTCTTCCCAATCTTTCCTCAAAGCCTATCACTGTGGCCAGCTTCCCACTCGCTAGCCAGAAGGGAAGCAGACACCCCAAACTTTAGATACTCACCCGACCTCCCTGCAATTTATCTGCCTGGAATTTGCAGGTTTGAAAACAAGAGATTTTTCTCAGAGAGCAAATCCATAAAAACACCTAACTTGAAAAAAAAAAAAACACCAACCTAAAACACCACACATTTTACTTCTTCCTGTTAGTGGTATTTAAATGAGGTTTGGTTTCAAGATTCCACATTATCCAGGATCCTAAAAACCAATGGCAAAAATACTGCCTCTCCTGCAGAAGACAACATTCCTGTGCACTGCTGATTACAGCTGCAATACCGAGGGAGTAAAAGCTAAATCAGTTTGGGACAGGAAAAGGGAAATTCAAGGGAACAGCCAGCAAGCAAAGGCAGCTGCATTTTTAACAAAAAGCAAGAAGGCACAGTGCTATGAATAAATCAGAATTTCCTTGAGTGTGACAGAGGAGTGACACCAGTATTTATGAGAATAATGCCCATGAACTGAAGGGTAATTCACGAGTGTCTTCAGAAGTAGGTGCTTGGAAAGGTGGGAAGTTCATCACTTCCACAATTCCACAGGATCTTGCAGCAGATGCACCACAACCACCCCAAAAACGCTGCCATTTTACACTTGAGGACATCCAGGAAAAAAAAAGGCCTTGGGATGTTTCTCTTAACAACCAAAGTGCAAGAGTCAAGGTACCTTAAAAAACAAACACAGTACCAATAAAAAATTTTAAACCCTAGTAGCTCTCTAGTGGAAGGAAAACCCACTGGGAACAACTGGGGCAACTTGCCTTTGTCACATGAAGCACCTTCTAATTCACCAGCAATAAAAGATGATTCCCAGCAAACCCATTAGCAGGGGAACATTTAAATCAGCCTAAAACCCATGCACCAAAGAGGCCTTTCACCCCAGGCCAAGTGGATGTTTCTGTTTCACCAGAGCTCAGCAAGGGGATGGAGCAAAGCTGTAAGCTGGGTATCCATCCAGGCAGAGAACAGGAAAAGTAAAATCTGTGTTGTCCCAGTAAAGAATTACCAGAACAAGGACACCGGTAGTGCCAGTCAGCACGTTTTAATGGCAAATGTCTTGATAAAGGACTAACTTTGTTCTTTTGAGATTACAAATGCAGTTGAGCACAGTCAAGTGCACGCACAGAGCCTACTCTGGTGCTGGTGGAAACCCACACTGGCTGCTTCATATCCGAGAGCTGTCAGTCAGACACTTCTTCATCTACTTCCTGGGATTGCATCATGCTAATTTTTTTTTTTTTTTTGTCACTAAATTTAAGGTCTGATGCAGCTCAACATTTTTATCACTGCAGATAAAAATCTGTGAGTGACACCAGGACTGTAGCACAACAGGACGTTATGAAGAGGAAAGGACAGCAGGAGAAAGGAGGCAGAAAACCTGCCTTAAGTTAGCTCAGGAAAGCCAAACCCATCAGAATACAAAGGCTAATTTATAATCTAAAAAATGCAGACTGTAACTACTAAATGGCAGACTTGAGTAAAGAATGTCAGTGCTGGGGCAGCGAGGCTCATGAACAGGATTTCCCTATGCAAAAGGGCTCCTGGGAACCCTTTCAGTGGCTGTGCAGCAAAAAGGGCTAAGGGCACACCTCAGAATTTGGTATGGATCAGGCACAGGCTGGAGCAGGCACCTTTTTTGGTCTCCACAATGTTAAAAATAAATGGAGACCATGAAGAATCACCGGATGATCTGAGTGCTGGAGAAAATGCCTCAGAGTGAGACTTAAAAGCTCAACTCTGTTTCCTTATCTATCAAGTAACTTGATTATAGAGTGTAAGTACCTTCATGGCAAGAAAGTCCTGGATACTAAAGAGCTCTAATCTTGTCAGGAAAATCCTAACAAGAACCAGCGGCACAACTTAGACTAATTCAAATTAGAAATCAGCCTCTTATAACTACCAAGAGAAGTGATGAGCCTGAAATTACCAGTGATGGACACTCAGGGCTGGAAAGCTTTCAAATTGTTTTTAGCCAAACATCATTTACTGGTCTCAGTTTCAGAGTAAATGATTAAAATTTAAAGGCCTGTGATACAAAGCATATAAAACATATCAGGGAAGGCAATTTAATTATCTGTTCTCGCCTTAAATTTTATGAATCTCCAATATGTTAACATCACTCAACTTCTGTGGACCAGGAAACTAAAGAGGGAGGAATAAGTTTCAAGTTCAGCAAGTTCCCTCTTTTTCAGACTTATCACTAAACAGCACCACTCCACCAAGCAGATGGAGCTCCCATGAAATACAAACAGGGAATGACCAGCTATGACGTCTGGAAACCACATGTAATGCAATTTAGTTGGGCAAACTCTGAGCAGCTACTTACTCCTCCTACCTGGGCCATGAAAAATCAGTATTAGCTTACATAACCAGTTCTCATTCTGAGTAACTACACCTCTGACATCCAGGGCTATACTCCCAAGAGCAGCAGCACCCATTAACAGCCAGCCAAGAATCTCCACATACCTCTTAAATGTAAAAACATCTCAACAGCCCTGAAACGATTATTTCCATACTCCACACCGGAACAGGGTCAAGTCAAAAAGTTTGCCCTGGGTCATAAAATAAAACCTATGGTAGAGCCTAGAAAGGAAATTTCATTGCCAGGAAGAACTTCCCAAGACTCGAGCACCACTTCCATGTCAGAGCTGCTGCACACCCAGTTGCTCAAACCCCCAAAACGCTGCCAGTTAAATCACAAAGAGATTTCTGGTGAAAGCTGACATTGTAATCAGAGAATCTGATCATGGCAGAGAAACTGTCCAAAGGAAAGGTCAGAATAAATATCCAAGCAGGAACAGCACTTGTATTTGATGAACTAACTGACTGCTTTCTGCTGCCATCAGTAGCACAGAGCCACGGCAAGAACAAAAAGCAGATTCAGTGCTTGCCTCAGAGCTCAGAAGGAACGGGCAGCTCAAAATGCAGGAAATGACTATATGCTGCACTTCCCAATTGATAGGGCAAGGGCTTATCAGAAGAACAAAACTGGCTGTTCACAAGGCCACTGAAAGAGTAGCCTACACTATTGTTTCAGTGGTAGTTATCCATCCTGCTGCTGGACTTAAAAATTCTGAGGAAGCAAAAAAAAAAAAAAAAAGACTTCTTAAATATTAAGTTCAGAAGTGGGGAGAAGAATGATACCAGGAACTCAGGACAAGCAAGATTCAACTGGGGGCAGAGCCAAACATAATTAATAGAATTTTTATGCCTGGCTTGTAAATTCTTTCCTCAATCCAACATTAAAATCCCATCTACCACCACAGCAGTGCATGGGATTCATGTAAAATTAATAAAGCTTAAAAATACAACTTATACATATGGAGAACAAAAAGATGCCACCTCTGTACACGAAGTAGGTGTCAAAATTTGTTTCCTCAGGCTGGAAGAAACTCTTCCCTGGAAGCAACACTCCACCCATTGGGCAAATGGAGACTGGAAGCACTACCTGCCAGCATTCCATGGACACACACACAAAGTGGGATCTTTGTCAAGCCCTATTACAGAAGTGATTTAGGTATATTCATGTACAACCTGCTGGAAGGGCTCTGTTGGCAATGAGTTTCAGGCTGGTAATTGCACTGAAACCAAGATGAGATGATGAAGTGAACATTCAGACGGAATTCTGTAGGAAAAAGTGAACTGACCTTCCAAAGCTCCTGGTTGGCTGCACAGGGAGATAAAGCAGAGCTCACTCTGTCAGGAGCACTACAGCAGTTCCCTGTTTTAAGAGCAGACTTTAAGTTCAGACTCTGCCTGCAGCTTTGATTTAGAACTGGGAAAGGGAAACCTCCACACAGATAGGGAGACTAACCAGTTATAGAGTATTTCTTTTAATTCATAATACAGCACATTAAAACAGCAATTGTTCAACCTGCTGGTGTCTGTATTAACATGGGGCTGAAGTAAAACAAGTAACAGACATGCCTGTGCATTCCTGACATAGATCAGAAATCCAACACCAAAAAAAATCCTATTAAATGAAGCAGAAGAAAAGCCATACAAGAGAGAAGGGAATCCCTCACAGTCTTGTGAGAAAGTTTGCTTTTCACCTGATGGAAGGTGGAATATAATGGATTTAAAAGCAAGAAAAATAACGGAGTAAGTAAGGATGAGAAGTGTCAAGCCACAGAAGTCAGCAGGATATCCTCCCATCACCATAAAAAATAATCTCTGGACTTAGATATTCTTAATGACTGCATGATGACCAGCAAATAAATTCCTTATAAATCAGTATATAACAAATGGGGAGGAGACACCTGTGTTGAAGTGCTGCTGCCTCAGTCCGTGACCTTACGTGAGTCACTCGGCCCTCGTGCCTCAGTCTCTCCATTTGTAAAACACCAATACCTCTGTCAAGCACTTCCAGAGATTTACCAAGAGAGGTACAAAGTATTGTTTTGACATGGAACAGCAAAGGAGGGCAGTGGCTCAGCCAGAACAATCGAGTGGGAGCCACTGGAGCCGTGCTGCTCTGGCCAGCAGAGGAGCTACAGCCATAAATCGATCAGCCCTGATTAGGTCGGGCTTTACAACACTGTAATTGTCACAGCAGTGGCTCTGGGACTGTGACATGAGCCCTGAGCTCAGTGGTGTCACACAGTGAGCCTGCACCAACAACAAACCTCTGCCTAACCCAACTGCAACAGCAAAGAACAAGAACTGCCCAAACCCAAGAGACTTTTTAAGGTTATCAAGGATAAAAGCTTCTCCACGTGCTCATATGACCACAGGATAACGCTGTGTAAGCGCCCAGTTAAGAGGGGAAGGATATAATCAAGAGCATGCTTAAAGAAAGGAATATATTCACATGAAATCTGCAGGCACAACACAAAAATAAATGTGTTTCTCACAGTGACAAGATGAAATTTTCGGTTGGTCAGCGACTACAAAGCTGATTCTCTACTTCTGGCTGTGGACCACATGACAGCCTCAAATACATAAGAGCATTTTATCTGCCAGCTTGCAATGAAGACCACATAGTTAATAGTTTGCAACCTCCTTTCCCCCAGAAGATCTTCAGAGTTGAGTAATAAAATTCCTCACATGATTTCAATGAGAGGGTTCACTTGTCAGGGGCTGTTTGGAGATAGTATCATATGTCAGGGAGGTGCTGCTCAGATCAAGTTTTCCAACCTTGTGTTTTCAAGGCTCGACTTAAAATGAAAAAGAAAAAAAAAAAAAAAAAAAAAAATTCAGGCGATAAAGTTTGAAAGTGGAGAAAAGAGAAATAATCTCTAGATGTTATTTTCAAAATGTCAAAGCTAGCCAATTAATGAGAGGAGGAAGAAAAACTGATTAAAGCCCTGACAAACCCTTGAGATCACAGACTGATTGCGAGTTCTGCTGCAGACTCCCTGTAGGAACCTGGGCAAGTTGATCCCTCTACACCTTTGTTTGCCACCTGCGAGACGAAAAATAGCACCTTCTTTTCATATCCTGTCATTCTTGCTTGTATTGTTCCCCAAATTAAAAGCATTTGTCAAAACACTTATCTTTAGCATTAACCCTGGGAATTGCATTCACAGCTACCACACAACCCGTTTGCATGACTGAGTGTTCAGATACCAACTCTTAGCACACTTTGCTACCCAGCCATCCTAAATTTAATAGGAGTCAGAAGGGAGCTTTAGTCTAATTCAAGAATGCTAAAATACAGTTTATTACTAATCTTACAAAAAAAAAAAAAAAAAAAAAACAGCTTTAGGGTTACGAGTTACACCGACACCCCCCCCTCAAAAAAAAAAAAATCAAATTCTCCTCCTTATGTCCTAAAAATCCTGCTGTAATCACAGTATTGGTCTCACTGCATCGATAACCCACAAGATCATATTATCAGCATAGGTATAATTAAAGCCCAATCCCACGAGGACATGCATGCAGAATCCAATCCCTGCTCTGTTAAAATCAGCATAACGTGAAATAAACTTTGGGGACTTTAGAATCAAAGCTGCATGAAGTTATCGACAGGAGGAACAAAGGCATCTGGTTTTTTGCAGTACGATTCTTAAGCTGACAGTATTTTGATTTCAAAATCTGAAACTTTGCAGATGAAAAAGAGTTGCTACAAATGCCAGTACTGTAGCCTGTCATTCTGTAATGTCCTTAAAAGCTCTGCACAGAAATCACTGTGAAGTACAAGTTGCTTTCTTTAGATTAAAATGTGCTGCTGTTTCCTGAAAATTCACTTGGTTTTGAATATATACAACCAAACACCTTCTCAGATCCCTTGGTATGAGGAACAGTACAGCTTCCTCCTTTCTCATGGTTCAGTTTCATTGGAACTCCCAATTCTCCACCCAAAGACCCAAATTTCACCCCTGCCCCACTGACACACAACACAAAAAGAGCTGTCCCAAAAGTTAACAACAGAACAATTTTTGACAGTCATGCTTAATAAAAATGCATTTTATTAAAAAATAGATTAGTATTAAAAATTAATGTCACAGCGCCAGTCTTTTCCCAAATCCAGACCACGATGAAAAAACATACCAAACACTCCCATGAACCTATGGATTACCACTATAAAGTAGACACTTTATAATAATTTAGTTTTCAAAACACTGCACAGCTATCAACTTCCAATATCCCTTTGTAAGAGACCAGTAAGACCCACAGAGAAACTGCCTTAAAAAAGAGCTCCCTGCAGCTGACAGCAGCTACAGATTCCATGGAATTATCAGAATCACAATGCTAGAGAGATGCACATTGTCCAGAAAGGTCAATAAACCCAAGGAGTTGTTTGACACCGTTCAGTGAAGCAGTTCTAGAGAAAACCAGGCCTCATTCACACAGGATTTTCTCCCAGATTTCCTTACCCCTCCTTAAAAATCCTGCCGTTTCACCTAGGGTAGCATTCCTGTAACCCAGCTGGCAGCCTGCATACCACAATGTCGTCTAGACCTGCTCGGAACAGTGGGATGACACAGGAGTAAAAATGCTGATGCCTGTTCTGGGGCTTGCACTGGTGCTAAGGGAACGAGGGGAGGAAGAACAGGCAGCACGGAGTGAAACACAAGTTCCTTGTTCCCAGCCTCCTGCCCAGGCTCCCCGGGTAATTCTGTCAACCAGACAGAAAAAGTTGTCGCCGTCGCAGGGCTAAAGAATAATCTTCACATAAGGGAAAAAGAGCATTCCCAAATCCCAGTTTTCACATACAGAAACAAACCCTGCCCTTCCCCAGACCGGTGCTCCCCGGACATGCAGATAACAAATGCATCCCTGCACAGACAACATTTTCCATCCCTTTCTTCCTTCTCCCCTCTCTCCATCTCAGAGATATTTTCTTAGCAATTTGGAAGAGAAATGGTAAAAAGGGAGATGCAAAACACAGAAATAAATTAAGTTTGTTCTCTGCTGTTGACGGATTTAGTCTTAGCACGATGGGAGGAAAAAAAATGTTAGGAGTGATAAATCCATATATACCTACTCCAAACTACACCCTGCTTCCCAAGGGACACGGTATAATGGTAAATAAGTATAGATGCAGTTCCTACTAATGAGGCAGGGTGCAGCAAGGCCAAAGAAAATGCAATCATCTCGGGGAAAAAAACTGCACAGGACTCCTCCTCTCCCATCCATGGAGGAAATCAAATGCCAGCTGCACCATCCCAGGAAGGAAGCAGAGCCTGTACCTGATGAGCCCTGCAGAAATGAGCGAGTCATATCACGGGACCCGAGCAAGCACTTCGGGCTTTCGCCAGCCCACAAATCGTCTGCAGAGCACAATTCCTCGCTCCGGTATTTTACATGGCATCATTCATGCGAATTGTAGGGGTATTTTTCCCCAGTGTCTTCTTTTTTTCCTTCCCTCCATCCTCACTAGTTTGAAGCAGGGAGACGATCAGCGTTCCCTGGCCATCGCTTTAACGCTTTCCTCCCTACAAAGTTTAAATCTCGGCAGTTTTTTGTTCATAAACATTTTGTACTTAAAAGCCACCAAATCACGCTCCCAGTGTTACCTGAACAAACTGAGACAGACCCGACTCCACGAACATGCTTAAGCCTTCATTTCCTCTTCCTTCTTCCTTCCCCACCCCCCAAAACAGCAATTTTTTTTTTGTCCCTAACACGAAAGAACTGGGGAAAAAAACAGCACGTCCAACCGAGGCTTTTCCAGACCTATCGCGAAGAACAAAATGCTTCCGAAGAAGTGCTCTGCAAACATACCAAGAGACACTCCACCAACTAGGGAAAAAAAAAAAAGAAAAAAAAGAAAAAAAAAGAAAGGAAAGAACCCATCAGACAAAACTGAGGTCGAGGAACTCGGCGGGGTCTGGCTCGGATGTGTATTCTGCACCTAAACACACTCGCATCTTGTTTTGTTTTAACCCCGAAGCTGAGGCAAACACTAAACACTCCAGCAGAATGTCCGGCCGCTTCCCCCGACCGCTCCTGCGGTCAAACCGTTCTGACCCTAAACCATCCCGGACACGGGACACAAAAGCACTCACCCGCCATCCCCGTTCCCCACCTCTTCCCAAGAAGTACAAAACAAACAAGAGTCTGACACCCCACCCAAGTTCTCCTCGCACATTTTGAGAATGACTTCCCTCCGGGTCCTCGTCCTCCCCCACCCGTTCCCACGTAAAACTCCAGCACACCGACACCCTTCGGGGGTTCCACGCCTTTGCCCTCCCCGAAAGCCTCCCGAAGCCCCGGGAGCTGCCAGAGAGATCTGGCAGCCCTGGGAGTCGGCGGGGTTCGGGGCCCCCCTGAGCCCCGTTCCCCGACCTCCAGCAGCACAAAGCTCCCGAAAAGGAGCCCCCGGAGCTCTCGCACAGCCCCACTCAGGGCAGACCTCCCCGGCAGAGCGAGGGGGCCCCGTACCCGGCTCCATCCGCACAGGTCGGAGCCTCCCTACTTCCCCAGCCGTCCCCGGGGGTCCCCGGGACAGGGAGCGCCGGGGGTCCCACCAGCCCACCCCAAAACTCCGCGGCGAACAACACCTAAACACCCCCAAACCGCAGCACCCACCCAGGCTGAGGGGGCTCCGCGGCCGCCACTCCGTGCCCCACACCCGGGAGATGGGAGGAATCAGAATAAATATACAAATGGCAGAAACAGCAAACCCCAAAGGTGCCCTGCCCTCCCGCTGCAGCCTCCCGGGGACACCTTCCTCCTCCTTCCCCGATCCGGGGCACCCGAGGACCCCCCAAAGCCGCGGCTCCAACTCTGCCGCCCGTGCTGAGGGGCTGCCCCTGCCCACCCTTACCCGCCCCCGGCTGCCCCCCTCACGTACATCCCGTTCTCCGGCTCGGAGCGACTCCCGGCGGTGCCGGCGAAGGGGGGACCCCTTCCCGCTGCCCTCCCTCCCTCCAGCCCACCCACCCGCCCGCCCCCTCCCCTCGCCGCCACCGCCGCCGCTCCCCCCCCCGTATCCCCCCTCGACACTCACCTCTGGGTGCTGCCGGCGCCTCCGCCTCACCATGGACCGGCGGGACTGGGGGGATCCCCCCGCCCTCCCCCGCCCCAGATTGAGGGGAGATTACCGGGGGGCGCGGAGGGACGAGAACAATAGGGGGGAGGAAATCCCTCAGCCCCCCCACGCCCCCCGAGGACACAGCCCCCTCCCCGCCCGGCGCTCCTCCTGCCGCTCCCTCCTCCTCGCCCGCTCCCTCTCTTTTTTTTTTTGGGTTTTTTTTTTTTGGCTCAATCACACCAGACCGACTGTCTTTGTCTGTCTGACAAGCGCCATGTTGATATCAACATCCGAGCCCCCACCTGCTGCAGCTGTGAGACCCTGGGACTTGTAGTTTCCCCCTCCCCAGGGTGACGGGAAGACCCGCGGCGCCCGGACTACAACTTCCAGCATGCCGCAGGCGCGCGGCGCGCCAATGGGGCGGCGGGGCTGCTCTCGGGGCGGACTACAACTCCCGGCATGCGTGGGGAGGTCATGACGTTATCTAGGGCGGAGGGGAGGCGGGACTACAACGCCCATGATGCCCCGGGGCGCGGCGCGGTGGGGCGGGCAGGAAGGGGGGGCAGGATTGTCCCGGTAAATAGAACCGGGGGACGCGATGAAGCTGGTGAGTGCCCGTGGCGGGCGGCCGTGAGGGCGGAGAGGGGGCTCGGCCTTCCTCCGATGGCGGGAGGGCTCCTGGGGTCGCCTCCAGGCTGCGCAGTCTCAGCCTCGCCGAGCGTGAGGGGAAACTGAGGCGCTGGAGAATGGCCTGAGGGAAAAGGGTGGGGGGGAGATGCTGAGGGAGTTGGGGGGGAACTAAGGGATAAGAGGGTGATAGTGGGGCGGGGAGGAAATGCTGAGGAGTTGGGGGGGGGGGGGAACTGAGGGATAAGAGGGTGATAGTGGGGCGGGGAGGGGCTGAGGGAGGGGCGGGGGTCGGCCCTGAGGTGTGGGGGAAGGCGGGGGTCGGCCCTGAGCGGGGAGGGTAAGGGAGGGGGCGGTTACCCGCGTTTGAGGTGTTGGATGGCATCAAATCTTAGTAGGGTCCTGGAGGAGGAGGAAATGTTTCTCAGCCTTCCTGGCGTTAAACATGAGTCCGGCGTGGAGCTGTGCCCCTGCACGTGTGGCTTCTGCTGGGCTCTGCGAGGAACGTGAATAAATGCCCGTGGTTTGTGATAAAGTTTTCCGTCTGCAGTGTGATAATGTAGGGAGATACTAAAGAAAAAATAAAATAAATCAGCCTGGAACAGCTTTGCCAAGGGTGCATCTTGCTTCTGACAGGGGTTTTGGTTCTGATATTACAGTCTTCTGTCAGAAAGTACATGACCCATGATATTGGTCTTGTCTCTTGAACTGTTTCACTTTCCTAGAGACCTGGGATTCAGGACCTGCTTTGTTTTCCAGGAAGAACTTTTTCACACAATGTGCTGCAGTTCTTGGTCTGGAGGTGAAAACCCAAGCAGTTTTCAACGTACCTGAGCATAATATTTGATTTATTTAATCTGAAGTGACACCGTTATTCAATTTAAGATTGTCTCTTGGTTTTGAGACTGAGCAGTGTGTTACAACAAAGCTTCATAGAAGTAAATTTGCTGTTTTAACACTTCTAGGAAACTGCTCTTCATGGAAGTGTGTACAATTAATTCCAGAGGCAGGTGGTCAAGGAGCTTGATCCTGCTTAATCTTACCTGTGTGATAAGGATCTGTCCAGGGATGAATATTTCCAGTGGGACAGACTCTGCACAGTCAAGCACTTCTGGGTGTGATTGTAGAGGCTGATAGAATTCAGTGGGGAAAAGCAAACTGGAAAATCATTACGTAATAAAGACCCCAGTGGAAATGCAGAGCTCTTTTAATGTTTAGAGTCTTGCATGGGGACAGAGAGAGGGAAGGGGTAGAGAGGGGAAATACAAACTGTCTGGAGTCTGTATTGGAACATTTTTAGACCTGTTTTTAAATTCAGTTACTGAGAAATATTATTCAGTTACTGAGATTCTTCGCCTTATATTTCTCTGGAGATATGTCTGAATTTAGGGTTGTAAGGAGAGAAGTCAGATGCTTTTTATCCTCTTTTCTCATAGATTTGGGTTGAGTTTGGAAGAATAGGGTGGAGGTGAGAGACTAGTGGAATGTTCCCTGTCCGTGGCAGAGGGGCTGGGATAAGATGAGCTTCAAGGTCCCTTCCAACCCAAACCATTCTGGGATTTTGACTCCAGGTCTGATTCAGAATCCATTGGAAGCCTCAGTCTCCCAAAAACTCAAGTGTGCTTTGACTCAGGCAAGCCTCAGTGCTCATTTCCCCCCCAGATTTTAAGCTGGCATGTGATACTAATACTGGAGGAATGCACTGCAGGATTTGTTGGCTTCACTTGGAATTCCAAGCTCTGCCTTTAACCTGCACAACTCTGAATGTTTTGGAGCTGCAAGTTTGAGCCACCATCTCCCTCGTCTGTCACTCTGCCCTCCACGAGATGCTCATGGCATGGGATGTCTGTGGAAAACCTGCCTCTCCCAGGCCCTCAGCATCTGGAATCAGCCCCTCAACTTGTGCCCCACTGCCAAACTTTCATCCAGTTTGCAAATCCTTCCAGGAAAGCTGTGAGCTGAGCATATTTATGCCTTTTGTGTCATTTTTTACGTGACTTTTGGAGTTAGGAGATGAGGCACCTTTGTGTGTTGGCTGCACCAGCCTTTAGCCATAAGGAAATCAAGCTGGAAGCAAGCAAATCTTGGAACAAAAAACTTGCATTTTAGTCCAGTCAGGAGCATGAGTGAAAGCTCTGGATCTGTTTTAAACAGTAACAAGTATAAATTGTGTGGAAATGATAACATTTATAATGTGTATAGAGACACACATAGTGCAAACACTTCTATTCCTGGATTCCTAATCCAAAATTCTCACAGAGGTGCAGGCCCAGCAATGTCACCTCTGCAAACAGCTGTATAGAAAATACAAATTGCCTTTTTTATTTTTCTGTCACTTTGTTTGAATCTGGTAGAAAGAATCCATTGACTCCCAGAAATCCATTTACCTCAGCTTGACAGCCACAGAGAGAGATGATTTTAGCTGCTTTTAAAGAAGGAAAAGAGGAGGAATTTCCAGTTAGATCATAGATGTCAGGGTTGTGATACTACTCATGATTACAAAAAAGGGCAAGAAAATATTTTGCTGATAAAAGTGGTGATATTTCATTGCCTTTTTTTAATTACCAATAGTTTAAAAGCCACAAAAATAGAACTTATTTTTCCCTTCATTTCTTTCTATTTACTTCAATTTATAGCTTCATTTGTCAAAGTTCTGGTCTGGTGAGAACTTAATTTCACGTGAGAGTGTTACATTTGTGAATAAACCAAGTGAATTCCTCACTCCTTCACCAGCTTGGCTTTGCATATTTTTTTAAACTTTACTAAAAGAAAGACAAAATGTGATATAACCCCTTAATAATTAAGGCTTTGTGAATTTAAAACAAAACTCTCTGTGATATTTTAAATTTAATATTTGAGGCTTAGTCTGTTGAACTCTTTAAATACAGTTTAAAGCAGGTTTTTGAGGAATGTATGTAAATAGACTTTTTGAGGGCTGTTAATCCAGACAGTTGCAGTCCTGTGTTAACATTATTGTGAGCAGAGGTAGAAAATTACATTATTCATCTTCCTTTTTTCCACTTGGTAGAGGGAAGTATAGAACACAAGCTTAAGGGATAAATGACTTAGAAAAAGACCGAGTCTGTTTTTAGTGCAGTGCATGGCCAAACAAGTGGTATTTTTCATCTTCATTGACAAAAACTTGAATTTAAAAGCTCCAGTTTGACCACCTGAGCGTGGCTGTGCTGCCAGATGCCCAGACTTGGGAGAGTGGAGATACAAAAATCCCTCCTCGGAGCAGAGGAACCCTCCCGCAGAGGTGGCCGCGCTCCGCTCAGACCTTTGTCTCTAATCCCACGTTTTAAAGCCGACCTTTCCCTTCTGCTCTCCCTCAAAGCTCCCGCGCCTGGTTAAATGTTTGTCACTCCAGACAGGAGGTGGCTGCATCTCAATGATGCTCAAGTGCCCCCTACATCACCTGCTCACCGGCTCATTAAGCTTGCAAAGCCTTGGGGATTTGGATACACAAACCCTTCCATTCAGGTGGGGTTGCTCAGTCCCTCCTGCTTCCTGTTTGTGTTTAGCAAGACAAAAAGCAGGTGAGAACTTGCCCCAGAGCTGCTGCACCTGTGCAGGGGGTGTTGGGGCAGGTTTCTTAACAAAATAAAATCTTGTGTTCCTGCAGGGCATCTCTGCCTCCCTGTCTACCTCGAGTCATTTTCAAATTTTCTAGCCAAGTTTTACCATGAGGTTTGAGTTTGGAAGAAGCTGATTTTTCTGGGGTTTTGGGGAAAATAGGTGATTGCAAGAAAAAAAGATATTCTGCATGTGTCCTAAATCAGAAAGAAGAGCTTTGCCATCCACTTAACCCTTGGTATCAGAAAAACTGTCTGAAGAAAATCTGCCCCTTAATACCCTGACATGGGGAAATCTCAGTGAACACACACAGCTGTGGGACACAGATTTGTGGGAAATCATGTTTTATTTTGGTGTGTAAGGAACTGCATTTGAAAACAAGGGGGGAAAGGCAGTTTGTGAACTCCGTTCACAGAATCACTGAGGTTGGAAAAGACCTCCACGATCGAGTCCAACCTGTGACTGATCCCATCTTGTCACTGAGTGCCACATCCAGTCATTCTTTGAAAACCTCCAGGGATGAGGACTCCAAACGTTCCTGGGCAGCCCCTCCCACTGCCTGTCCACCCTTTCCATGAAGAAATTCTTCCTGGTGTCCAACCTGAACCTCCCCTGGCACAATTTGAGGCCGTTCCCTCTCACCCCATCCCTGTTCCCTGGGAGCAGAGCCGGATTCCCCCTGTCTGTCCCCTCCTGTCAGGGAGTTGTGCAGAGCTACAAGGTCCCCCCTGAGCCTCCTTTTCTCCAGGCTGAGCCCCTTTCCCAGCACCCTCAGCCCCTCCTGGTGCTCCAGCCCCTTCTCCAGTTCTGTTCCCTTCCCTGGACACTCTCCAGCCTCTCAGTGTCCTTACAGTGAGGAGCCCAAAGCTGGACACAGGATTCAAGGTGTGGCTTCACCACTGCCCAGCACACAGGGAAGGGTCATGTTCTGAAAGGTCCTGAGTAACTCCTGCTCATTCTTCTTCCAGTACTGCCTGTCAGGACATCCAACCTTGCCATGCAACGTGCTCAAGTTCAAATCCACCACCATCATGCTGGACTGTGGGCTGGATATGACGTCTACCCTCAATTTCCTCCCACTGCCTCTGGTGCAGAGGTGAGTTCTGTGGCCTGTCAGCACTTAGTCTGCATCTTCTTGGGTTGCAGTTGGAGTGCTGAGCCTGAAATGGTGTATTGGAAGGAGGGAGGAGGTGGGTACAAATGAACAGCATCATCTGATATCATAAATAGACTTTGTTCACTTAAAAATTCTCTTTATCAAAATAACGTCCTTTGGCTCAGTAGACGGAAGACATTTTATGGATTTATTGATTGGGTTTTCTAGATAATTTATTCTAAGCTTCAGTAAAGTATTGCTGCAACTGCTCAGCACAAGTGAGGTCACATATCTGTCATCTTTCTGGCTTCTTCATGCAAGATGAGATAAATGGGTAACTGCGATGGAGTGTGTGGAGCAAGTCCTGTTTAACCACCATCTTCTCAGGCTGTTCTTCAGAGCACAGACTAATGCAAAGAAAAATAGCACTTAGCAGCCCTTGTTAGTTGCCTGCATGGCATAATTGTTCCCTTTTAAAAGTTAAATAAATAAAAGGGCAGTGCAGCTGGGCATGGGATTGGAAGAGCAGAGAAACAAAAATAGAGTCTAGAACAGAATCCTGAGATCTCCTTTCTGTGCCCTGCTACAAAGTTGTATTTCCCCAAGTTTTTAGACTAATTAGGGTAATAAGTTAGGGTGACATGTTTTGTGTAAATTGAATAAATGACAAAAATTAGCAGTTGAAGAGGTGGAAATAAGTCACTCTCAGTGATGGGGAGGAGTAGGAGTTTTCTCAAAAGCTATTTACTAACTTCTGGGCTCAGGGAAGGCTTGATTGAGGGGGAAAATACAATTGGAAAAGGGAGTTTCCTAAGTGACCTAGTGAGGTTAAAGCAGTTTGTCCAACACTTCCTATGATTTGTTATTTTTTTGGAAAGTAGAGGAAAGGAATAGACAATGTGGGCATTGTTCTGCAAGAACCTGGAGTTCAGGATCTGCTGTAGAGAGGCAACAGATGCCATCAGAGGGATCAGTGTGAAAGTCATTTTTTGTCCCATTCCATAGTGCAGCCGCTGACTGCACCAACTGGTGCAGTAATAGATTTTGAAAGTTTTGGAAATCCAGGTACAAACAGAATTGCCTTGCATTTGCTTTCTCCCGCTCTCCCCCCCCAAAAAAAAAAAAAAAAAAAAAAAGAAAATTGAGAGAGGTAGAAGTAGCAAAATGAGGTGATTGAACAAAGGCTTAAGAGGTTCTTTAGAGCAGCAGGAATCAGCTTTCCCCTGGGATGTGGCAGCTTTGTCTGCTGATAGCAGACCCTGGGAATGAACAGCCAAATTGCAGGTCACAACCTGGAATTCCCCAAGCACCTCCAGAATGTCGGCACTAAAATGACTCAAACTCAATAAGAGAGGATGTCAGATTTGACCCCTGATGGCCCAGTGGAACTGGAGCAAACATTTGGATTTAAATCCAATCAATCTTGTCGGTGAGTTGACTGAACACCCCTTAGAGCAAGGATTGGCCTGAGCACATGGACTTGGGCGAGTAATTGATCTTCTCTGTAAACCAGGTGTCCTGCAGAGAGTTGTGGAAATAAGTCAGAAATGTGAGGAGGAATGTGGCTGCCACTGCAAAGTCCTTATCTCTGTAGTACTCATAGTTGTACCATTTGAGATTAGGAGTCCATTACCATGATGTCCAAACAGCTCTGAAATTCAAACGTGTGCTATCAACATAAGGTGGGGTGACAAAGAGCTGACATTGTCATCAGATGCCAGGTAAGGTGACAGGAAGGACTGACTGCCTGAGGGATTTAAACACAGGTCTGTCACATCTGGTGTTCTGTCCAGCTGTATCCTCTCAGAACCAGATGTGCTTATTGGAGATGGACGTGAGTGAGACCTTAACCTGAGAGCAGCCATGCTTCTCTCTGCTGTCTTTAGCCAGAGATTCCAGCAAGATCCATGAGCCCTTTGGATTCTGCAAATCTCAGTACGTGGTCTGCCAAAATATGTGATATTACAGAGGATCTTTGCTACACAGCTCACTCCTCTGTCATACCTGGCATGGGACCCTCCTTGAGCAAATATTTTGAGAGCCTGCTCTAATCTATAAGAGAGGAAAGTGCTGCAGTGTTTGTGGCATTAAAGGGACTGGGCATTTTTTAGAGTTCTTTGCTCTTCAAAGAAATGCCAGTGCAAAGGTATTTAGATTCCCCCTTGCCCTGGAAATGGCATTCCCTGTTCCCACCAGCCCATGGAGCATGTGCACAGCACCTGCAGCTGCCCAGCTCTTTATGCTCCTCTGCTTTGAAGGAGGTTTGTCAACTGGAGTTTTCTCCCCTGCGCCAAAGTCAAATGCAAAACGGTAAAATGAACATGTGGGAAGCTCTTAACCTTTCCTGTCTAGCCATGACACACTTGCTCACATTATTTATGGGACAGTTCCAGCTATTTTGGATTAATCAATCACTCTATTACAATGTCAAAACGATGTCAGGAGGAGCTGTGTTGCTTCTTGGCTTCAAGGTAAAGAGTCCTTTCTGTCCTGTGTTGCTTGTTCTGCTTTCAGCCACACACAAGAACCACCTGCTCATTTTGCCTCCCCTGACTCTTCACTCCTCAGTGGATGCCAGTTTAGTGTTCTTTCATCATGAATAAAGCAAAACTTTTGCTAGAGTAAATTATGGGGAGTAGGACAAGTTTATTCTGCTCTGCCTTGTGCTGCTAAAACCGCAGATGGATCCAGGGATTTGCAAGGCACAAGGCACTGACCTGACCTTGTGCTGGTGTTGAGACATTGGACTCCAGCCCTCCAGGTGGCCCTTCCAGCCAAGGTTCCTGTCTTATCCCCCTGTGTCTGTCAGAGTTGTTGCATATCAGAGTGGTTTGTTCTTGCTTTTTTTTCCATAACTCTTTCTACTCAACCCCCTCAGTCTCCAAATTACTGCTCCTAGCTGTGCTTTTGAGCAATGCACTGGGCACGTTTAGTCACTTCATCTTTTCTGTCATCAGACTTATTCAGCCTTGCTCTTTATCCTCAGAAGGGAATTGCCCTTCTGGCACAGCTCCTCCATGACAGATCCTTCTGCTCTCACCTCTTACCTTCTGTCTTTACTCCTTGACTCATGGATTTCCCCTTTTTCCTTCCTTGTGACTTACTGGGGTGTCAGAATTTGTTCTTTTATACTGCTGTTAGTCTGAACACAGCATTCCTCCAACCTCTTGAATCACTTCCTATTTTCAAGATGTTGAATTTGAAAGTGCTTTTAGGATACAAACATGCCTGTTTGTAGAGCTTAGTGCACAGCACTTGGCAAAGTTCATTGCAACCAGGTTCTGTGTCCAAATCTGAAGTTGTTGCAGGGTTTGGTTTCAGGTGGGTTCAATTCTCTTGTTTACTCTTTTTTTTTTAATGTGTAATTAAACTTCAGTCTGGGCAGAGAGTGTCTTTAGAGCTAAGTTGTAGACTCATACAAAAATCAGATGTCACTGGGAAATAGAAATAAGTCTCTCAGTTACGGTTGCAAGAAATGCTGCTACCATTGCTGCTGTAAACTCAGAATTACAATGTCTACCTTTAAATCTCTTTATTAGCATTTGAAACTACGAAAAATAGGCTCTGCTATTGCTTAAAACCTGCAGTTCACAGCAAAGCCTCCTTGCCCCTGTGCCCTGTACAGCTGTTGGTGTGGGTCCTCAGGGTGACACCCAGGCAGAAAACCATGGTTTATGTGGATATAAAATCCCAACCTGTGTCTATAAATGACTTTGTCCAGAGCATCAGTCTTTCCCTGCCATTGCTGATGGGAATATTTGTCCGTTGTCCTCTGTCTCAGAACAGTTTTATGGTGCTTTTGTGTTGTTCTGAGCACAGAGTTTGTTGCTGCCCTAACTTCTGTTTATTCATCCACTTTCACCACAGGGAACTCAGCAGCACTGAGCCTTTTAAAATCCTCACCATAAATGACTAAAAACTCCCTGCGTGCCTTGTCCTCAGATTTATTTTTACTTATAAGTGTCATAATCATGATTTGTAAAAGTCATTTTGGTGAACACTTAACCACAGTGAAACTGTCTGTCTGTTTTATTGGGACTGTTACTCCCCTGAGACAGGAATGGTGTTCTCTGCCTGTATGACACCAAGTAGAAGGTCTGTGCTTAGCCACTGATAATAATTCAGTTCATATTGAAATATTTTTTCTTGTTTCTTTCTTTCCAGCCCCAGGCTGTCCAAACTTCCCAGTTGGGTTTTGAAAGATGGAAGCATGTTTCTGGACAAGGTACTGGAGTGATGCTTGGAATTTTCTTGCCATGCAAAAAGCCACCTGACAGGTTGAGAGCTGGTGCTGCAGGAGCTGACTCATCCCAAAGGTTTCTCTGTGTACCTCTAGCAGCCAGGATGTCCTTGCAGAGCAGAACGTTTTGAAACAAAATGCTAATAGCAACTCCCAGGCTTCAGAGGTAGCCTAGATTATAAAAAAATCTGCTTAAAATGCAGAAGTCGTCAGTGTGAATATTTTTGTATTTCATGAAGCTCCATAAATAATAGTGCTTCGCCTTCTTAGAGTGCCTTTTATTCCACAGTCTCACTTTTCTGACACTGAGGCTTCAGAGCATGCCTATAAATGAGGTTGGTTTCGTACCCTTTTTCAGGCAGAGCTATGAGAAAGGCAATGGTTTGCCTATGGGAGGTCTCTCAGAGAGGAAAAGCATGGCTTTGGCCTCTGAAATCAACATGTGTTCTGCTGCTGGACATAGCAGGGAGGATATTATCTCCATCCTCCTGATTCTAAGACACAGAACTTCCTCAGCAACATGAGAGACACAGAATTGCTCTTTTTTCTCCCTCTCTTTTCATTGCATCAGTTTTGGAGGCAGAATTTGTCTGAGGCTTCATCCAAAACTTGGCACTGCAGCAGCCAGCTTGATCTGCCATAAGGGAACAATGAACACAAAAATATGTCAGATGTTAGTAAAATAGGCAGATACATTTCAAATGTGGGCAGCAATAGGTACCAGTGGAGAAAATGCTTAATAGACAGTTCTCTGACTATGGGAACATTAAAGCAAACAGTGATAATAGTTGCTTTTGTAGGGGTCTTTGAGGTGGACAAAATGGATTGATCTGATTTTTACAGACAAGGGAGCTGAAGATCATAGATTAAAGACCTGATTTTTCTTCTCATTGGAGACAAAAGAAACTGTGCAGGCAGCATTTCTGTTAGTAAAATAGTAACAGCTCTATTCAGAGCACTTGCTAACTGGCAGTTGCAGGGCTGCAGAGGCTCAGGGGCAGAAATGGAGTTGCTCAGTTTGAATTCCCTGGAATTTGTGTCTCCTGAACCCCAGCTTTGGTGTCAGAGCTTTGGGCTCCAAAGAATGGACAGAGTGTCACTGTAGTTTTATTTGGAATATATTTAAATTTCTGGGATGCTGCTGCTGCAGTGGGTGCTCGGGAGAAACCTCCAAACTCACACAGTGGCAATGGAAATCGTGTTAAAAATTCAAAGGCAGCATCTCTTAACTTCACCTTGGCCACTGTAAGTGCTTGGAATGGTAAATTCTTTGACCCATGCTGGAAAAAGCCAAGGGAAGGAGTCAAAGGGGGGTATTTTATCATGTGAGGTGGACATTCCTGTTACAGCACTCAGTTTTAAAACTTCAGTCCTGGAGAGGCATTGAGATGTGCTGTGATCTACTTTTAATCATTTTGAACTCCCTTGAGATGAGGTTAGGAGACTTCTGCCACTAGATGTAATTGCTCATTCGTTATTAGTTGGCAGGTGCACTGTAATTATTAAGAATTGGATTCAATCTTTAATTCTGTCAGTCTGAAGCTGGCTGAGACCACTTGCTTTGGGACAGGAGAGAAGGTAGGGTGGGTGGGAGGGAGCCTGTGAGTTGTGCTGTGAGGAGAGTTGGGAAGATTTTTGTTCCACCCTGAAGAATGTGACTTCTCATATGACAAAAGTTTTCGATGTCAGCCTTGAAAAAGAGGAAGAAAATAGGGGCTGGAGTTTAACAAAATGTGCCCTGTGGAAATTAGATCCCCAAAAGTTGTGTCATCAAATACTCTGAGACAGGGTATATAAATTGTATTTAGGTTCTAGTAAGACAGAAGAGGTTGGAGGTTTTTTGGAACCAATTCCAAACTTGCCTTCCTGGTCATCACCAGGGCTCTTTCTTTACCTACCAGAGTTCAGGTACCAAGCAGCCTCATCTGCCATGAAAGCAATTTCAGCAGATCTGCCTGCACCAAATTGTGATTAGAAGGGGGATAAATGTCCTGTAGTAATGGGCTGGAAATTACCTGTAATAAAGAAAGTGTCTGGAAAACCCAAAATGTGCTGCCTTGGATAACACTGTGTTGTATTTTTGTGTCTCCTGTGTTGGTGTGATTTTTTACAGGAGCTGAAAGAGTGCTCTGGCCATGTGTTTGTAGACTCTGTGCCTGAGTTCTGCTTGCCAGAGGTAAGTTTGTTCAAAGCCTTACTGAAAAATCTGACTCCATTCAATCACATGGAAGAAACCTGTTAAATTATTATTACCAGGTTCCTGCTAATTTATTAATACTCAGTAAATAATACTGCTAAAACTCTGTGTTGTTAAGGTGCTTTCAGTCTCTATGACCCTGGAAAAAGGATGGAAACAACCCTTTTCAACCATGGTTTTGGGAGACAAGGAAGGTCTCCTTGAGCAGATAATCTGACACAAGAATAAGACTGAACTGTCCCTTTTTGTGGCTTTTCAAAGACAACCAGACTGAGCAGGATTCATGTGCTGATCTAGATGAGGGCAGGCCATGAAGGTGAGGAAAGCTGCTTGTCCCTAACCACAGATGCAGGACATGCTTGGAGAGCCAGCTGTGGTTAAACCAGGTTGGATTCTGCTGGGCTGCTCTTCTGCCAGCAGCACTTTCAGGTTAAAAACTTTTACAGCCTCTTTGAGGGCCTTCATATCCACAGACATGGCTGCAAGTGGCTGCTCAAGCTGGTTTTTATTGGAATTTCAGGATTTAGAAAATGCAAGCATGACCATTGAAGATGTTTGGATTACCTGGAATCACCCAGTGCATATGGGGAGTGCTGTAGGAAAAATAAAGATATAAAAGGCTGAGCAGAGAGAGGTGGGGATAAATATTGGAGAGTAGCATGGGAATAGCATCCCTTTCCTCAGTGTGTTCAGAATGTGATACCCTCAGTTCTTTCATTTCATGGTGGGATGTTTTCTCTGTCTTTCAAAGACAGACACAATTGCTTTTGGGCATTTTTTTTTCCTTTCTGCCTGACCTTGCAGACAGGAAGCACAAAACACTCCTGGAAGGTTGCTGTCAGCCTGCTGAGGTTCTGGCAATATTGTTCCCATGTGTGGATCCCATGGAACTCATCTCTGGCATCACTTCTTGTCATCATGATTCTTCCCAACAAGTTGGCAGCTCTGGTACTGGTTTTGGCAAGTGGTTCCAACAGGTTATAACCATTCCAACCCAGCTGGAATTGTCATAATCCAATAACACACACACAAAAAAAAAAAACTAGCCCCAAACCCTAATAATTCTGGGGTTTTGTGAGCCTTTTGGTTACTGTCCTGTGAAACTGAGGGATGTGAGAAGCATCTGTGTGTGTAAAAAGTGCCATTATGGTCCAGATCTTGGGAAGGATGGGGTTTATGTGCTGGATTCTCTTTGGAATCATTATCTGCTGGGGTTTCAGGTGCTTCAGCCAGACTTTCTGGTTACTTTGGGCTGGAAAATACCCACATGAATATGAATATGAAAGACAGAAAATCACTGCTTCATCTTACTCCTGTTACCACTGCACAAAGCTGCTTCCCAGCAGCCCATCCTACAACCAGATCATGGCAACCATCTGCATATCACCATTGCAGGAACTTTAAAAATGGCCTCTCAGATGTTTCCCAAAATTCCCAGCAGATGCCACATCTCCTCCATGAACACTGGAAGAGATCTGCTGTGACACCCAGCTCACACCTTGAGCTCGCCTATCTGCAGGAGGTTCATCTGCAAACAGAGTGGAAATGTTGCAGCTGTTTGGCAACACGGGATAAGAGGGAGCTTGTGTCAAAGAGGCTTTTACTTCTTCTCCTTCCATGCCTCTTCTTTTGAAGAAACTTGTCTGCAGAAGCAGTTAGCCAGAGAATCTCTGTATCACTTCCAGAACACCATTGCCAAAGCAAGGCAAGATTTGGGTCTAATCCAGCAGCCACAAGGTGAGATGAGGCTGTCTCAGCAGCAGAGTACTCTCACACATGTCAGAGTGCAGAATGTGCAGCCCCCTCTTTGCTTGGCAACTTTCTGCTCTCTCACTTCACATGCAAGAAACATTTTTAAGCCTCTTCAGCTCAAAGGCACTTTAGTGAAATCACTGCAAGCCCCAGGGAAGATTTCACTTTGTTTTGGTTTTGACACCCTTTTCAGCCTATCAGTAAATGCTTCTAGGGTGCTGAGATGTGGCATGCTTAAGGTTGGAAAGTGCTGGTGTGTATCCTCCTGATGGCTCTCCTGGGCTGGGATTCAGCTCAGGGCTGGAGCCCCTCTGCTCTGGAGCCAGGCTGAGATCTGGGGGTGCTTGCCTGGAGAAGAGAAGGCTCCAGGGAGACCTCAGAGCCCCTTCCAAGGCCTGAAGGGGCTTCGGGAGAGCTGGAGAGGCACTTGGGATAAGGGATGGGGACACAGGGAATGGCTTCCCACTGCCAGAGGGCAGGGATGGATGGGGTATTGGGAAGGAATTCTTGGCTGTGAGTGTGGGGAGGCCCAGGCACAGGGTGCCCAGAGAAGCTGTGACTGCCCCTGGATCCTTGGAAGTGTCCAAGGCCAGGCTGGCTGGGGCTTGGAACAATCTGGGATAGTGGAAGATGTCCCTGGGTGGAACAGTTTGGTCTTTAAGGGCCTTGCACCCAAACCAGTCCAGAATTTGATCCTGTACAGTCTGGACACGGCTGAAAACCAAGGTGTGGACAATCCAAGCTTTGGCAGGAGCAGGCATCAGCAGATCCTTTGATACCTTGCAGAGAGAGTGTTCCTGCCTGGAAGCCCAGGAAGATGAAAGGTGCCCTGTCATGGAGCTGAGGGTGGTGTTTCACCTCCTGTTTTCAGCTCAGAGATCATTGCTGATCATGGACTGAAACCATGAGTGCTCAGGAGGAGTTAAGCAGCTTGTCACCAGAGCACTGTGTCAGCCCTCTGCAAAGCAGAGTGACCTACTTTCTTGCCTTTTTTATTCAAATTGCTGGACCAAGCCTTGTAATCAGATAATATGTGCTTGATGAGTGTTGAATTCCATTAGCTGCTCTATAATAACTGAGTTAGAGGTCAGTAATCTTGTAAATTTCTGACTTGACACCATTTGTGTTGTAGCATTACCAGTAAATATTTCTAATTAAAATTCTTTTCACAATGTGTGAAATCTTCTTTCACTCTCAGAACTCTTGTCTAAACTGTCACATCAAAACTAATTGGGCCCACCCACCCATTTTGTTGTATCCTGTGAATGGGCTTCATCTCCTGCTGTGGAAAATGTGAATGAGAAAGATGCCAAACATTTACTTTGGGAAAATATGAGGATTATTTTTAAGCATATGAATAAATACAGTCTTCATTCATCTCTTTTGTGGGGTGCAGTATGATGTGCTGCATTAAAAAAAATGAGACACCCTAAATCACTGATACAGAAACTTTGGTGTGTCTTCCTCCCTAAGGAGGTGCATACATCAATTCTTTGATAAAAGTAAAATAATCATGGATCTCATAACACCAGCCATTTCATCACCTGAAAGACAGAAAAACCAGGTTGGAAAATAGAAGAATTTTAGGGGACTTTTAAAATAAATCTTGTTAATTTAAAGGCAGCATTAATCTTTGCCACAGCTGAGACTGCTTTTATAAACCAGTTACATTCCTGCAATAAAGTTTAAAGAAATAGAAGAAGTTTTTCTGCCATTTATTAAACTGCATGAAAGGGTTACAAGTTGCTTATCTCTGCTCTGTTTTCAGACTGAACTGCTTGACCTCTCCACAGTGGATGTAATCTTGATCTCCAACTATCACTGCATGATGGCACTGCCCTACATCACAGAGTACACAGGATTCACTGGAACAGTTTATGCCACCGAGCCCACTGTTCAAATTGGCAGGTAAAAAGCCCCTTCAGATTCTCTGCTCCTCTTTCATCACTGCTGAGGAGAAGGTGTAAAGGACAATGTGGGGAGAGGAGTGGTGGCTAATGTTCCAAAGAGGCTTTCAGGCAGGAGCTGAACACCAGCCAAGTCCTTAATGCTGCAAATGTGTTAACTCCATGTTTCCCAACCTCTGGAAGCATCAACATTTCCAGCAGGTGCTTTGTGTTGAGTCTAGGCCATAGATGTGGGACAGTGGAATTTGAGTGGGCTGAGACACCTCAGTAACTGCCATATAGGCAACTTCAGACCTTCAAAAACCATGGATCAAAGAGCTCTCCTGCTCCTCTCTGTTCCCCTTAACCAAAAGGAGTCTTCCCAGCCAGAAAACTGCACTTGTTTCCCACAGAAGCTGTGGCTGCCCCATCCCTGGAAGTGTTCAAGACTAGGTTGGACAGGACTTACAGCAGCCAGGTCTAGTGGAAGGTGTCCCTGCCCATGGCAGGTGTTGGAACTAAATGATCCTCAAGGTCCCTTCCAACCCAAACCATTCCAGGATTTTATGATTCCATATAATCACATTTTCCTCCACTCCACAGAAAGGAATTCAAGCTGACGTTATCTCAAATGACAGCTGAGCTATGTGAGCTCTGAATCCAGAGAGAAACACTAAGAAAAATTGCAGAAATAGGAGACTGAGGTAGAAAAAGATATGACAGTGCAGTCAAAACCAGAACGGTCATCAAACTTGACAGTTTATTTTTACAAAATTGTTTTGTTGATTGGATGGGTCAACACCAAATGCTGCAGGTGAAGCCTAACTGGAACTGAGCTCTGTTCCTCTCCTGCAGAGCTGCTACATTCAGTAATTAGGAGCCAGATTAGGCCCTCCTATCTGCACTACTCTGTAAACACTTTAGGGCAGGAATCTTTGTCCACTGAAGGTCCTGTGCAAACTTCCCATGCCAGAGTAATTCCCCCATTGTGTGAAAACAAACAGAAACTGAAGGCCCTTGTAGGTGAAAGGAATTGTGTAAATACAAAGGAGTAGTAGACCTCTGGGCTTTGCTGGTCCAGAGCTGGAGATAACAAGCACAGTCTTGTGGGAGAGTACACTGGTGTGGTTCTCCCCACCCCAAGTCATTCCAGATGCTGTCCTTGTGCTCCAAACTTGAAGGGAAAGCCTGCACACAATCACAAATTGTTTCGTTTTGGGCAGGGAAATCTGCAGTGGCAATTTCTAAAGCTTGACACCTTTTCCTGTCTCAAATATGCATTGGCAGATGAGGAGGGTTCACTCTGACAGCATGCTTGGTTTCCCTAAGTGATAGGCAGCAGCTGAGGAGGTTTTGTTGTGTGTTTTGTCTCACTACTTATCACAAGCAGTCAGTAATGAAGAAATTATCTTGCACTTTCCAAATAGCCCATAACCCAGTGGGCCAGATCCTCCTCTGTTGCAAGCAGATGGAATTGGAAACACTCCTTGGATAAACAGGGGCAGTGCTGGTAATGGCCTCTGTGGGAAGAATCTCTCTGAGTGTTACAATTTCTATGGTATTTTGGAAAGATTTGGGCCAAAGTTCTCTCCTGTGTGAGAGGAGGCAGTGCTAATTTAGGTTTGATTTTTTCAGGCTCCTGATGGAAGAGCTGGTGAATTCCATTGAACGCGTGCCAAAGGCTCAGTCTGCCTCCATGTGGAAGAACAAGGAGGTGCAAAGGTAAGGAACGAGTCCCGGGAAAGGTGATTATACCAAAGCACCAAAGTTTAGGAGTCACTGTGAGGATGGCTCAGCTCCCACCATTTGAGATTTGCTGCTGTGGCTCCTTGGGTCGATTATTTCTTTAATCATTTCTGCACATTGTTGGTTTTCCAACCTCACAAATTTGTTTATTGGAAAAAGACTTGGTAACAGCAAAGCTTCCCCTGATCTCCCCTCACACAGTTCAGCTCCATGGTAGATAAAACCACCAAATTTTGGTAGTAACATCATAAAAAGTTGTTGAAATGAGAAGGATATTTAAGTTTAATGACACTGCATTGGAATAATTTAAATTTAAATGGTATTTACATTTATGTTTGCTGACATTCTAAGAAAGTCAAGACACAGCTGTTGGAGGTCATTGGTGTTACCTTTCTTCCCATCTTTACAGCTGAACAGCAGAGTGGGCTTTTTGGCTTTCCAAAGCTTAAAAACAAATTAAAATCTGAATAAAAAAGCTTATTTGGAAGCACCATGTCCATTATTCCAGCTATACATCAAAACAAGATGCTCAGAGTTTTGAAAGCCTATGGAATCTAAAAATTATCCTTACAGTTTATAATTGTACATGATGCTTTCCTTGGGAATAAGAACAATTTCAGGTGCACAACATGTTCCTTGGATGAGACAGTTTTGTTTTTAGCACATTTTAAAGATAGGGTTGGTTGATTAAAAAGTTATTTTTAAAAGCTGCTTTGTGCATTTTTAATTGATCTCCCTTTTTATACTCCTAAATCTTAAGATGGCTTGATTTAGAAGTTTCCTAAAAGTGAATTTTTTTTTACATTAGAAGAGTAGCCTTGATATTTCCCAATATCACAAAGCAAAAATTAAAAATCCAGATTACCACAGTTTTAGCTGTATATTGTGTTCCCCTGGTGAATTCAGGAGCAGTCTTTACACCTAACTCTCACTCTTCTGAAGAAAACAAGCAGATGTCAAGTCAGATGTAAAGCAAAACCAAATACACTGAAGTTCAGCAGGATTTTTAGAATAGTGGGGTGGGGTTTTTTTTAATTTTGGGGTCCACTGGCCTGCCCAGAGCCCCTGCTGAAGCTCCCAGTGTGTGGAGAGAGAGGACTGGAGCCATTATTCCTGTCACACCGGGCATGTTTTGTATGCATGGTTTAAAGGAGAATCATAAATTTTGCAGCTCATATAATGTCACTTTCCTGGTGGTCGTATTTTAGGAAAAGTGCTGCCTGGCACTTTGCATGCTGCTGATTATTCCAGAGGAGAACACAGAGAGGGAATTTTTGTTCTGATTCAGCTGCTTTAGAAGACTGGAGCCTTTTTTTCCTTGATGTGGTATTTAAAATACATGTTCCTCTCTCCTCTTGCTGGGCATGTCCCCCAAAATTCATAGTTCCATCCTGTAGCTGTTGTAAAGGGGTAGTAGGGAGGTGGAAGCTACTAAACATCAGTTTAATAACATAAATTTGTGTATAATTAACTCTTCTGGTTTGAACCAATGCTGTCTTTGAGCTGGAACAAGAGGACAAACCTCCCTCTCCACCTCTGCCCCACCTGTGCCCAGAGTTTCCCCCTTCACCTCTCTGCATCTGTAAAACAGAGCTCCCATCCAGCACAGAGGGCACCCGGGGACTTTAATTAATGTTTGCAAAGTGTTTTGAGATGCCTGGTGACAAGTGTCACGCAGGCGTGAATGGAACTGATTATTAGAGCAAAACATCTACTGATCCCCAAATTAGCACCTGGCTGATGGCACATGCAGGCTTGGACTGACATCCGTTACTTAAGAAAATGTGATCTTGATGAATTGGTTTTTTTTTTTTCTACTTGGCTGTTGCTAGAACAGAATACTTATTACTTCTGAGTCTAACTTTAATTTTTCAGGCTGATCAATCCCCATTAGTGCTTTACAGTTCAGCTAGTTCTTCTCCAAACAGTTAGTATAAAACACAAAGTATTATCATCTTCATTAGATAAAGCACTGGAGCATTTTAAATGCAAATACTGTATAAAATATAATAAGTTCATTATAGTGGTTTACATTTTCCCATTATCAGATCCAGTCTGAACTAATTGCTTAGCCTGTTTTATTGCCACTGGCTTTTATTTCAAGTGAGCAGTCTCGTGGAAGCTCTGGAGATGTCAGCCAGGATATCTTTCACACTGATTGGGATTCAGGGGCTAAAGAGGAAGTTTGCCTTGTGAAAGGCACTCTGTTGACTTCTTGTTTGATGGTTTCCCATATCTTTTAAAGTGTTTGAAACAGGCTGTTTACTGAGGCTGAGCAGGGCATGAGAGAGGCTGTGGCCTGATGTAGTTTGGTGCTGCCATCCTCCTCTCCCTTCAAACAATTCTAAGATTTACATCATACATTAAATGTCACCCTTTGCATTGAGCAGGAGGGACTGTCTCCATGCAGATCCCAGGGAAGAATACAAGTCCCTGAGTTTTTTAAATGTGAATTTTGTATCCTCAGCCGTGTGGATTCGTGGTACCTCCCTGTTTATGGCTGTCCCAGCAGCTGCCCTCACACATCTGGTTGTTGGGAGGTGATTTTTATCAGGATGTTGCCGTGGTGGCAGTAGATTTACTTCAGACCACAAAATATCCTCTGGTGACTCTGTAGGGATTTTAGAAGTGAGATGACAGTCTGAATGCATCTGAGGGACCTCGTTGTCACTCAGCTTCATGAAACCACTGGCGACTGGTGCCACCAGAGTGGGATCAGAGTGTTTTCAGTGTAACCACAGTCAAGGCTAAGAGAAACTTCCTTCACCAAGGACAATTCCCCACTTTCTCCATTACCTGGAGAAACATTTTCCTCTTCCCAGAAGAGAAGCTCCTGAAAGCATCCAACACTAAATGCTTCTTATGGTAGGTTAAAGGCTTTTACAGGCAATTTGCTTCAGTGCAGTGGTGGACAACTCTCCACATTGTGTGGCCATTTGTTGCTTACGACTTCCCAAAAAAGACCTTGAAGGCTTTGTTTGTTTCCTGAAGCACGGGGTGCTTTCAGCCAGCCTGTGCTGGAATTGCGGTTATCGTTCTGGACCTGTGCTGTGGTCTTGGCAAGAGCTGTCCTTAATCCTTTCTTCAGTATCTTAAATTATGGAGGAGTTCACTGACCTAGTAGATATAACAATAAATTAAATTCCTTTAAACAAATTGATCAAAGAAACTTGACCAATTTCCATAAATCTTTGGAAATTGGTTTGAATTAGCCTTTGATTTAGCATTGGTTTAATATACAAAAAAAAAAAAAAATCCTATTCTTCTTATGCATTTGGCAGCTGTGCTGCTTCCTGCCTCAGTTCATGTTGCTAAGGAAAATTTATTTCCCAGAAGTTAGCCATTCCTCTTCCAGCCTGTGACATTATAGTTCACTTCTTCCCTTGACAATGCTGGCCAGCTGACTTGCAGTGTCTGTGAGGAGCAGAATGGATGGATCTTACTTTGGTGTAAAACATCTTAAATACTTCCGTGGAGGGGATTTCAAAGAGCTCTGCAGTGTCAGCTCGTGTGTCCCTGCCAGGGCACTCAGAAGGGAAGTGGGATTGAAGGCAGGGAAGCTGAGCTGAGCAGCAGGGACATGTGCTCTTGGAAGAGACCAGTGGCAGAAATCAGGGCAGGGCCACCCCTGCTCATGGTCTGGGAGCTATACTTTAATCACTAGACTGTTTCAGATTATTAGGGTATTATTCAGATTGTTATGATATGAAAAATGGACACTGATCCAAGATCCTGGTGCTGGAGGTGCATTTCATGTTGACATCTCAGATCAGCCAGCACCTTTCATCAGTGGTGAAAATACCCCAAGAGTTGTGGTAACACCTTGATCACAGCTACTTCTTTGATGCAAGGGCTGGACAGAACAGCAACAAAGAGAGCTGGAGGAGAGCAGTCCTCAGGGTGAGGCACATTGGGAAGTGTGGCTTTGCACCTCACTTTGAAGCACCAGGCACACTGAAAATAAAAATTTAAAAGGGTAAAAGTAA
The DNA here is from genome assembly GCF_022539315.1 of Serinus canaria. Taxonomy (NCBI): domain Eukaryota; kingdom Metazoa; phylum Chordata; class Aves; order Passeriformes; family Fringillidae; genus Serinus; species Serinus canaria. The sequence goes on from NC_066316.1 coordinate 111,302,597, forward strand.
AGATCTGGAGAATGTAAAGGGTTGTAGAAGCTGGTCCAGCACCAGCTGCTGTTCTGAATCCCCACAGAACCTCCCACTGATGTTCACAGGTTGCTGCCGGCCCCGCTGAAGGACGCGGTGGAGGTGTCCATGTGGAGGAAGTGCTACACCATGCCTGAGGTGAACGCAGCCCTCAGCAAGATCCAGCTGGTGGGCTATTCCCAGAAAATCGTGAGTACCTGGACAGCTGCCCTCAGGGCAACACCAACACCCCAGCTTTTCCCCCTCTAAATCCTGTGTTGGTTGGATCTAGTTACCCTGGCATAGGCAAGCAAGATGGGATTACACAGACTGCCCTTCAGTCTGTCTCCCAGGAAGGGCTCTTGTTTGGTGAAATCAGGAAATATCCATTTGTTTCTTCTCTTCCTTGGGGAGGCCAATTTTAAGGTGGTGTGCCTTCAAATTTGGAGCTGATGGCTGGCCCACTGAGAGCTGGGAGGATGCAGGGAGTGAATGTATCCTCTCTGTCTCTAAGCCACATCCCCTTCCCAGCTCCCCAGTCTCACTTCTGGGAATCTTTAGAGTGCTTTAGCCTCCACTTTGTTTCATACTGTAAATTAGGGACTGTAAACAAAACCTAATGGTTCAATGTGAACTTCAGAAACTCCTTTCCTTGGGCTTCCAGCTAACAGTTATTGACTGTAATGCTGTTGACTATAATCCAGTGTAGTTTCCAGAATAGACTGAACCCACAATTCCATAGTCTGCAGATCCCATATGGATTGTTGGCAGCATGTGTGCCATGATCCCTGCTCTTGTTTGGGCTGTGATACCTGGTTTTGCTGCTCAAAGGCCATAAAAAAATAAAAATAGGGGTTAAAGTAAGTTGTGACTCCTCATTATCCATGGATTGTTACAGTTAATTTTTCACTGTTCTCACAGTGTGGATGCATCTCGCTTAATTTTAAATGTGTGTATATGAGTCAATCATTCTTTTGTAGTTACTGGGGGAAAAAACGATGTATTTTCTCTTCCCAAAGCTAACTTTTCAAATAATCAAACTTTAGAGCTTTGGCTTACACACTCTGGGGAATGCAGGCCCCCTGCCTTGTTTCTCAAGGCATCCAAATATGTATTGAAATACTAGAAAAATCATTGTATTGCATGAATCAGATGCTTGTTCTGTTATTCAGTAACCAGAAGCCAAATAACATTAGGGAGGTTTATTTTCCTTTCTCCAAACAAGTATTCCACATTCCTGGGTACAGATAAAGGAATACAATTCCTAATGACACCTGCAAAGGAGGCAACTGTCAAGTTGCTTACACTGAAACTAAAATGTGGATTGAGTTTGCCAGGTGTTGTTGCTAAATTACCAGCAGGTAGCATTTGAAAAGAAATAAAGTTAGAAAGCTAGTGACTTTGAGGTTAAGTTTATTTTCCACAGTAAAATTTGCAACCCAAGCAGAGTTTTTATATCAATATAGAAGTACTTGTCCTTCCTTCTCTCCTGCTGGCCAGAACCAGTTTAATTTAACTAAAGGAGAATAGAGTCTTCAAAGATGCAAAGCTCCCACAAACTTCTGCAATACAGCAGAGGCAGACAGAAGATCAAGAGCAAGGATCATTTTGAGGTGTTGTTTAGTGGGAACTCAGATGCCATAAAAATTCACATGGAAGAGAGACTTTATGGAGGCCCTGCCTCAGGAAAAGCTTTTCTCAGAGCCTGTGTCCTGCTAGACATGGGTGGGTAAAACCAGCAGATGTGATTGTCAGCAGAACAGCTTCACAAAAGCTCAGAACTGCTTTTGAAATTCCTATCACTGATGACAAAAGGACCTGTCCTGATTTCTTCTGGGGTTCTCTCAAGTTGATGTCTCTTGCTGTGTGTTTCAGGAGCTGTTTGGTGCTGTGCAGGTCACCCCTCTGAGCTCGGGCTACGCTCTTGGGAGTTCCAATTGGATCATCCAGTCACACTATGAAAAGGTTTCTTATGTTTCAGGATCTTCTCTGCTTACAACACACCCTCAGGTACAGCCCCTGACTTTTCTTAGTCTTTAGGAGGAACTTTTGCTCCAAAAAAAGGGGGTTATTCCAGCTGGGATCAGGTTTAGGGTAGAGGCCAGCCTAAGGTAACTGTGTTATCAGTGCCTGGACTTAATGGGCATTGATAAGACATACCCTGACAAATGACAGACATCAATAGTTATGAGGGAAAGAGAACTAAAATTCTTTGTTATTGGTGATTTGATGTTCACTTAAAACTGTGGAATTGTCTTTCACTCTAAAGAGGAAATTTTCAATAGAGTTAAACAAAAGAGCATTAGTGACTTTTTAAAAAAATCCATATTTGACTGAAGAATCTTCACAGACAGTTCACAGACTGCTTTATATCACTTCTGAAACATCCTTCCTTAGGAGGAATGATAGCTCAGTGGCTGCCAACTTTTCCACCCTGCTCTGCTAAGGGCAAAGTCTTTATAGTGCTGTAGATGTAATTTCCAGTAAATTAATTCTCTCTAGATCCATAAATTCTTACTGCAAAGAAAGGCTTGAAGTTTGCAGTGCCGTGCGCTTCAGAAGTTGTCAAAATAGTTAAAAGCATTATTGCAGGAGGTATTTAAAAATAATTTAGAAGATGTGTCAGGTTTTTGATCACTAAGTGATTTCCCCCAAGGTGGGTGTCTGCTGGAGAGCTTTGCTTCTGAGCATCCCTCACTTAAAAGCTTGTTCTCAGCTGAGAAACTACAGTAGATAAATGATCCTTAATAGTGTGGCCATCCTTAGGTGCACAAAATGTATCAGAGCCTCTAAATCCCTGTTTCTCCTCAGCCTCATTCCATCCTGGGCTGTGCTCTCCTCCCCTCCTAGAGAAGGAGCAGCAGTATTTGACAATGTGTGAATGCAGTTTTTCTGTGAGGAGAAACTCTGCCCTGTATGAAGTAATTTGGGAACGAGAATGTTTTCTCCTCACTGACATGAAAAGGAATTCAGTTGATCAGGTCAGGCTTCATTATTTTCCAAAGGTGAACATTTCTCTGGAAGCTTCTGGTAAAATCTCTGTTTTTAAGGAAATTAAGTCCCAGTAGCAGAGAGTGGTGTGAGTGAGCTGCTCACGGGCACATCTTCAGAAGGAATAGTTTAACAGAGAGTTAAAATCACATTCAGTTTGTGCTTTCCTGGTTATTTACCACATCACAGATGTTACCCCATGTCATCATTGTCTTGCATTTGCTTCCAGATGCTTTTTGAGGACAATGGATAGTTTTTGTCCTGGGGTTATTCCCTGTGAGCACCAGCACAGGCTGCTACAATCTGGTGTTTCTGTGTGTGGGTTTTGGGAGCTTCCAACCAGCTCTTCATCATCTCTTTGATGTTTGACAGACAATATGTAATGATAACAGTATCTCAAGTGGCACAGAGTCAGAATTGTGAGCAACAAATCGTTTCTTCCTCAGGGAGTGAAAAGCTGTTTGTCTGTCCTGGTTCTCCATATGATCATGATGAGAAGTTCATCAAATTCCCATTTTTTTTAGCAGGGTGTGAAAAAAGTCACTGCATTTTGGTTTAGAATAGGATATACTTTGAACATATCCAGAGCTGCTATTCCAGTGAATTGGGATTTAGGCCTGGCACCACTGACTGTTCCCTGTTCTTCTGGCAGATGGTTTCCATTGAAATTTTGTGTCCCCCTCTCCAGAGGCTGGATTGACACCATTGCCACTGAAGTGGAGAACAGGAGTTGACAGCACAGGTTCAGACATGTCACTAAAAGCCTTTTAAGATATATTCTTTACATTAACCCACAAAAATCAATGCACGCCCTCTCAGTGCAATGGCATCTGAAATTATGTGGATCTAATATACCATAATCATTATGTACATTATCACAGGCAGATTCCATATTATTTTTTATTGCATTATTGGCATTTCATTTTCATGGACACACTGGAGAGAGTCAAAGATTGTGATAAATCTCACGTGTCAGGTCTGATCCTACAAGGGGGTGCACAGTTCTAACTCCTGTCAGAGTTGATATGAAATTCCCCTGCATGTTTAACAGAGCAGGGTCCTTCTCAACTGCCTCAGAATGGCTCTGGAGAGCTGTGAGCAGGGGAATTGACCTTACAGTGGTCTTGGAGGTTCAGCAGAGGAAATCTCTTCATCTGTCTCTTCTGGCAGAAATCTTTCCTGATTGGTGAGACTGCAGAGAGTTGTTTATTGAGAGTAAATAACCATAGAATACCACACAGCTGCCAAGCAGTTGCCCACTTTTGCTTAATCAGTAGCTGTGGGAAGGGCATCCCAGAGTTACCTTTTCACCATCTGCAGACAGAGAATTGGATTTTACCTTATCAAGATTGGATCATGGTACATTTTCAGTGTCAAGAATATGTATTTAGTGTAACACTAATATCTAATTTCTGAATATCTACCCTCTGTTTGCTAATGCAGAGAAATGGGTTTGCATTTTCATTCTGCTTTAATAAAATACCAGTATAAAACAAGTTCATTTTCCACAGATGGAGGAGTGTGAAGTGTAAAATGTTTGGTGACTGTATCCATCATGTCCTGCCTGGAGAAACTCTGCCATTCCTGATTTTATTTCCCTGTGCTCTGTTCCAGCCCATGGACCAGGCTTCTCTGAAAAACAGCGACGTTCTCATCCTGACAGGGCTGACCCAGATCCCCACTGCCAACCCCGATGGAATGGTGGGAGAGTTCTGCAGCAACCTGGGTAGGTCACTGAGAGAAATCTCCTGCCTATTTTATCATCTTATTCATGGCTTTGGGTGGGAAATAATTCTGAGATTCCTGGAATTGAATAAGTTGTCCAGCTATAGCTCCTGGCATAAAACTACCTGTTTAGATTTTACGATGTGCTCTTGATGTCATTAATACAGTAAGTGCTTGGAGAGACACAAGTTGTACCTAAAATGTTTTGGAATGGAACAGGTATAATGAGATTTAATCACTTGCTGCTCCTGGTTTGCTAAGTATGTCACTTGGCTGCCAACAGGCTATGTGGATATTGTTCCCAGCTGAAATATTACTATTTCCTTCCTGTGTATCAGCCAGAGTAAAATCTTTATATGCTTTTTTATGACTTTCAGTTTTGAAAACAAGCACATCTGCTTCCCTTCTTACACCTGACTTTTAAATATATCAAAAGCAAACAGCACAATCTCTGTTTAAAAAAAAAAGTCAAGACATATTTATAGACCCCCAGATATATAAAACCTAATCAGACGCTTTCACAGCTGGAAAAGCTGATAATTGCAAAGCTGTGATATCAGTGTGAATGGCAGCATTTTCCAGCCTGTTTGGAATGTCACATCCAGTGCTGTTCTCTCCTTTTCTCCCCTTCCCCCTGCTCAGTTCCTCTGTGCTCTCATCCTTCTTTCATCAAACCACTTTTCCATGGTTGTCCTGCTCTATGTTTCCTGTTCTTTTATCAGAGATCTTCCCTTTATTTTAAATTCACTACTTTCTACAAATAAAACTAAAAAGCTCATGTAGAAGAGTCCTGACAAAGGTTACCAAAAGACATGAGAAAACTAAATCAGGCTGAATTCCTGGTCTGGTGGAGAGGGACCCTGCCCATGGCAGGGGGTTGGAACTGGATGATCCCTAAGGTCCCCTCCAACCCAACCCACTCAATGCTCCTAAATATCTGTTAATAGAGCACATTCTGGCATTTTATAAGAATGATAATGATGGGTTTTACTAAAGATTCTTTCCTTCCAGCATCCTGGCTCCAACAGGGACTGTGTGCAGATGCCTGAAGAAGAGCAGGAGAGCAGGGTGGGGCTCTGGGATACTTTGCTCTCATGATCTTTAAGTATTTTTCTTTCAGGAATTTCCTGAATTAGATGTGTTTGTGTAGTTAATGATGCCCCGTGGTTTTGTTCAACCTCCCCTTGAAGCCGTGTTAACACCTGTGACTTCCTTTCCCAAATGTGTGTGTGTTTCACCTGCCTTTCACTGTTTTTAACCACTGAATTTTATTACCCTGTGAGCTGCCACAGATCAGCTCTGGTGACCTTGTTTTGGTAAATCCAGATGTGCTGCCCTTCTCTGTCCCTCCTGGACCTTCACTGGGGGTCACTGTCCCTCTGACAAACAGTGGCACAATCCCTCCTATAACACTGAGTAAAGAAGAGTGAGACTGTTAATTACAATTCATTTACAGATTAAAGTCTTAGAGCTGTAGTTGAGTCAATGCAGAATCCAGAAGTTGACTGTGTATAAATAAACATGTTACATGTGTCAGTGCAGGTGGCTGTCTGCACAACTTGTTCTGGTTTACAGAAACATTCTGAATTATTTTCTGGGGTTTGCAGGTCCTCAAACCAGTTTCTGTCTTGAATGAGGCAAACTCGGAGAAATGAGAAAATCATTAAAGACCAAAAGAAGATACATGGTTAAAATAAGGCCATTGAAAGAATCTAGAATTTGAGTGGTACCTGCCAAAAAACAGCAATCTGAAGAAATTAAATATTTCCATATTAATGCAGTTTAGGGCTGTCTTACATGACACCAGCTATATTTATCTATCCAACATCAGAAAAACAGAGAATCAGTTTTCTTTCAAATATGTAAAAAAGTCCAGAAGCAATGGGTTACTGGGCAAAGCAATTGAGTAGGCAGGCTGAGCACAGTAGTTTTCATCTGTGTTTCCTCACTTCCAAAATGTTCAAGGGAGTGCACAAGCAGTTCAGAATACTCAAGGTTAAAACTCTAAAGCAGACCAAGACTCACCAAAAGTGTGTATGAGGCGGTACCAGCATGCTTTTGAAGGAGGGATGTGAAGCACAGAAATGGAGGTGTGAAAATTCCTCCTGGATCTCTGTTTCCATCCCAGCATGTGGAGCTGCAGCCCTGATCCCCAGGATTCCCAAGGCACACATGATTTCCTCCCCACTCTGTCCCACCTCCAGCTTCCTCTGAGTTTACTCCAAGCCCCTTTTTTCCCTGCTCAGCTCTGCAGCACCAGCACTCTGCAGCTCAAGGAGAGCAGTTTTATTTCCACATTGCCTTGGGCACCAGCAGCAAAGCTGCCAGTCTGTCTGTGGGGACAGTTGGTGATATTTTGTGTGAGTGTGAGGCTCTGTGTGTTTATAGAGAGCAGAAAAGAGCACAGTTTGCTTTTTAGGTGCCAACTCGACCTTGTGGCAGCAGCTGTTGGGAAAGCAAGGATCTCTTTGTGAGTTGTAAATTGAACTACTTGTTATGGAGCTGCTGAAGGAGACTAAATTTGAAATGCCAAGATTATTATACAACTTTTATCAGGAGAGAGCATCCATCAGTCACCAAGATAAATTGGGCTTTAAACAACTTTCAGATAGATGTGTCCTCTTACTGACAACTCTGAAAAGTTGTTTTAGTGCTGCAGAGAGCCAGACTGGACTTGCTGTTTGTGTGGAAAGCAATATTCTTGGGAAGGTTTTCACCCGGTTTTGCAGAAGCTGGGAGGGGATTCTCATCCCTTTGTGGATCCCTGGCCTGGTGGGCACCTGGCTGGAGTCATTCTCCACTCCCAGGATTGTGATTTTATATCCATTATTGCTCAGCAGCTCTGCAGTTTTGCTGGGGACAGAAACTCAAGCTGACATCTCCTCCAAGACTTTACCCTCTGTTATTTCCTCTGTGGCCCCAGGAATCTTGAACTTGTGCTTGTTTTCAGCAGAAAATGTTGAGGTTTCAGGGAACCAGTGACTGTGGGGAAGGGAGAGCTGGGAATTCAGGCTGTATTGGGTTTGGCATGGCCAGGTTTTGGTAGTGTGGGGCTACAGGGCTGGTTTCTGTGAGGGGTTTCCAGAAGTTTCCCCCATCCCAGCTGGCTCCAGGATGGACCCACTGCTGGCCAAGGCCAAGCCCATCAGAGGTGACAGCACTTGGGGGATATCAGAGGGAAGAGGGGGAAGGGAATTACTGTGCAGGAGCAGTTGCAGCCAGGGAAGAGGAGAGCGAGGGTAAGTGAGGAACAGCCCTGCAGACCCTCAGGGCAGTGAGGAAGAACAGGCAGGAGCTGCTCCAGGCACCAAAGCTGAGATTCCCAGCCCAGGGAGAGGCAGCTGTGTCTCTGCAGCCCATGGGGGCCCCCAGGGGTGCAGAAATCCACCTGGAGACCCCACACTGGAGCAGGGGGATGCCTGAAGAAGCTGTGACCCCACACTGGAGCCGGGTCCTGACCAGGCCTGATCCCTATGGAGAGAGGTGAAATAAACTAAACTGATTTCCACAAGTCAAGTCCATTTTGTCCATGATGGTAATTAGCCATTGATCTCTCCCTGGTTTTAACTCTCCCCACAAGCTTTTTGTTACATTTTCTCCCCTGCCCAGCTGAGTGATAGAGCAGCTTTGGTGGGCACCCAGCCTCCAGCCAGGGTCAAAGCACCACAAAGGAATGAAACTCATGTTTTTTGTGGCCTGACACATTCTTTAACCTCTGTTCTGCCTCCCATCCCTGCCCTGTGCACCATTCCTGCTGCAGTGGGTGTAGGGACCTCCCTCTGCAGAATTTTTGGGTGTGTGATGTCTCTGTGTAAATTCAGGTCCTGGAGCCAGAGCCTCAACTTCCACCTCCAGATGGCTTTGAAAACGTTGTTCTTAACCTCCTCATTCTCTCTTCACATCCTGTTTACAGCTGGGATAGTTTAGATTTGCCCAGGTGAGGGGGATAATGTCACACATTGCTGGGATGTTTGGGAACATCTCGAGTTCTGGACAAATGTGAGCTATTGCTGTTCATCTCCACAAATATTTGGGTGGTATAGTTTGCATATGGCCTGGAGAAATAAATCCACTACCCTGCAGTTGTATTATAAGTGATAAACAAGGGGCCTTTGATCAGCAGTTGTTGATAGCACAGTGTCAGAGGCACTGACTGCTACAAGGAGTAAAACAACCACAAATGCATGTGAAAAATCCTGCTAGGCTGTGCATCTCCCTGAACTCCATAAAACTTAAACATTCAGCCAGAAAAATCTTCCTTGAGGAAGATTCTACCCCATCAGGGGCAAATAGACCCTTAAAGTGCTAAATCCACACCCCAGCAAAGCTCAGCAAGAAATTAAGGTCAAGGAAGGGATTTGGGGGGATGCAATATTTGTATTTTCAGGCTCTTCCACAGCTTTCTGTGGAATGCTTGGTGCATGCTGTTACTGCTGCTGCACTGCATTTAACAGCAGTGGATGATTTTACCCCACAGCTGAAATTGCTCACTGAGCTGAACAAAGTATTTCTGCTTTCCCAGAAGGTGCAGTATTTTTGTAATTCATTCTACCAAAAAGAACACGATGTTTGCCCTGCTTGCTTTTGCTGTTGTGCTCAGACCTGTCTCAATTACAGAGTAAACCTATATTTTCTTTTTCTTCTCCTCATTTTTATCTAGTCTCATGCTGTGTACAAGTTTTAAATTGTTCTTCTACAGAAAGGACAGAAATATTTGGACTTTTTAAAAAGGCCAAACATTCCATCACCCATTTCTGCTCTGTTTGAAATAACCACACCTTCGGCTTTTCATCTGAAATCCAAGCACTGAACTGCTCACCATGTGCAGTGCTTTTGGCTGAGACCTGGGAGCTGTTGTCCTTCCCCTCTGGAGGCAGCTGAGAGGTGGAGCAGGGTTTGTTTTGATGGTGGGGTGGTTTGTGTCACTCCTTCATCCTCCTGTACCAGTGCACGGCTGCCCTCTCCCGTCAGGAGATTTCCATGTGCTCAGGCTGTCATGTGCCCCCAGCTAAAGGAGAAGAATCCCTCCACTGAGCCTGGAGAAGGCAGGAAATAAATGTATTTAATGATCAGAGGTTTTCTTCCCAACTCATGTGCATAATGTGTTGTGCTAATTCAGGCAAAAGCTGCTTTTTATATAAATTTGGATGAAAGGAATTAATTAGAAATTTAAATACAAAGGCAGTGAATTGATTTCTCTTGTTGTCTCTCCCCTAGCGATGACTGTCCGGAATGGAGGCAACGTCCTGGTTCCCTGTTACCCCTCTGGAGTGATCTACGACCTGCTGGAGTGCCTCTATCAGTACATTGACTCTGCAGGACTCTCCAATGTCCCCTTTTATTTCATCTCACCTGTTGCCAACAGCTCCCTGGAGTTCTCCCAGATCTTTGCTGAGTGGTAGGTGTGCCAGGGCAGCACCCTCAGCTGTGGGAAGAGGCAGGTGCAGGTTATCTCTACCTGACAGATTCTAAAATAATCCTGGTTAGGATTGTGAACACGTTCCTGGAGTCACCAGGGGGTGGGTGGGTGTGTAAGAATATATTCTATGATTAGGGAAGGATCATTTCCTATAGAATGTACAAACTCAATCTCTGCTTTTTCGTGCTTACCCTAATGAGTAAATTATGTTTCTGACTTGAGTGAGTTTTAGCTGTGCCTGTTTGCAAGTCTTAGCCCCCCAAATTCTAACAAGATGTTCTAAGCATAATAGAGATTTCAGGGTTAATTTTGCTGAGCCATGGCAAGAAAAGACCAAGAGTGTCCTGGGCTGCATGAGGCAGAGCAGAGGCAGCAGGTCAGGAGAGGAGATCCTGCTCTGCTCAGCACTGCTGAGGGCACATGGACAGTGTTCTATGTGGTTCTGGTCTCCCCAGTACCAGAAGGATGTGGGATTTCTGGAATGAGGCCAGCACAGGGCCAAGGAGATGAGGGGAGGCTGAGGGAGCTGGGGCTCTCCAGCCTGGAGAGCAGAAAGCTCAGGAGGATCATTGTATAGAAACACCTGATAGGAAGTAATGAGGATGAGGGCTCAGTCTCTTCAGCAGGGCCCACTGGCAGAACAAATTAAAGCACGTGAAATTCCATCAGGGTAGGGGATTTAAACTGCCAGAGGGCAGGGTTAGATGGGATATTAGGAAGAAAATCTTCCCTGTGAGGATGGTGAGCCCTGGCACAGGTTGCCCAGAGAAGCTCTGATTGCTCCTCCCCTGGAAGTGTCCAAGGCCAGCTTGGATGGGGCTTGGAGCAGCCTGGGATGGTGGAAGGTGTCCCAGTCCATGGCAGGGGATTGGAACTGGATGAACTTTCAGATCCCTTCCAACCCAAACCATTCCATGATTCTGTGAAACACTGCAGCCTCTGTGCAGAGAGGTTATGGAGACTTTGCTATGGAGACATCAAAATCCAGCTGGACACAATCCTGGGTGATCTGCTCTGCTGAGAGTGCTTGAGCAGGGCTTGGACTTGGTGATCTCAGGAGGTTCCTCCCAACCTCAACCATTCTGTGTTTCTGAGCCCTGGAAAGCAGAACCCAACCGCTTGGAACTCTTCCCAAATTCTTACCAATGGAGACATGCTCTAGAATATTAAATACAATAAGGTAGCTCTTCTCTTCTCTTCTTCCTCTCCAGATTTTGGGGTTCAGGAAAGAGAAGACAGATCCTGGAAATCTTGTGGGAATTGATCCCCCAGGAGAATTGTAAAGATGGTTGAAATCTGGTGGATTTACATGGAAATGCAGGCAAAGGTTGAACATCTGTAAAATAGAGGCCTGGGGTCAGAACTGTGGTTGATATTCAGGGATTCCAGCTTTAAATTCTACCCCTTACTCAGCTAAAGAAAGTGCCTTGCTCTTAGTGTCCCTTAGACTTTATCAAAATTAGTTTGACCCAGGCTCATTTCTTTTTAATAACGTGCAAGTATGAGCCAGGCAGCGTTTCCCAGAAAAGCCACCAGGACAGTGTCACTGCAGATCATTGTCACGTCACCCAGACCTCTGACAAGCAGCTTTTTTTAGCTGCTGTAATAGGATGAATCAGGAGTCTGGGTAGAGCTCATCAACAGCTCTCAATACCTGTTTTAAAGATAAGTGATTGATGGAAAATGCCAGGTCACTGTGAGCCTTGGGCCGTGGGGAGAGGCAATTTACCAATAATAAAATGCACAGGGGAATTGGATTAGAATGACCAAAAGGACCAAGTCACTGCTGAGAAGTGGGATGAGGCAAGTGGGATTTTTCTGTTGACAGATGATTTGGCTTTGCAAAAGCTGCTGAGATCTGGATAAGGAACCATTGTAGATGCTGAGTTACAGATTTGTCTTGAGCAGCAGAGGAGCTCTGTTCCAGTGTGTACAGAATTACCTTCAGCTGCCTTGAACCATCTCTGTGTGATCCTGCTGTGACTGAGGTGTTGTGTCCTGTAGCTGTGGGGCCTCCAACCAGAAACTCTGGCAGCAAGAGGACAGATTGGTGATTTTGCACCTGGTGCCTCAGATCCAAACCACTTTTCTCCAGGAGTGTAACAGTAGATGGCAGCAGATGCTGCAGGATGTGCTGCACCTCTAACTCTGGCTGCTTTCCTTTTCTTTTAAAGGTTGTGTCATAACAAACAAACAAAGGTGTATCTTCCAGAACCTCCTTTTCCCCATGCTGAGGTGAGTTACCATGGTCTTGTTCATTTTCTGGATCACAGTCCACACAGTGTAGCTGTCATTTTTCTTATCAACCCTTCTACAGCTATTTCAGTTTTGTTTAATTTTTCATAAAAGTGTTTTTTTCCTTTGCTTTCTGTGATGAATTTGGGAGCATGGGGGAGGAATGAGTGATGGTGTTCCCTAAACTCAAAATTACCCTGTTTATTCCAGCCTATCATTTGCACAGGCTGGCCTGGCTCACTCCTTCCCCCACAGAAGGAGATCTGGTGTGGGATGTTTGCTCTTATCAGCTGCAACCACGAGCATTCCCTTTGTCCAAGCAGTTTATTTCCAAGTCTGTGAAACTAAGAGCTTGTTATCAGAGACAGCTTAGTCATGCCAGCTCCTTCCTCCCTCACTGAAGCAGGCATCATGTCTGCTGCAGGAGGAATGATATCTTAAAAGAGAGATTTTATATCAAAATTTAAAGTTTGCAGCACTGAGTGCTGTCTGTGGCAATTTTAAATGAAATTACTTGAGCATTGTAATGAAGCAAAGGGGAATGAGGCTCCTAAATTTGGAGGATTTTCCTACAACACAATAATAATTTTAGGGAAGCTTTAGCCAAGGTGACAATATAAGTGGTGCTTCAGAGTTACCTCACATAGCAGGACAGGAAATTCTCCCCTGGGAACAGGTAGCTTTCCCACTGAAGTAAGCAAGAGGCAGGCTGGGAAAGGAAGAAACAGAACTGAGAATTTCAGCTAAATCTTATTCCTGTTAGCCACTGAACCACTTGGGACACACAGAAACTTGGCTCTTTCAGTTGCTGTGGTCCAGACTGTTTGATGAGATGTGCAGAGTGGCCATGGCAGGTTTAAGAGCCCAGAAATTCAATGCTTTTACAGACATTGGGTGGTTTTTTTTTCCTTGAGATATCTCATCCAGGGACTTGTTCTGGAAATTGCCATTACCCTCATATCTATCATCTGTAGGTGCTTCAAAGGCATTGCTGGAAGTAGGATCTGACCAGGAGCTCTCACTCCTTCCAGATGCTTGAATGTGTAGCAAGCAGGATGTGCAGTGAATTATGTATAATCTGTTACCAAGAATAATGTGGACTGCAGGGCAAGCCACCTGTTCACCACTTATTTTATAACCAAAAAATTCATTCCCACTGATAAATCAATTCCAAATTCTCTGAGTATGAGGCTCTGCAGCCTTGCTGTGGCTGTGCTTTCTGTCTTGCCCTCCATCCCTCCTTTCTGGGATGTCCTTGTTGATCCACAGTGTCATTGGATTCACTGACAGCCCATATTCTGATTTACAATATTCACTGGAACTGGCAGATTTAAGTGAAAACCCATCCAAAAATGAGAAGCCAAACATGCAGCTGTCAAAGACTGGATTAATTAACCCATCTTATACAATGGGTCTTTGTGTTTATAAAGTGATAACTCTGTCCTCTAATTCCTGGGACATTTTATATTCTCTGGGGGCCTGTTGATTGTGAGATTTTGCTCAATTATTGGAACAACTTTGCAAGAACTACCCTGTGCTTCATGTGTAGATCAGGGTAATTATGTAGGAAAGGCCTCCCAGCAGTGGATCCCTGCACAGAGGGAGGAATGTGTCTGTTCCAGGTGCAGCATGGAACATCTCACAGAGTGTCCATGCCAGAGCCCCAGTGCTCCGCACGTGCCTTGTGTCCCTTGTTCAATCTCAGAATCTCACACCTGACACTGTATTTCATTCACACAGTGTGAAACACCCAGAAAACCTCTTCCCAGCACAATCCTGGGTCTCCACAACCCCCCCCTACCCAAGGCAGGAGCTTTGCTTTCTGGCACTTCAGGGGATTTTTAATGAGTACCAGAAGCAGACAGTGAATGATGGTTTCTATCGGAGAGGTTGTTAGTGGAGAATTGCTTGGCTTTTTTCAAAGTAATGCTAGGCTTGTGCAATGTAACCTGTGCTGAAATTGCCCATCATGAAAAGATGTGCTTAACTGCTCAGTTGTTGGAGGAAAATAGGGAATTACTCAGACATGCCTCTTACTTCTTAGGAAGCATTAATAACATGCCTGGCATGATACATCAGAGAGGGACAGGCCAGGAAATAAGCTTCTAATTATCCACAGAACAAGCCCAGCCCAGCATGCTGCTGGTCCTGAAATTTGATGTTCCTGTTAGTTGTATAAACAGCAAGATTTAAAAGCAAGGCAAAAAATCCCCCAAATCCTCGATGTTGTCCCTTGCAGCAATGAGTTCCAGCAGTGCCTGATGTGTGCTAGAACAGAATAATTCCTTCCTTTAATCAGCTGTGATTGTATTTGGCATTTCACTTAACTATGCCTTTATTATTGTCACAAGAGGGTAAATAAAAGCATCTTCATTGTCTCTACAATTACTATTTTTATTTCTCCTCACTCTCTACACTCAGTTGTTTGAAGCTTTTGCATTCTCTCTGCATGGAAATTTTATGATTTATGTTGCATGTTTTGAACTCATTCCTTGTTCTGCTCTGCTGAATAAAGCCAGACACATGTTCAGCTCTGCAGAGAACCTAAAACATTTCTTCCTCCTTGTTTAATTCCACTTTAATGGAGCAATAGATGTTCATCTTACCTCCTCCTACACAGTCCTGGTACAGTTCTTGTGGTGGCAGTTTGCTTCCCAACATCCAGTCTGAGTGAACAGGGAATACTTTCCCTCTGTTAGGAGCAAGCAATGTGGGCTGAAGTGCTTCAGGTTTGTAGGGATGGATTTGAACATCAGTTCATGCTAAAGTTAGTGAAAATGGAGTGTCCAGGTTCTTGTTGAAGTCTCTCCTGCAGCCTTTCAGTGGTGCACTAACTAAAAGAGCTTCTTTTTAAAGGTTTTTCTGAGGGAAGAGCTGCTCTGACTGCAAAGTCAAAAACTGGAGATCCCAAATATTTGTCAGCACAGCTGGCAAGGCAGGGGGTGGCTTTCTCTTCCAAGCCCCTGTTATCCATTATATCCAAGGTTCAACTGTCTGAATAGGCTCAGATTGAAGCTCCTCAGTGCCTTGCTAAATACTGTGGAGCACAAACCAGTAATTTGTTTAGCTTAGATTTGTTATTCTCGTATCCCAGAACTAGAATTTGGTGTCTTACCAAATTCCATATGGGACTATCCCATCCCAGCACAGCCTCAGATGAGCAATTGGGGGTTTCCTTGATCATTTTAACAGGATCCATGGATTGTACACTCTGCCCCATCCCTTTTGTGGAGGTGGAGGCTCCGTGTTTCTAAAGGAATGGCTCAATTGTTGTAGCTGAATTGTTCCTCTCCATTCGATTTTTACATGGACAATTTCAGGCTCTAAGATAAGTGAATCCAGACTCCTCTAAATGTCTGCAACAATAAAATTTGAGAGGTAATTTGTATTGATCAGTATTTGCCAGTGGAGGGAGGATTTGGATTTACTGTGCTCTTATTAAGGATTCTGTTAGCAGGATCTAAGAGAAATGGCTGCAAATCCCCTTTTTTCTGACTCAAAAAAGAGCCAGGGTGGGAGTAATATTGATTTTGTAATCTTAAAAACTACTATTTGTCTTCTTCATCTTTGATTTCTTCCTCCATTTACCAGTTCCTGCATAACACATTTAAATAAATACCTGGAACCAGGTGATTGTGGAGTATTATGGTTTGGTTTATAATAAATATTATCATATAGGAGTTGGGCTCAATGATCCATGGGGGTCCCTTCCAATTCTGGATATTCTGTGATAAAATTAGGCCCCTGTTAGTTTTGATCTGATGGAGTGAGGGAGGTGAAGTAATAAATGCATCTCTCACTCCCTGATAGGAGCCACATCTGTTCCAAATTCTGGATACAGAGCACACACACACACACACACACACAGAGTAAATATCAGTGTATTTTGGCTCACTTCAACAAAGGGTACACAAAGGCTCTGGAGATTTATCCTGTTTATAGCAGCAGTTGCTGACCCTGTAAATCAAGTGTACAGCTTTAAAAGGAAGCACAGAATCATTTGGGATTTCAGAAAAACACAGCTCTCACTCTTGATTCAGTACTTTGCCAGCCCCTATCTCTTAAGCTTTCAGTCAATAGTGGTTCTTTCTGTAAAAAGATTTTCTGAATGTTGCTTGTGCTTTCCAGCAACCAAGCCCACTGTGGAAATGTTGGCTGGCTCAGTGCCAGGCATTGGGTTTGGCCCAGCTGGAGGTCTGACCATGGCACAGCAAAGTTTACACACCCCATCTCATCTGGAGATACAAAAAACCTGCACAAATCATTGCAAACTCAGTCCCCTTAATGAGTTGGGAAATTTTGTTGGACCTGTTTTGCAAGTTCAGCTCCGTATATTCTTGATGGGGTGATTAAAAGATATTTTACAGTAGACGCTAAAATCCACCAGCTGCTTTCTCCCTGAAGTGAGTAGAATGTCTCTAAACTTGTTTTTGTAGCCTTTCACCCCTGCTCTGTCCACCTGTGAGAGTCAGGGATTGTGAGCTGAGCTCTGAAGCCTCACCAGACTTAGCAGCAAAGATCTGGCAAGATAAAAAGAAAAGATGAAAAAAGAATCATCACCAACGAGCTCCCAAAAACTGGATTAGAGCTCCTGTGTCTCTTTACAAAGCAATATGAAGGGATCTGAAGCTTCCATAAGGCTTTGAAGAAAATACAGCTTTTATGTTGCTGAGCAGTGAGCATTTGTGGAGATATGGCAGGGAAATGAGCTGCTCACTGCTTTCCACATCCAGTGCTGCCCTCACATCTTCCCAAAAATCTGAATGCTGCATACAAATAAATATCATTTGACGGAGCCTGTGAAAGCAGCTGGAACAACAGTTTGTGATTTTCAGGAGTGTCTCAGGTCAATGCTGGCTGTAGAAATGTCTTTCCCTGACCTACCTGCCTGTCCCTGGAAAAGTTTTCCCCTGGAATGTCACATATCCCATTTAATGCTTGAAATGGAAATCATCCTCCTCTTCCAGTTTACCCAGTTGAAAGTGCTTCTGCAATTTCAGTTTTGAGACACTTGACTTCCCTCAAAAAAAAAAAAAAAAAAAAAAAAAAAACCAAAAACCAAACAACCAAACAGAAAAAATCTTTTTGAGGCCATTTCCTACAAGTTCATTTAAATGTCAGTATTTTATGGAGTCAAATTTGTTTTACCCATTGTCTGCTAAACTGCAGTTTTTATTACTGAAGCTAAGTTTAGATTCTAAACTCTGCACTCCAGATGTGTTAATCAGAAATCTTTACCAGTATAATTGCAGGAATGTTTTTGAGATTCATTGCCTATCAACTGTCAGAGCAGTTATTGGGTGTTTTTTTCCAATTTCCCTCTTGAAGATTAAATGGGAATTAGCTATTACTTGTAAACTGCAGAAAATGTAGTCCAGTTTCTACTCCCTCCATGATTCAAGGATCCACGTGGAAATGATCCACATGCATCTACAGAACTGTGCAATAACCTTGAATTCTGAGGTGCTTGCTGGTGCACAAGTTGCTGAGAATTCTCAGTTTCTCTTCATTTCCATGCAGGCACCTTAGATCAGCCATGGTAAAAAGTAACACAGGACATGGGGAAATGGCCTTAAGCTGAAGTGAGGATGGTTTAGATGAGATATTAGGAAGAAAATCTTCCCTGTGAGGGTTGGAAGGCCCTGGCACAGGGTGCCCAGAGAAGCTGTGGCTGCTCCAGCCCTGGAAGTGTCCAAGGCCAGGTTGGATGGGGCTTGGAGCAGCCTGGGACAGTGGAAGGTGTCCCTGCCCATGGCAGAGGGTGGAACAGGATGAGCTTTGAGGTTCTTTTCCAACCCAAACCATTCCAGGCTTCTATGATTTGTTGAACAGCCCAACCTCCTTTTGAAATTGGCTGCCAAAGGAAGCCCCCTTCCCTCCCTCCCTCACACTCTTCATCTCCGTGGTCTATCTCTCATCTGCTCAGTCTGTGATTTCATGTATTAAATTCCTTGCTTTTTAAACTGTATTTACAGTTATTTTCGTGGTGGAGATGGAAGCATATACCTGCCAAGGAAAAACTTGCAAAATATTGCATGAAAGTGCTTCACAGTCTGGTTGTTAAATTGCTTTTTAAGTTGCACCTTGTTTTGCAGATTAGAAAACAGTGGCAGGAGAAATAAAGCAAAACTCTTTGAAAAGTGCCTTGATAAATAAACTTCTCCATCTTAGTAAAGAAATCTGTTCCACCTGCAGAGCTGATTGCACTGTGTCTGAAAAACATCTTATTGCTTTTAGTTCATGTTTATTGCTGGTTTCAGAGACAGTTAAAGAAGGGAAAGTCAGTCTGTTCTTTTCCAGCAGCTTTGACTTTGTGTGAACCCTTTAGACCAGGGAAGCTCAGCAACATTCTGCTGAAGGCAAAAGTGCCTGGTACTGCTGTGATGCAAGAAAAGCAGGTTAAACATGAGCCCAGAGCTCTTTGCAGACATGGCAAAGAGGAAAAAAGGAGCTTATTGTGAATTTGGCAGCTGAGCACTCTGCTCACACCAGGGAAGTCGAAGCAGGGAGTGTTTGCAGAGTTTCCTCCCAGTCACCATCCTGCTGGTACCAAAGAAGTGAGAGCAGGGATTTGGAGGCCCCATGCTCTGACTTCCCTTTCATAACATTTATGACAGTCATGACTAAATTTGTTGGGGAAAAAAAATCGAAGGGGTATACAGGAAGGGACTCTCTGATGAGTTAGGAATAAATTGTAGAACATTTATAATCTCATGTAAATAAACACACTCAAGCACAGAGGCATGAAAAGTTGCACTGTCTGGATTTTTTGTTTTTCTTGCAGCTCATTCAGACAAACAAATTGAAACATTATCCCAGCATCCATGGGGACTTCAGCAATGACTTCAAGCAGCCCTGTGTTGTGTTCACTGGGCATCCCTCTCTCAGATTTGGGGATGTGGTGCATTTCATGGAGCTGTGGGGAAAATCCAGCTTGAACACTGTTATATTCACAGGTAAGTCAAATGCTGATATCATTATCAGATTAACAGTTCGTGCACTCTGGTTAAATGTGGCCACATCCTCAGGGCTTTACTCATTTGTTCTGGGACAGAAGTTTTTCACTTCAGTAGGAGCTTATCTAAATTAAGGCCCCAGGACTGGCTGCAGGGACAAATGTAATTATTGTGCCATTTAATTCAGTGTGGCCCTGCAGAGTCAACCTTTGCCATGCAGAGTCTATTCCTGCCACGTCTGAGCAAAATCTTTGTTATGCACAGCAGTAAAATGCCTACAGGAAATTAATTTTTGAATTAAAAGCAGCTGGCTGCAAGTTAAACCCAGGCAAGACCTAATGGCTGCTGGTCAGAAAGGAGAAACACTTCTTCTCCATATTCCAGTGGAACCACAAACTTTTCCTCATCTCTTCTCCTGCCTTTTCATCTTTCAGTGTTTCTGAAGAGGTTTCTGTCCTCTCTGCTGTCCCAGAAGTGTGCACCCCACACAGACCTGGCACAGGGGTCTGAGCTGTTCCTGTTTTTGGGCTGAGCTGTGTTTAGATGGTTTTTGGCTGGCAGACACATTTGTAGCTGAAGGTACAGCTCTGGCTCATTCCCCAGGGGAGCTCTTTCCTTTCTCAGTGCTCAACAGGTCTTTTAAGTTCTTCCACTTCTCTCCATCTGCTTCTAGTGCTGACCCTGATTAAAAACCCTTCAAGGCCTTCCCTGGAGCTGAGGTTCTGTGCAGGTGTATTTGTACCTGATGTGTCACCCAGACAGAACCCTGTAGTGGGCATTGTCCTGATCTGAGAAGGCAAACAATAATCCTTTAGGTCCTTACTCCTGATTTTGGATCTAAGGAACTCTGGGATAATGGGAGGTGTGTTCTATATGACTTAGCCAGGTAAAAAAAGGTGTGGATTTTTGGATAAAGTAATTAGAGCTGGGGAGGAGAGCCCTGAGGAACAAATCAAACCTACTCCCACAGCAAGGGTGCAATGGAGTCCCACTGTGAAGTTTATTTTCCTCCAGTTTTTAGTGAATAGCAAAGCTGCTGGAAAGCACAAAACCTGAAGAAAAGAGGTCTGGGAAAGGATTATTTCCTTTTTCTTTCTTTTTTTAACTGTAGACTCGAGGCTAGTGACAAGCAAGTCCCTTTCACAATATTGCCACCGAAAAGTGTGACAGTATCATGATACTGTTAAGCCAATTTGGGGATATTTTTAGTGTATAATTAACCCTATTTAATGGGAGGGGAGTTCCTGCAGGGAGCTTAAATCCAGACTGGTTTTGTGCTGGGAAATGGTGCAAGGTACCACAGCACTGAAGGTACAGCTGCTGCAGGGCCCATCCCTCCTGACCTTTGAGGCAGTTCAGGAGACATGCCCTAATTACAGTAATTGGGTAAAATTGGATATGCATTGTCTGAAAACAGTGAATTTTACTCGAGTCAGGACTTCAATTAAGGCAGAGTTTGCAGAGCCTTTGCTGGGGTGTGTGTTCCATGAATCCCAGGGGAACCAGTGGCATTAATCATGTGAATGTGCTGCCCAGGGTGTCAGGAACTGGCCTTTAATGGCAGGAACTCTTCCTCTGTGTCTTCTGTAAGGAGAAGCACTTGACCTTTCTGTGTGAGATCCCAGTCCTTCAGTGAGCTGAGGCAATCAAGCACTTCTGTCAGAGCCTGACCCCCTGGCAGGTTGTCAAGGCATGGAAATGTCACTCCTGACAACCTGGGGGTGCAGCAGGTCATGGCCTTGGAGATTCATTCCCACTTGGTGCTTAGTGAAACTCCAGTTGAGAGCTGCTTTAGTGGGGTGACCTTGGAGTGCACAGTGATTCCAGATGCTTGTGGGGTTTTTTCCTAAATTCTGTCTATCCATGGCTTTTATGGACTATCCATAAGTCCTACTGCCTTAGGACTGTCTAGTCCTAGGCCTATTTCCTTATGGTTGTCTCAGCTGGAACAAAACTCAGAATTTGGCTTTGGCAGTTGGACTTGATGACCTTAGAGATTTTTTTTTCCCAGCCTAAATGATTCTATGTCTATAGAAATTCGTAGCAGATTAAATTCTCCTGTTCTTAGTACCAGTGAAAACCTGAAGCACCTCCACTGATGCCACTGATTTCTATTATTTAATTACTTTTCTGTTTTAAGCTAAAATCTCCTGTGGATCTGAAAGAACTCCAGTCCATTGGGGTAGTGTGTGAGAGCAGATGATGTTGTAGCTTTTCCTTTGAAAAACTCCTGGTTTCTGGTAATTAGAACCTTTAAACTCCAGACCATCCTGCATTTTTAATGAACACTGCTTGTTCAGTCCACAGGAACCAGTTAGTCTCCATCTTTCCAATCTGTAATGTGAAAAACAATGACAAGAATATAAATTAAAGCAGCCAGCAGCCAGGACCTGCCTGTGAGGGAACTGTGGTGCTACTCTGCTGGCTGGTGTCACCTGCAGTCATCACTGCTGGAGCAGTATTGAGGAGATTATTGATTAAAAATATCGAATAGCACTGAGCCACAAAGAAATTCTAGGAGAAGACACGGTATAAAGAAGTCTCCTTTAAAAACCAGCTCCCTGGGAGATGTTAAAACCAGCTCATGCACGTCAGTGCTGTACAGTGGAAGGTTTTATAACTCATTGTCACACAGCAGTAAATCAGGAGTCTTGGGGGAAAAGCTAAAGACCTGTAATTCTGTCAGGAAAAGTCAATATGTGTCCTTGACAAGCACTTGCTGCCTCCAGACAGGTGACTTTGGGATTTTGGGTGGTTTCAAAACAGCAGCTCCTGTGTCTCACATGAGTTCCCTGCTGAGCCCAGCTCAAGTTGTGTTTTTAACATTCTGAATCTCCCCAGTTCTGTGTTAGGATTCCTTCCCTAGAATTTCTCCCTTTTCCAAGGCTCTCCTGTCCTTATTAGGAGTTTAGAGAGACTTTGGTCTGGATTTTATATGGGATTCCTAGACCAGAACTCCATGTCTGTCCATTCTCTGATGGACAATCAACCTGCTGATTCAGAAGTGCTGAATAGGTGCTGCCTCAGATCTCTGTGTCCTCCACAACCCCAGATAGGATGGAAAACCTCCCTTCTGGTAACTTTTTAAACTCAATTTTTACAATTTCACAGCACATCTCTAGTAGAGAACCTCTACCTGACTTAAGCTTTCTGTTTTCCCCTAATGACTTTTTAAATGCCTCGTCATTTAACCCTGACTGACCATTCTTCAACTACCAACTTTCTCTGTATTCCTATTTTTACATTTCTATTCATTGCTATTAAACTTAACTGACATAAAAGGCTGTTTTTACATCAATATTTTTAGGCTTTTTTTCATTGCCACCACCACATCTGCTTTTAATAACATGGCTTTTTGCCCAGTGTAATTTTACCCCATGTTTGTGGATTCATGGCTCCATGTACACTTCCTTGTACAAAGCTCATTTTTGGTTAATATTTCTCATTTTAATGTTCCCAGGCAGCTACTCAGACAATTGCTTTAAACTTGGGGAAATTATCCCTTTGACAGTTCCAAACATTTGTATCATTCCTGGTGCCATGTTCTGCTCTCTCAGGGTAAATATCTCCACGTGGTGCTCAGTGCTGCTTAGCCAGCAGCAGATTTGGAGATTTTTAGATTTTTAGGTGAGCAATTAACTTCTCTTTTTTGTTGGATGTCACACTGGTGCTGAACTTCCTCTGGTAAGGTTTGAAGGAGTTTTTTTTCTTGCTGTCTGCATGAGAAATCCAACCAGTGCTCTGCTCTGCTGCCTTGTCAGAACATCTTAGATGGCTCTTTAAATCTGGACTGGAGGCTTTGAATTTCAGTTTCCTTTCATTTCATCCTTTCAAGTAAAGCAGGTCCCAGAGAATTCCTCCTGCTATGTTCCAGCCAAGCTTGAACTGCACTTTGCCCTGCCTGGTGTCCTTTGAAGCCCTGTGGTTCAGGATAATCCAGCAGATGAGACTTTCATTCATCCCCTTCTCTCTTCCCATTCTGTATTTATCAAACTCATACCAGTTCCTTTTTTTCCCAGCATTCCCTTTGTCCCATCTATCCCACAATTATCAGGGAGATAAGGATGGCATAATCTTTTCTACCAATAGTTGGTGACCCCCAGAATCAAGAGGTTACCTGTATCCTACACTGTGTCACCTCAGATCTACATTTGTCATTCACCAAAAAAAACCTTTTTCTGTAGAATTCTCAATGTTTTATTGCTCTCTGTGGGAGTAAAAGCCCATTCAGTGCCTGACTTTTCCCTGGCAAACCTCTAATCCAGTAATAAAAGAACCCTTGGTTTCCCACCAGCCTAAACCTGGCTCTTAGATTCAAAAGAATAAATATATATATATTTATACATCAAGAGATCATATTTATACTGCCTTTTTGTCACACTGAAAACCAACTTGCCATTTGAATCACCTCACAAGACTCAAAATGTCTGCATTTTGCCTTCCTTTACAGGATCTGATTAAAAATAAGAGATGATGGTTTTGTCTTGATTAAATTTGTTCTAAAAATCATGCAATAATGTGTTCAAATGAAATAGTATTGCTCTGTTGCTTGATTAAGGTAAGACTAATTGTGGGCGTAATTTTCATCAAATTAATTGAAAATAATGGATGGGGGAAGGAGGAAGGGAAGAGAAATCTGTGACAGAATTAACATTGAGCAACAGCTCTGACTGAAGTGGAATTAGAGAGGAATTAGGCCATTTTTGTTGTTAATGGGCTTTGAGTGTTTTCAACATTTCTCTTTCCAGAACCTGATTTCTCTTACCTGGATGCCCTGGCTCCCTATCAGCCCCTGGCAATGAAATGTGTTTACTGCCCCATTGACACAAGACTCAACTTTATTCAGGTGTCTAAATTACTCAAAGAAGTCCAGGTAATGAATTTTCTTCTGCCTTTTCTTACATTTATTCACACAGCTGAAATTAAATCAATGAATTGTGGGGAAATGTTGCATTGAACAAAAATGGTGACAACACCCAGATCCTTTTCTCCATGAAGAGGACACAGCATTGAGCTCTGCTTTAGGAGAGCTCTAAGAAAAAGAGGGTTCTTGTAGTATCTGCTGTTCCCCCTCAACTCTTTATGCTTTAGTGGCCCATCCCATTTGTTTCTACTAAAATTTGCTTTCTGACTCATGACATAATTAAAATAATAACCAGATTTTTTTCCTGGCTGAGTATTTCCCTGTGTTCTATCTTGCTGAACTCTGAAATACACATTCTTCCAAACCTATTCACAGTGCCTGCGTCTCTTTATCTCATTGTTCTGTAAACTGGCTTGTCACTGCAAACTGATAGAGCCTGCCTTTGCATAAACATCTCCTTCATGTTACTGCTGATGTGTTGTGCTGTCTCCAGGGCAGCTTGCACAACCACTGGCTTCTCCTTTGGCTTCCTTAAACCCTGCAGTGGCAACCAGCCTGTTTATGCTTTCTTAACATATTGCTGCAAAACTCCAGGAGTTGTTTTTGCAGCCTTGATTATTGAGGTTTCTGCAGCCCCACATGTTGACATTGGGATGGTCTCCACCATTGTTACCATTTCTTCCCAGTTAATCTGGCAAGGATTTGGGAGAAAAACCCTATTTCATGTTTTTATTTTTCTCTCTCTTTGTGGCAAGTATGAAATCTTGGCACAGTGGCAAGGCATAAATTCCGAGAAGTGGCGATAAGACATAAATTCCAGGCGGGTCACCACTGCACGCATCTCCAGCTCCTGGGAACTCCTGGAGCAGTTTCTAGCAATGCAGATGGGAATTCCACCCTGTTCTCTTGCAGCCCCTGCACGTGGTGTGCCCCGAGCAGTACACGCAGCCCCCTCCCACGCAGTCCCACCGCACGGACCTGATGGTCGACTGCCAGCCCCCGGCCATGTCCTACCGCCGCGCCGAGGTGCTCACGCTGCCCTACAAGCGCCGCTACGAGAAGATCGAGATCATGCCTGACGTGAGTCCCTGCAGGGCACGGACACAGGGGCTGTTCCTGCTCACACAGCCAAGTTCCAGCTCAGCAGCCTCTGGGAAGTTGTGGAATGGCAGAGTTGTTGTGGTTGGAAAAGGTCTTTAAGGTCATTCAGTTGAGCTGTCAGCCAGCGCCACCACTGTGGTTGGCCTTGAGTGCCACTTCCAGGGGTGGGGACTGCTCCACCTTTCTTTCCATGAGGGAATTGTTCCCAATATCCAACCTAAACCTCCTCTGGTGCTACTAGAAGCTGTCTCCTCTCATCCTGTCCCTGTTCCCTGGGAGCAGAGCTTCCCCTGGCTGTCCCCTCCTGTCAGGGAGTTGTGCAGAGCCACAAGGTCCCCCCTGGGCCTCCTTTTCTCCAGGCTGAGCCCCTTTCCCAGCTCCCTCAGTTGTTCCTGGTGCTCCAGCCCCTTCTCCAGCTCTGTTCCCTTCCCTGGACATGCTCCAGCCCCTCAATGTCCTTCTTGTTGTGAAGGATCCAGAACTGTCCTCAAGACTGGAGGTGCAGCCTCAGAACTAAAGGTATTTGTCCTTAAGATATCTTGTGGCTGGAATTTACAGTTAACTCTCATCATGTAAAAGCACATTCTGTCAACTGGAGAGCTAGGAAAGAACCATTTTTGAGATAATTTCACTCTATAAACTAATGGGAGCTAAAAACAACCTATTGGCTGGCTGAGAGAGTTGTTCAGCCTGGGCAAGAGACCTCAGAGCCCCTTCCAGTGCCTAAAGGGACTCCTGGAGAGCAGGAGAGGGACTTGGGATAAGGCATGGAGGAACAGGACACAGGGAATGGCTTCCCAGTGGGAAAGGGGAGATTAGGGTGGGATCTTGGGAAGGAATTCCTGGTTGAGAGGGTGGGGAGGAGCTAGGCTGGAATTCCCAGAGAAGCTGTGGCTGCTCCCTGGGAGTGTCCAAGGCCAGGCTGGAGCAACTTGGCATAAAGGAAGGAGTCAGGAATGGAGTGGGATGAGCTTTAAGGTTCCTTCCAACTCAGACCATTCCATGATTCTGTGACTGTGAGCAGGCAAAAACTGTGTTCAGGTGAGTTTCCTTTGCAAGAAAATCCCATCCCACAAGACAAACAGTGATCTCTGCCATGTGTGAAGTAACCAGTCACCCTCAGTTTAAACAGGAGGAAGTTTTAGGCAGAGCAGTTTGAATTAGTGCCCCAGGACCATGGAAAGGATCCAGAGAATCTAGGAGTTAGTAGCCAGGAGTTATCCTTCCCCTTCCCCAAATTCACCTGCTGTTAGAAATACCCTTCCCATTAAGGATCAGTTTTCAGTCATGGTAAAGAAGCTGTGAAAAGGCTTATTTGTATTCCAACAATTTCCATAAATGGTTAATTCCTACAGGCTGCAGGAGCCCAGCAGGTTAATGGATTGCTTGTAGCCATCTAAAATGTGGATTACTTATCCCCACAACATCTATTAATGATTTATTAACCCCATAAGTCAAATCCAAATGTACCCATATTACCAAGGGTGACCCATATTCTGACAGACATGAGCTTAAAATATTTTTTTGACAATCCAATCAGCTCAAATGTGTCCTTGGATCAAAGGTGACAGTGGCTTTTTGCAAACAGGCATTACTGCCCTTTGGAAACTGGAATATTGCGTGACTTTTCATTGGAGTGTAGAAGGAGGAAGCATCCTTTAGTTGAACCAAATATGAAGTGCAGAACTGGGACCCACCCAGTAACAAATCCCTCATCCAGCCCACAACACCCACTGCCACCATTTCACACCATTTCTGTGAGGAGCCTGCCCTGCCCACTGCTTGGTGACAAGGAGAGGGCTTTAATTACAAAATATGCTTGGCTGCAGCTCCATCTTGGCATGTATATTTAATTGTTTGGGAAATTTACATATTTATTGGATGCTATTAAACCTAAGACTGGTGAAACTTGGCTTCAATTCACCAGCATGAAACCAATCCTGAGTTCAGAGTGCAGGGAGCCAGCCTGGGGCTCACTGATTATTCAAATCCCACTGAAGCTTTAGGTTTCCACCTAAACTCTGAGGTGGAGCTGAGCCTTTGTGTGAGAGCCTGTCCCTTGGGTCAGCCCCTGAAGGGACTGGATTCCAGCTCTCCTGCACTTCCCAAAGCTGCTGGGAGGGAGGATGCACTGCAGGGAATGTGGCTTCACCAACCTGGGAAAAGCAGCTGGTTTCTGTTGCATTCCCTTTAACTTGGAGAGGTCCAGCAGAAATCTGGAAAAAGGACAGAAATGGCCTTTTGTTCTCCTCCCCTAACAATTAAAATCCAATTATATTCACACAGAAGTCCTTATTTCAGAGCTATCCGTGCTCAGGAAGGAGAAATATCTTGTGATTGTCCATATCCAGGGGTTCTTCAGGCTGCTTGTTCACCCTGAGAAGGCTCTGGAGTGACCTTTCAGCTCCTCAAGGGGGACTCCAGGAGAGCTGGAGAGGAACCTTGGACAAGGGGTGGAGTGTCAGGACAAGGGGGAATTGCCACAGGGCCGGGTTAGATGGGATATTGGGGACAAATTTTTCCCTGTGAGGATGGGGAGGCCCTGGAATAGAATTCCCAGAGAGGCTTTGGCTGCCCCTGGATCCCTGGAAGTGACCAAAGCCAGGCTGGATGGGGCCTGGAGTAACCTGGGGCAGTGGAAGGTGTCCCTGCCTGTGGCAGGGGGTGGCACTGGATGAAATTTTAGGTTCCTCCCAACCCAATCCATTCTGGGATTTCCCTGGTTCCAAAGCTGCTCTTCACAACTCCTTGCAAAAGCTGCTTGGTCTGTGGTGATCCTCCTGAAAAGACTCCAGAGAGCAAGGCTGTGCTTCAGGACTGTTACCAGGGTGCCATTCCCCAGCTCCAAGATATGCAAATCATCTTCCAAAAGAGGATCTTGCTCCTTCTTTTTAAGGGAACTGCATGGTCCTGGTAAAAAATGGATGCAGCTTCCCCTTCTGCTG
Organism: Serinus canaria; assembly: GCF_022539315.1. Classification (NCBI taxonomy): domain Eukaryota; kingdom Metazoa; phylum Chordata; class Aves; order Passeriformes; family Fringillidae; genus Serinus; species Serinus canaria. Next base: position 111,330,833 of record NC_066316.1, read on the forward strand.
AGTGGGTTGTGCAAGACAGATTTCAGACATGATGGATGGGGCTCTCTGGTGTGGGAGTATTTGCTGCTTAATGTTCCCTTTTCAGTAGTTTAGGGTTCCTGAATATAGGAATTTCTGTACTGCAAGGAAAGGGCATTTGTTTAATATGGGCTCCCACCAGCCCTGGGGTTCTGTGCAGGCTCAAGTGGCAATTGAAAAGGGCATTTTATAGCTCCTAGAAACATTGCAGTGGCTTGGTATTTGTCAAAACCATGTTAGCCTGAAATGGAATGATGAAATCCACCCTGCAAAAACCAGTAATTGCTAGATGTGCTGCAGGGCTGGGATTTGTGTGTGTGAAGTAAACCTGAAAGTCTCATAAAGGAATGGCTGCTGCAATGAAGTCCTGATCAGGGCCCCCTCCTGACATCCCCAGTCCCTTTCCCAGCTCAAAGTTCTGCCTGGAACCTTCCAGCTTTTGGAAACCAAAGGGTTGGCTCAGTGTGGCTCCACTCAGTGCAGGCTGATGCTGTGCTGGAGTGAAATTTCCTCCCCAAAACTTGCAGTGATTCAGATCCTGGCCTGTCAGACTAATGGAAATTTACTTTTACTGCTGGACCTTGTCTATATTTCAATCACTTCAGCGAGGAGCAAAGGCAGGTCAGGCAGGCCTGTTGTATGATAATGAGATTTACACTCACAGCAGCCTTTGTTTGGAGAGAGTTTTTACCAGTCCCAAGGCATCAGGCTGGAATGGCTCTTCCAGGGATTGTGCAAACCTTTACACTTTAAATAATTTCTTCTCAGCATCTGCCTTTCACTTAGAAAAAGAAATATATATATAAAAAAAGAGTGCTTCCTGGAAATTGGTTAGGCATTGTCTGCTTGCAGGAGAAAGATGGGAAAATGGAAAACACCTCCTGGAGCAAACAGATAAAATTAAACAGTAGTGTCTGAGCAAATAAAGTGCCTCCAGTTTAATTACAGCTGAACAATGGTGCGGATCACTCGGTGCCTGCAGCTGACACTTCACTCAGGGCTCTGTGCTCTTCAAATATTCCATTTTGTGTTCTTCAGGACACAGCCCAGTCAGGAGAGTGTCCGTGTACAAGGCACAGCCTGACACCAAGTGAAATTACCAGAAAATACTGCGGAGGAGAATTAGGAAAATAGCCATTATAATTATGGAGGTTTCATCTTGGCTCCTTTTCCTGACTTTTACCTGACCTTTCCAATTTCCTTCTGTGTTTCAGGAACTGAGGAGTTTTCAATTCTGTCCTTCTTCCCACCCTCAGCTCATTTTGGTGACCTCACATTATCCAGTCTCTGACCTCTGTGTTCCTTTTTCCCTGACTTTTCCCCCTGGGTTCAATGTGCTGTAGCCTCACAAGAAGTGAAATACAACCTGTTTAAATGAAATACAACCTAAGTGAAATAGAACCTGTTTGCTTCTGGTGCTCAGCCCTGCCCCAGCTCCCAGCTCACTGCAGAATTGCCTGGGGTCTCTCTCCGAGTTGGACCTCACCTTTTGACATTCCACCAAAACTGCTCTTTCCCAGCTTTTCCCGACTTTTCTCACACAAAGCCAGAACCAGTGCTGATAAATCCCCCTGATTTACATCAGCAAAACTCAGTGCAGCCTTTCTTTTCTCCTTAGAAATGTCTCCTGCCTCACTCTGGTGTCTCTTCTCTCCTGGCCATTCAGCCTGAGAGAGTTCTTCTCCCTCCTCCTCTCTTTTTTGTGCTTGGAATGTGTTATCCTTCATTTCCTTTGCCTTTTTTTGTTGCTGTACCTTTTCTGGGGCTGGTCTTACCCACAGGTTGTCCTGTTTAGTCAGGTGGAACTCAGATCTGCTTTTCTGCTTCCAGCCTGCCTTTGCCTGCCTGTATTAATGTCTAGGTTTGTTTTTCCTTTCATTTTTGATGGCTGGCTGTAAGATAACACTTTTCTAGCCTGGCACTCAGCTCTCTCTTCCCAGTCAGCTTCAACAACAACATCCCAGCCTGACTTGACATTCTGACCCATAAAATGGTTACTATATTTTGAATATTTTGATTTATGCAGTTTTTCTGCCTTTCAAATGACTCATCTCTTGCATCTGCAAGCTTTACTGCCTTTACTTTGAAGATATTTCATGTCCTTGCTTCCCCTACCTGTCATTTTTCATTCAAATCCAAGCCTGATTTCTGCTTCTGCTGGTTCTGTTTTCCACCATCCCTTTTTTAAGTTCCTCAAACAACTGTTCCCTGCCTGCTCCCAGGCTCCTGGGGAAGAGCTTCTTCATTAAACAGACATAAATCTCCTTCATTGCACTCCTTAAATATTCCTCAAACTGCTTTTTTGGCACAGGATTGGCAAAAACTAGTGGTTAGAGTTAGTGCTGAGTGGTTAGAGTGAGTTCTGGTGCTTGGAATGCCCCCCAGGATGATTCCCTGGTGGTTGGCTGGTGTCTTTCTGGTTTGGGGACAAGGGTTTGGGGACAAGGTTCCTCCTGCTGATCTGGAGCCCTGGTGCAGTAGCTGCACATGGAACATGCTCATGGAAAAGAAGAGCTTTAATTCATTGCTCAAAACTGCAGACTGCACCTCATGCTGCTTTTATTTCTTCACTGGATGCTGGCTCTGTGGAAGCCCAAAGCCAAGAACACTTTTGCAAGTGATAATAGCAAAATCTTTAGGTATTCATGGTATGATTCTTTATCCACTGAAGTTAATGAGACTTTAAAATCTGCTCCAGAGAGAGCTGTGGGAGACCCCCAGCAAGTGACAGCTCTGTGAAGTTTGGGTAACTCTGCAGCTGAATTGGATTGAGTCAGATGTGAGGCTGAAAGCCCAACAGGACCTGACTCAGATCACCCACTAATGATCCCACAGATGCCCTTCATTTCTGGCCTGTTCTCTGGTGGAAAAGCCTTTGTTCCTTTAGGCCTCAGAAGCAAAATTCCCCAATTTCCATCCTGCCTGCAGCATGCCTGTGCCTTGTTCCCTGTGCCTGCTGGTCACAAATCCACAGGCACATTTCAATCTCCTTTCACCCCATGTGTTTGACCCCACATTTTTTTGTCCCTCTGAAGGATTTGACAGTTGCAGAATTCCTGCTCTTGGCCCCTGGTTTAGCTGGAGCTGTAAAACCAAGGCTGGATCTGTTGAAGACTCCTCCTGTGTCTGGCCTGGCCATCAGAGCTCCTGGTACTTAAATAATTAATAAATTACTTTAAAAAATAAGAGATAAGAGGAGGCAAGGAAGTAAGAGGTGAGGGAAATGATCCTTCTCTCCTGACACCACCATCCACATTTAAGTGACATAGCAAAGACCATGGTTTTAATTCTGCTTACAATACTGACTCTACAGATCCTCCCTCCCTTTTTTTTTTTTTTTAAGTGAAGAGGCTGCTGCACAGCCTTGAAGCCATTTTTGTCTTGGTAAAGATGCTTTCCTGCACCCAGAAACTGGATTTGGTGTGTGTGAGGAGCAGGGGAGTGGAGAGATGGAGGGTGAGGCAGGTTCTCCATTCAGGTTTTGCTGAGGAGTAGTTACAATAAAAACCTCTGCAGGTGTGACCTCCAGGGCTTTCTCTGAACTCAGGCAGATCTTTAAATCCTTGGGCTTCTCTAATAATTGGCAGGGGATATTTTTTTTGTCCCTTACAAATTCCATCCTATTCAGGGATCTCAGGGGGAATTGCTTCATAGCCAGCAAGCTCCAAGGCTGTGTTCCATCATTCCCACCTAGAAATGGAAGTGCCCTCAGGGCTCACCTGGCCAGAACCCAGCTGCAGTTACCAACAGTGTTTATAATGTGCCTCCAAAACATGTAAGATTTCAAATTGCAGAGACTTTTGCCCCTGCTGTTCCCAATAAATGCTGTTCAAGCCCCCACTGTCTCTGATGGCCAAAAACATCCTAATTTCCAGCCTACACATATTCACTGCTGGCCTGCACACATTTATTCCTAACATCATGTTTGGGCATAAATACATTTTCCCTTTTGTTGGTATTTTCCCTGTGGTGTTTATGTAGAATAATCGAATTCTCCCTTTGGCTTTCTTTTTTGCCAGGCTAAACAAGCCAAGCTATTTAGTTTCCCCTTACAAGACAGCTCCTCCTGCCTAATTTTACCCTTCAGAATCTCTTACTTGAACTGAAATTACCCACAATTTACAAGTAGTTCAGATGAAATCTTGCCAGACCCAATGTAAAGAGTGATAGCTCATCTCAGAAAGAATTACCTGATATTTTCTGGACTTGCATTTACCCTTTTTCATGGCCATGTCACATTTGTGACTCTCCTGGGATGGACTAATAAACCTGAACCTTTCACCTCTGTCCTTTGCAGCAGCTGCCAGCCCACAGCAGAAATTCTCAGTATTAGCCCCATCCTTGGCCTTCATTTTGTGCTATTAAATTTCATCTTGGTTTTCTCACTCCAGTTCTTGTCTTTGAGTTTTTCCTCTCTCATAGCCTGGTCCTGTTTTCTGTTAAAGGTGCCCTCCAAACTTCAGTAGGACCTTCTGAACCCTCCTCCTCATTCTGTGCTGAGGTCATTAATGAAAATTGGGGGTAGGCTCAAGAATGACCCTTCAGGAATTGCAGCAGCAGCCCAGGAGTTCCCTGGGAATCTCTTTCCTTTAATCAGTGCTTTCCCCACCTCAGGACTGCCAGAGGAATGCACAGTCTGGGGTTTCCCATCTGCTTCTCTGGTTTGATCCCACCTTTAATGCAGAGATCCCACATTTATGCATTTGAAAATTTGAGTTTAAAAATCTGGAAAACACATTTAATGATGTAAAAACGCAGCAGGGCCCCTTTCTAAATACACATGCTATAATCTAATGTACACATCAGTGATTTCAAATCCTACAGTTTCAGGGGATTTTAACTGCTGGTCACTTTGCTGTGCTCCTGCTTGTTGTCCATGTGAGCTCACCTCACTCAGCCCAAACTTTGCCTCTCCCTGCTTGGTCAGCCTTCCTGCACCCTCTCCAGTGTAAGCCAGAGGTGAAAAGGGAAAAGGGAGGAGTCTGGGGAGGTGTCCCAAAAATCTAAGAAGAAATTACTGGAACTGGGACGTTAAAATACTGTTGTACATCCAGCATGTCTGTCCCTGGGAGAATCCTCCAGAGAAGCAAGACCATGTGTGCTGGAACTGTGGTCCTGCCCTGATTTTATTCACTGATTATTCAGCCTCATTTTATTTTTACTGTGAAGTTTCAGGTCCCATCCTCAGGGGTTTTTCAGCCCCTCGTTGCCAACAAGAGGATTTTTGGCAGGTGACTGAGGACAACTTAAACCTGGGGAGAGTTGTCCCCATTGAAGTCTTTGGGAGAGTTTTAAGAGTGACTTAACCCACATGGTTCTTTATCAACATCTGTATTTTGGCCAACAGCAGTGTTTGTGCTCACAGGGTGTGTGTCAAATCCTCTTTTGGGGTGGAAAATGCAACCCTACAGGAAAGACTTAATGGTAAAAATACCTTTCCTCTGGTTTAGCGTGGGCAGACAGCTCTGATCACAGGAGGAGAACATCCCAAGCTAAAAACTGAAACACTGCACACATCCCCCCCAGATTTCTCCTAAGGCAGTCCAAGTGCTCATCCATGGGCAGGGGACTGATTAATGTGGTGTTAGATCTCAGTGTCCCTGCTTTGGTGGCTTTCCTGGTGCCAGCATGTGACACTGGGCTCGGGATAATGACTGGAAGGAAGACTCATTTATTCCTGCTTGGTGGGGGGCTTTTCAATCTCACACACAAAGGCACAACAAGAGCCAGCCACAGCAAGTTGGACAAATTCAACCTTGAAATGAGACACGGCTTCCTGGCTGCCAGGAGAATTAAAGTTTGAAACCACTTGTGAGGGGAAACAGTGCAGTTGCCATAGCTTGGAGTTCAGACAAGACTTGCTGCCTCTGTGAAAAGGGTTTCTTTAATGCAGCATTTTGGAGGAGTTCTGTGATTTGTGTGTGCAGGAGGTCAGTTGGAAGGAGTGGAGCAGTGCTGCCTGGCCTTGGTGGGTGAATTACTGGATGTGATTAAATGACCTTTTTGGTTTGGGTCACTGAGTTTCTGTAATAAAAGGATTGGCTGCCACATGGAGAGGGCTGTGAGCTGGGGAGGAAATCAAAATGAATGCCTGTCCTACTGTCCTTCTGACTGTAAATAATCCAAGTGTTGCTGTTTAGCCTGTTGAAAGCCTGCAGAAATGTTAATAGCGAAATACTTCCGTGGCAGGAGAAGACTTTGGTTCCAAGGCACTCCCTGTTCTTTAAGGATCTTTGTCTTCACAGGATTTGTCATTTTGCTCTCCATCAGAGCCCGTTTGTATCGATCCTCCTCAGGAAGGTGGTTGGAATGGAAAGTGCCTTCGACCACTGGGAAGGCAGCAGAACTCACTGCTGCAAGTGCTGCTGGTTTTAGATCCCAGGAGAAATCTGAAGCAATGATTGTCATTATATTTTCATTCTCTTTGCCTTCAACAACAAACCATAAAGGCTGTATTCAAATTGCCTGCTTTAAAGATCTTGAACAGAGTACCAGAGTAACAGTGAGCTGAATTGCTCCATAGTTTGGATTTCTAGGATTCACCATGGCTGAATACAGACAGAATTTAGGGATTTTTAATGCAGTTTTTCCAACACACCAACTGCTTTATTCCAAGGAGGTGCTCTCAAAATGTTCCTGCAGCTTTAACAGTGACAGGTGAGATTTGCAGAACTTATTAAAACAACTTTGCCACCATCGAAGCCAACAGAAAAACCCTCTCAGTGCTTTCATGGCAAAAGGATTGGGTGTCCTGGCACCTTGAATTCCCTTGGAGGGAAAAAAGGAATAATTTCCTCCATTCATGAGCACTGTTTTCTGCAGGGTTTCTTTGGAAAAGTGGCTGGAAGAGGTGCTTCCCAACTGGCCAACTTCCTCTGGTCTCAGCAGGTGCAGCACTGCCCACTCCAGGCTCTGCCAGCAGTGTTAGATCCAAACTCCAAGCCAAAACTAGATTTTATGTCTTTCAGGGAAGAATTATGTAAAAAGGCAGTGGAAAGGGTTTTGTGCAGCATTGTTGGAATAATTTCAAACTAATCAACAGTGGGTTGATTGAAAACATTGGGGTTTTAAAGACAAACACTTCATATTCCAGATATTCTGCAGTCAGGGACTGAAAGGAAACTCACTTTGATTTTTCATTGTCCATCAGCATAACAAACATAATAATGCTGGATTAGACCACCAGTTTTGCTAACTAAAATTATTAATGAAGCAATTGTCTTTTCACACAAGGGTTCTCTGTGTTTATTATGGTTTTTGAGACCAGCCCTGATTCCTGCAAACCTCGTGCTGCTCTGCTCATGGTGTGAAATCCATAATTTTGGGAGCTGGAAGGAGGCTGGGCAGGTCCGAGGAGCTCTCAGTCTATCAGTGGCTTTGTGTTTACAGTTCATTAGCCCATGTTTAAAAATACCACACTGCCAATTTATCTCACAGCTGGGTTCATGCACATTTTGAGCTGATCTCTTGCTGAACAAAATCTCCTTTTGCTTCAGCTTGCAGATTCCCTCGTGCCCTTGGAGATCAAGCCTGGTATTTCCTTGGCAACAGTTTCTGCTGTGCTGCATACTAAGGACAACAAGCACGTGCTGCAGGTACAGTCTAATGGGAAAGGGAGAAAAATATCCTTACTCTGGCTTTTCCTGCCATCCAGGAGCCCAGCAAGCCCTCCTGCAGCTCCTTCCCACTGGGACAGAGCTCTTGGCAGAGGCTTTGCCCTGGCATGTGCAGGTGAGGAATTACACCCAGAGCAAGGAGTGGGATGCAAATAAATCTCTCTGCCCTCTTTTCCTTGGCCATGTGCCTGGCTGAGATGAATGGGGAAGTGAGATAATTCCGGAAGAGAGGCTACAGATCATCCTGCTGTCTTCCAGAGTCAGGAACAGCATCAGCCAACCTGTCAGGACCAAGGGTTAGAGGAGAGAGATGACCTGGGACATCAGGCTTGGGAAGGGACTGTCTGCCTTCAGTTTCCCTGGAGGTTGTGCACCTCTCCTCTCCCTTCCTGCAACCCCCTTCAGGCTGGCACTGGAATTCCTGGCATGAATGCTCTGCAGGAGGAGGTGATGTCCAGGGACCTGCCCAGCAGTGGCTGCCCTGGTCCCCTTTCTGTCAGATCCATGAGCCTGCAGGACCTCACTGAGCAACCCTTCCCACACTGGGCAGCAGAGCTGGCTGGGCCCAGGACACTTGGGAAGGGAGCCCAGTGTGGAAATGTCAGGGATGTGAAGGTTGGTGAGGATTTCTGTCAGAGCACAGCAGACAGGCTGCCCCCCTCTTCCCAAGCTGCTTCCCTGGAAACCCTCAGCAGCTCTGGGAAGTGCTGCAATGGGATTGGTCTGAGGCTGCTGTTTTCATTTTCTCCCTTCTCCACTCATTCCTGCTGCCAAATCAACTTAGACCTGGGCTTAAAATGCCAGAGTCCTCATAAATGGCTGGAGCTAAGCCACGTTCTCATTCCCTGAGTAGTTGCTCTCTCTGAATTTGCCTGTTTCCCAACCTGTTGCATCTTTTTTTTTTCCTTCTCATCCATCAGCTCCCTCCAAAACCTCCCCAACCTCCTGCCAGCAAGAAGAGGAAGCGGGTGAGTGATGATGTGCCCGAGTGCAAATCTTTGAAGCCTCTGCTGAGTGGCTCCATCCCCATGGACCAGTTTGTGCAGACTCTGGAGAAGGTGAGGAGTCTTTGGTGGCAGGTGGGATTCCAGCAGGTTTCTGCCCATCTCAGATTTGCTGCTCTGGTAGCAGAGAGAGGGGAAATGATTTTAGTGTAGCTTGAAATGGAGAAAGGCCAGTGAGTGGCTAAAGTGCTCCAGGGTGTCCCTGCACCTCAGAACAGAGGGAATTGTTCCCTGTGGAGCTGTGTCCTACAGTGCAGGGCTCATGTCAGTTTGTCATGGAAGCAGAGCTTGTGGGTGGGTGATTTGCTTCACAGAACTTTTGGATTCAGCAGCTGAGGGAGTCTCAAAAGCATTTAAATTTCCAGAAGATTTGTAAGAAGGTGACCAAGTGAAGAACAGATCCTGGGAATGTCTCCACTGGTGGAGGAGCCTCCTGAGAAGCTGCACAAATTTGGTTGCTGCTCTGTGGAGTCTCATTCTCACATACAGGAGATAAAGGATTGCAGACTTCCAGTGCCTAAAGGGGCTGGAAGTCTGGAGAGGGATTTGGGACAAGGGATGGAGGGGCTGGACACAGGGAATGTCTTCCCATTGCCAGAGGGCAGGGATGGATGGGATATTGGGAAGGAATTGTTCCCTGTGATGGTGGGGAGGCCCTGGAATAGAATTCCCAGAGAAGCTGTGGCTGCTCCTGGATCCCTGGAAGTGTCCAAGGCCAGGTTGGACAGGGCTTGGAGCAGCCTGGGATGGTGGAAGGTGTCCCTGCCCATGGCAGGAGGTGGAACTGGATGAGATTTAAGGTCCTTCCCAGCCAAACCAATCTGTGATTGCATGAAATTCCCCCTCACCCTTGTGCCTGGTCTCTCCTCTGTCCCAGTTTCCCTGAGCTGATTTCCCTCTCTCTCCCCCTCCCACCCCAAATCCAGCACGGCTTCAGCGACGTGAAGGTGGAGGACACGGCCAAGGGCCACATTGTGCTGCTGCAGGAGGCAGAGACCCTGATCCAGCTGGAGGAGGACTCCACCCACATCATCTGTGACAATGACGAGCCCCTGAGGGTCAAACTGAGGGACCTGGTGCTCAAATTCCTGCAGAAATTTTAGCTCATAGACATCAGGAGGCTCTGCAAGGAGAGAGCCTGGAGCAGCAGAACTTGGAGCTGTCCAAGGAGAGAGAGAGAGAGAGAGAGAGAGAGAATTTTGTGATTCAGAGAGACCAGAAACCACCTTCCCCTTCATGGAGGAGCAAGGGAGTATTTTTAATATCTATTTTTTAAATCTTATTTTTAAGCTGTTTTGAAGTATTTGAGAGGAGATTCCTGTTGTGTAAAATTGGGAGCTGGGAATCTTACAGGAGATGGGAGCTGCAGAGTAAATAACTGGAGGGTTTATTTACACCAGGGTGAACTGCTGCTCCCCTGTGTCCCTCAGCAGTCTCTGCCCCAGTTCTTCACCTGACAGAACTCTGTAGGACATTGAAACAAAGGCCTTTTTCCTCCCACTGCTTCTTCCCAATCCCCAGATCCCATTCCCTGCCTCTCCTCCCTGTGTGTCCTTCACTGCCACGAGGAGGGGAGAGCTGGTGAGGCAAAGATTGTACAAATAAAAATGGGAAAAGAGGTCTGGTGGACATGGAGAAGGGTGGGAAAAGCCTGGCCATTCCCTGCACAAGCAGAGGCACTTTGGAAAAGCTTTACCCTGTAGGAATTCAAGTGTTTATTGATGCTGCAGCCTCACCTGTTCCATCCAGATCTGTCCATGGAGCTCCAGGCCCTTCCCCACAGCTGGTTCCTCCTGGGTTCCTCCATCAGCAGTGGAGGAAACACCTCAGGAAGACACTTAGGGAAGTCCATAAAGTAGGAAAATTCCTAATGCTCATAAAAAACCTTCTGAGATTTAAGTGCCTCTTGTTTCTACCTTCCAAAAACTTGTTCTTTCAGCCCCCCCCTCCCAAATCCTGGATGGAATTCTCAGTCATTTCTCCAAAGCCATCTGTACTGCAGACCTGGGGAGGCTTTTCCCTCCCCAAATCACGTATGTGGGACCTCACCTCAGTCAATAGTATTGCTTTTAAAGGCAACCCATTTCTCAGATTTACTGCTGTTCATTTTTTATTGGATTGTTTTGTATTTATTTGGTGTTAAAAAATAAAAAGCAGAGTGAGACTGCCCAGGAGGGAGCACATCCTGTGGTTTATAAAAGCCTCTCCGTGCCCATTCCACATCTTTGTCCTGACACCTTTGGGAAATAAAGCTGCTGCACCAGTTCATCCCTTTGAGGAGATGCAGGCAGTGGAAGCAGCTCTGTAATGAAATCTCTTTGCCACTGCAGTGTCCCCATCCCACTCCATTGCCATGAAGGATTTCTGTTGGCTTGGCTGTGCAGATCCCAGCACCCACACCTTTATCCTGTGTGTGCCCTGGCTGTGTGACGAGTGCTGTCATCAACAGGAAAAACTTGGGGCAATGGAATGAAATCCTCATCAGGGTTTGCAGCTTTGCTGCTTTAGCATCACTTAAAAACAAAGAACTGGGATCATTTCACTTTAATAAACTCCAAAGGGATTATTCCTAACCCAGAGAGGCAGTGGGATAAACTCATCTTTCTGCTGGTTACCTCAGCTCCAGCACTGATCCCACTGCTCCAGTGCCTTCCTTTTCACATTCCTAAGGCTTTCTCACCCTCCTCAGGGGGAGAAAGTAAAAATTAAAAGCTTTTACATTTTTCTTCCTGTCATTTTGAGCAGGAAAACTTCTCATTGTTCCATCAGTCCAGCAGCTGAGAGTGGATTGTTTTGTTATGTTCAGGTTGTGCCTGCTGGAGAAACAAACATGCTGGGAGGGGAATTCTTTAATGAGAAACCCTAATTAAACTGGAAAAAGAAGTGCTTGTTCCTTCTGCACCGAGAGAGAAGAACAAACAGCATTTCTTCAGGGTGGGTCAGTCCTGCAGAGGGAACTGTGGCAGCCCTGGATGCTGCCAGGGGAAGAGTACCATGGATGCAATCCAGGCTTTATCCAGAAGTTCCCAGTTTAATGGCCAAAGAACAGCAAAGGTTCCTGGCTTCACTCTCCTGCTCCCAGAAGGGAAAATAAATCCCCATGGCCCCCACGTGGTTCCTTGTGCCATGTCCATCCCCATTCCCTGGATCCCACATCCCTCCCTGAGCTGCTCTGGCCTCTCTCCACTGCTCCCCTCATTAAACACAATTAGTGGGGTGTGTGGCAAGTGATTAATTCCCAGTGAGTTCCCAACCCTGTGCTCCCACAGAAATAATGGGGAGGAAAGGTTAAAATCAGATTTCTGCTCTTGGATGGTTTTATGGAACAGCTGTTCCTGACTGGAGAGGAGTTCATTGTGGTTCTTCTCCATTCATGTGAGACCCATTGAAAACAACTGGACCAGATCAATCAGTGCCAGGCTCAGTCACTGTCACTGGGGTCTGTCCCCTCCGTGGGCACCTGGACATGAGGAGCAGAGGGAAACTGCAGCCAGGTGCTGGATCTGTGCCCCAGCAGCAGCTCAGCCTTTGGGAGGAGTGGGAATGAGAGCAGAGGGATTTGGGATTGGCTGCACATCATGGCCTGGGCAGGCTCGTGCTGGGAAAGGTGGGATCTGACAGGCCCCATTCACCTGTCACAGGTGAGCTGTCACCTGGGAGCCATGGATTGTGATCTCATCCCTCAAGGATCCATCAACTGTGACCTCATCCCTTGAGGATCCATGGGCTGTGAGTTCATCCCTCGAGGATCCATGAACTATGAATTCAGTGCTTGAGGATCCATGAATTGTGACCCCATCCCTCAAGGATCCATGGACTGTGTGTTCATCCCTCAAGGATCCATGGATTGTGAGTTCATCCCTCAAGGATCCATGGGCTGTGACCTCATCCCTTGAGGATCCATGAACTATGAATTCAGTGCTTGAGAATCCATGGGTTGTGAGTTCATCCCTCAAGGATCCATGGACTGTGAGTTCATCCCTCTAAGATCCATGAACTATCAACTCATTGTTTGAGGGTCCATGGATTGTGAGCTCATCCCTTGAGGATCCATGGATTGTGAGTTCATCCCTTGAGGATCCATGGACTGTGACCCCATCCCTTGAGGATCCATAGATTGTGAGTTCATCCCTTGAGGATCCATGGATTATGACCCCATTGAGGACCATGTTGGGGACAGGTCCTCCCTCAAGGGCCAGTCACCCAGAATGGGTGGCAGCAGGTCCTTTCCTGGCCTCCAGCCAGAGCTGGTGGCTTTCATGGCACTGCTGGGCAGAATGGGAGCAATTCCAGTGAAATTGCTTTTTATCAAGGAGTGATCATCCAGAAGGGAGAATGGAGGGCACTTTGTAGTGCAGAGGAGTGGAGTGTAAAGCACTTCACCCTGCCCTCCTCCTGGGAGCAGGGAATGAATTATTAACAGGACTTACCACCTCTGTTTCCTCATCCCAGGGCACAAACCCTCACAGAGAAACGGAAATGGAACCACAGCTGTGGCTCCTCTCACCAAACACAGCAGTTACAGCAGGAAAAAATATTGATCAGGAGATTTTTACCTCAGGAAAAGCCTCAGGAGAAAATGGGCTCTAGCTGGGTCCGTGCCCAAGATGCTGCTGGGCTGGTTTGGGAGCCAGATCCCAACCCAGCATCCCACTGCTGCTGCAGGCCAGGGTCCTGGAGTGGGGAATTCTGTGCCCTTCCCTGCTAGGGATGGCCCTGCCTCCCTGCAATGTTTTGGGGAGAAATCGCAGGCATTTGGAAGGCTGAGCATCCACCTCCTCCCTCCAGGACTAAAATCCTTTGGGGTTTCCCTGAAACCTCTCCTGGAAACAAACCCAAGCACAAACCAAGCCTTACTCCAAGGCAGAAGGGAAAGGAAAGAACACAGTTGCCAGTGGGAACAGCAGCAAGGGCAGGAGACACAGAGGTGAAAAGTGACAACAGAGGCAAAAAGTGACCACAGAGGAAGCAGCTGCTCAGGAGGGAGGGCAAAAAACAAAAGGCAGCAGGAAGGGAGGAAATCCATCACATGCAGGAAATCCTGGGGGATTCCCAGCCCAGCATGGAGGGGATCCCATGGCTCATGGCCCAGCTGGCTCCATTCCTCCCCTCTGCTCCTCCCTGCAGGTTCAAAGCTGGGAATCTTCTTATAAACCTCATGGATCTGTTTGGCTTTTCCACTTCAGCCTCCTGCGCAGGAGAGGGACCAGGAGCATCCTGAGCCAGCAATGCCACAGGAGCTGTCCCTAAAGGTTCTGGGCTCTGGATCCCCAGGCAGGGATGGGCTGGTTTGCCATCCCAGCACTGCCTCAGCTGCTGCTTTCATTGCCTACAAACAGCCACACAAGCAGCAGAACTGGGATGGGATGGGATGGGATGGGATGGGATGGGATGGGATGGGATGGGATGGGATGGGATGGGATGGGATGGGATGGGATGGGATGGGATGGGATGGGATGGGATGGGATGGGATGGGATGGGATGGGATGGGATGGGATGGAATGTCCCTGGAAGCCACTCAGGGTCCAGCTCCTCCCAAGGGCTCTCCTGGCCCAGCCATGAGCTCACCAGGGACACGATGGGGTTTAGCTCCAAGCACTGCCATCCCTGAGGAGTTTCCAGCATTCCAGACCAGCTCACCTGCTCCATGGGAACACAAGCCCTGGAGATGCCTGGTTTTGGGATGTCCCAGGACCAGGAGCAGCAACAGCCCCGTGCAGGGCCCCTCTCCCAGCCCCAGCAAAGAGGCACCGAGACGCTCCCAAGTTAAACTCTCCATTTATTGGAACCTTTTACAAAAAACTCAACATTGTGCTCGTGTTGAAGGAGTGTTCCTTGTCTCTCAGTTCCTGTTGGATTTGAAATCCTGGTGCTCACAGCACCGTGGGCACAAGGGGAGGGCAAGGGCCGTGTGACACGGGCGGGGCCGGGGCCGTGTCACCTCAGTCGTTGCTATTTACAGCGGGAAAGGCCTCGCTCCGTGCCTGGGGCAAGCAGCAGAAACTCTGGAAGAGGGAAAAGGTGCAGCTGCCAAGAGCCCTTCCCGTCTCCTCAGGGCTGGGATGGTGGAGGCCACGTGCCCCAGGAGCTGGGATGGATCATACAACCAAACCTGAGCTTTGGAGTGACCCTGGGATGCCCTGAAGATCCCGGGAGAACGATGGGTGGGAGCAAGGAAGGATGTTTGGGATGGTGGCACGGGAGGGAGCACTCTCTGGAAAAGCTCCCTCTCCTCCCTGGTGGAGGGGCCTCAAGACAGCTCAGGTGCTGGCATGTCTCAGGAGCAGAAAGCTGAGCTGTGAATGCCACTCCTGTACTCCAGGGGGTTCCATGGTGGTTGGGATGATTTGGGAAAGAGCTGCAGCAGTAGGACTGGGAGGGGCAGCACCAGCCCTGTGGGTGGGGAAGATGTTCCTGCTGGCATTTCATTTCCCCACATAATCCCATCCCTCCCAACGCTGCTGCTGCCCAGGTATCTCCCAGGAGCAGCCTCTTTACCCCTTCACCCCCAAATCCTTCCCCTTTAGGGGCACTCAGCAGGGAGGAATTCATCCCATGTCACACAGAGAGATCCCACTGCACATCCTGTCCCTGCTCCAGCACAGTGGACAGGGGGACCCTCCCAGCAAAAAAAAAAAAACAGCTTGGGAAAAGGCCAAAGAGAGTGAGGAAGAACAGCTGGATTTGTTCTGCTGATTCCTGATCTCAACTGGCCTCAAATCAAACCTCAGCAAGGGAGAGCAGAATTCCCTGCCTGGGGCTCCGACACCCTGAGCATCCCGAGTCCCAGGACACCCTGGGAATGCCAACTCTTCCCATCCCATCCATGCTCCCCCAGGCTCTCACTGGAATAACCCTTCCCTTCGGATTTTGGAAAGGCTGGAGGCTGCTGAGCAGTGCCTGTGTTGGATGAAGTGCAGTCTGTGCCCACATCACTCCGTGCTCCAGGAGGGCTGGGAAGGCAGAGCTGACCCCGGGCCTGGGCTGTACCTGAGCCACGGCATCGCTGCTAACGAACCCCACTAATGAGGGGGGAATTAAAGCCCTGGAAGAGGAGCTCAGGCCCCTCAGGAATGCTGGAGCTGACACAGCTCCAGACAAGTGCCACATTTCCACCCCGGGCAGGGGCAGAGAACCCTTCCAGGTGTTCCAGGGCCTTGCAGGGGTCTCCCATGGCATTTTTAAGCAGACTGAGACTTCACGTGCTGCATTTTTGGGCATCTGATGTTAAAACAAAAAGGGAATGGAAAGGAGGGGGAAAAAATAGGAAAAGATTCCTTGATCCGTGTTTTGCTGTGGTCAGTGGTGCTGGTGAAGGCACGAGCCATGGGCTCTGCTAGGAACAGGCTGCTCCTTCCCTCCCCACAGAGGAAGTGTCAGTGCTGATAGGAAAACCTAGGGAGAGGAGTTTGGAGGGCCCCAAAACGTGGTGCAAGAGGAGCACAGGCAGGGCTGACCTCAGGAATGAGCCCAGGAGCTGCTGCTGGACCATCCCTGCTCCCACACACCAGGGGTGACATCCAGGAAAACCAGGGACATCGAGGTGACCACACAAGTGCCACTTTGCCACCTACCCAGCAAGAGCTTCTCCAGGCTGCTCACAAACACCTGGGATGTGCTCAGGGAGAACATCACATGAGGGCCAAGCTCTGCCCTTCCCTCCTGTGCTCCCCTCTTGTCCAGCTGGGCCTGAGGCAGGATGGAGCAGCAGCTGAGCCCGGGTGGTCACAGTGTGACAGCATTTTGCTCTGGGGGAGAGGAACCAGCTCCAAACCCACACTGTGAAAGTGATCCCAGCAGCATCACACCCTGGGAAGCTCCTGTTGGGATTAAACCTCGGACACAGCCCAAAGCCAGGCTGTGAGGATGGGCTGGGGTTAAGGCAGCTGTGCTGAGGCCCACAGCAAACCCGACAGGGCCATGGAGCACTCTGGGAGGGGGACGAGGCAGAGTGGGAATCGCAGCTCTGGCACACCCAGGCTGAGCACAGAGAAGGGTCAGAGCCTTCAGAGCCTTCAGGAGCCTGGAGCACCCCCAGCCCTGGCTGTGCTGCAGGTGGATGTTCCCTAAGCCCCAAACACACTCCCTGTCTTTAGAGGATCAGCAGGACGAGGTGGAAAAGACTCTGAGACAGCAGCAACTGAACCCCCCAGGCTGCGGCTCGGGAACAGCCCAGGGGCAGAGCTGGAGCCAGGAAGGACCATCCAGGCCAACCTCACCCCTCTCCAGGGGCTCAGGGTGGGGAGCAGAGCAAAGGGCTCCTCACCAGGTGACACTGAGAGGCCTCAGTAGTAGCCACAGGGCAAGAGAAGCCAGGATCTGGTGGGTGGGAAGGGCTGTGCCATGGGAGGAAGGATGGGGACAGCAGTGGTAACAGGACGCTGCACCCAAACACCTCAACCTGGCCTTGCTACAGTCTCCTGGGATAGGCTGAAGGGTCCAGAGGGGGAAATGGGGTGGGGAGAGGGGAGGGAAAAGAAAAGAAAACAAAAAAGCGCCTTATGTGGCAAATCTAAAACACTTTCATTTTAAATAACAATAATTATAATTAAAAAGAACGGCTGCCCTTGGCTAGCAAAGGGGCAGAGCCAGTGGCCAGCGAGCCATTCCTCAGTGTACGATCCGTGGGTGTGTCCTCACAGCAGCCATGGGGTCCCACTCCCTGTCCGGGTGAGTCACTGTGGGAAGAGCCTGTCCCAGTCCAGGCTGGCCCGTTTGCCACAGCCTTGTGCACTCCCAGCCCACCAAAGCAGCCCCGTGCCACCTCTCTGGGAGCTGGCAGCGTCCAGCTCGCCCAGCTCTAGATGAACTTGAAGCATTTGGTCTTGTCGTGGGGCAGGCGGGTCTTGAAGAGGACCGAGTCGACGCGGAACTGGGTGTAGAGCAGGGGCATGTACCCGTACACCTTCACAAAGAAGTTGATGCACTTGTGCCGCTCGTGGAAGTGGGAATCGTCGTGGGAAAGCGCCTGGGGGCAGCCGGGGCAGCGGAAGGTCCAGCGGGAGGTCACCTGCCAGGAGGGACAGAGGTGTCAGCGCCACGCTGCCCACAGCCCAGCCCGGGCACGGGGGGAACCTCAGCGTGGGTTGGGTTGGAAGGGAGCTCAAAGCTCATCCAGTTCCACCCCCTGCCATGGCCAGGGACACCTTCCACTATGCCAGGGTGCTCCAGCCTGGCCTTGGACACTTCCAAGGATCCAGGGGCAGCCACAGCTTCTCTGGGAATTCTATTCTAGGGCCTCTCCACCCTCACAGGGAACAATCCATTCCCAATATCCCATCCATCCCTGTCCTCTGGCAGTGGGAAGCCATTCCCTGGGTCCTGTCCCTCCATCCTTTGTCCCAAGTCATTCTCCAGCTCTCTTGAGGAGAGCCCTGGAAGGGGCTCTGAGCTCTGCCTGGATCCTTCTCTTCTCCAGGTGAACCCCCCAGTTCCCCCAGCCTGGCTCCAGAGCAGAGATCATCTCTGCCATGGGCAGGGAACCTTTCACCAGACAGGGAATTCAGCCTGATTAATCCTGTAATGCCAAACCTCAGTTCACCTTCTCTGTGGCAGGGATCCAGCTGATTCCAAAGGCTGAGCTTTCCCACTGGAGCCGGAATTCGCTGGAGCAGACACCACCCACTTCCCAACCAGAGCTTCTCCAGCAGTGCCAACCCTGGGACAATGCCCTGGCTGTGGGTGCTTTACCTTGATGGGAGGTTTCCTGGTCAGGTGGGACACCAGGAAGTTCATGGCGATGTCCTCGCAGTTGATGTACTCATCCACCATGTCCCGGATGGCCTGGGGCATCACGTAGGAGTACAGGTAGGCATAGTACTGCAACAGGAAAGGCACAGTGTCCTCCAGGTGCTCCACAGGTGACAGCAACACGTGGGACATGTGGGGTGTGGCTGACTCAAAACTCAGGGATCCCAGTGGAGACGTTCCCCATAACGGAGTTAATCCTGCACCGCTGTAGCCACAGCAGCAGCAAATCTCCCACAGCCACCACACTCTCCTGTAAGCTCAGGAATTGAGGAATGGGGGTTCCAGCCCCCTCAGATCCCGCTCTCTGCTGCTGTGGATTCAGCACGGCAGGAACAGCCACTGGAGATCCTTCCCAGTGCACTCAGGACCAGGTTCTGGCTGTGTTTCAGTCTGGACAAAGTGAGGAGCAAGGAGCAGAAAGCTCCCAAATTTGTCCTTAAAAAACCACAACCCCCCAAACCTGCAGCCTGGGGTGGCTGTGAGCAGGAAGGGGCAGCCCCGGGGAGGTCTCACCTTGTGGAAGAAGGCAGCACCAGTGAGCACCATGGAGAGCTCGCAGGAGTAGTTGGAGTTGTAGAGCCAGGACTGGTGGGGGATGTCCCAGGCGTGGTAGCGCCCCGGGAAGCCCACGATGCGATCCCTGGCCTCTCTCCACACCCTGCAAACACAGAACTGCCCATGAGACACAGACCTGGGAGCCCACCCAGAGGCTACTGAGGGATGGAGGGGTCTGTACATGAAGGAGTTTGGCAACTGCTTACCCAAGGAATTCCCAAAGGGCAAAAAGGAAAACTGTTAAATGTGCTCCTGTCCCAGAGCACAGCCCAGCTGCTCGTGCACAGGGAAAGGGCTCCTAATCCATAAATTCGGGGTTTTGTAGCTCATTAGGGCTGTTCTGGAAGTTTAAAAGAAAACTAAGGCCAGAGCAGCCCAGGCTCAGCCTGGGAGGAGCCCAACATCTCCTGGCCTCTTCCCCAAATCCCTGGGACTTTT
Organism: Serinus canaria; assembly: GCF_022539315.1. Taxonomy (NCBI): domain Eukaryota; kingdom Metazoa; phylum Chordata; class Aves; order Passeriformes; family Fringillidae; genus Serinus; species Serinus canaria. The sequence continues at coordinate 111,350,214 of NC_066316.1, forward strand.
CATCTCCCAGCAGCTCAGTAAAGCCAAGATAACATCAACCTCCCTTAAGGAAAGCTTCAAGGCCAGGTTGGACAGGGCTTGGAGCACCCTGGGATAGTGGAAAGTGTCCCTGGCCATGGCAGGGGGTGGGACTGGATGAGTTTTGAGGTCCCTTCCCACCCAAACCATTCCAGGACTCTGGAAATTCCATAATTCCCTAATTCTGTGAAAAGCTGCTGAGATGCTGAAGACCCTGGTGTCTCCTGAAGGAACACCTGGATTTCCAAGGTGCTGGCTCCTGATCCCAAACTGCAGCTCCCTGGGCTCTGGTCCCACAGGAAAAGCCTGCAGAGCCCTGAGTGCCTCCCTCACCCTGACACGTGCTCACAGTGCAGCCTTGGGAATGAAATCCTGAATTTTGCATGTGGAGCGTGGGATTGCCTAATGTTCTGCTCTCATCTGCAGCTCACGCTCCTCCAGAGCAATCCCCCAGGAGAGCTGCAACACTGGCTGCAATAATTAAGGAAAAAGTCAGTGCCTGATGCCTAAGCTGGGAAACAAACCCAGCTCCCACAGGCAGGGGCTGCTGGCTTCCTCTGGATGGTTCAGTCCCCCCGCCCCGCTGCCCAGGGCCCAAGCTGTGACTCCAGACTGCATGAGAGAGCTCCCTGTGGACACAGAAGGGTTTCCCCTTCTTGCCAGGCACAAAACTGGGCACTAAGTGCCATTTTTGGGGTTTTTTCCTTCATTTGGATGTGAGTTTCTCCCACAAGCCCTGTTTTAGGAGAGCTACAGGAGGAGAGCAGCCCGAGATTCCCTGAGCTTTCCTTACACTGACGGAGCACAGACGTGTTTGCTGTTCAGTCCTCCACTCCAATTAATGAAACTCCAAGATAATCCCAAGGAATCAACACCACCAGCAGCTTCCCTGGCTCTGTCCTCCCCCCAGCACTTGTTTGCTGCAGTTCCTGTCAATCCAGGGTGATTGTTTACAAAAGCTTTTGGAAGTCAAAACCATTTATTCCCTTTCACTTCTCCCACATCTTCACTTTCTTAGGAACTTGATGCTTTTTCCTTCCCAGCTCAGCCACAAAAATCAGGATTTCTCTGGAGAATCGTTCTGGGGGTGCTCAGAGAGCTGCCTCCACCTCCCTCCTGAGTGGCAAAAAGGATGCTTTTGGCCCCAAAAATCAAAGCCTGGAGCAAAGTTTTGACAAAGCACAGTTGCTGTGGGCACAGGTTCACTCCAGTGCCAAGACTCCAGCAGCTCCTGGGATGTGTTAACACAGGGAGGCTTTGTGGGGACAGGGTGTCTGTAAGCAGGGACATGAGTGAGATTAACACAGGGCACTTAATGACCTTCATTTGATGCTCTCCAGGGCTAATCAGCAAAACAGAGACCAAAAAAGGGGAGAAAACAGCCCAGTTTGGATAAAGAGCCTGGAATGGGGCAGGCAAGGGAAGCTGGGAATCCTGACGCCTCCTCCTGCACTTTAATCCCTCTCACACCTCATTTCTCATCCCTCTGAAGGAGCCTGCTGGGTTTCCAGGCATTTTGTGCCTTTTAATCCCTCTCCCAAGCAGATTTTGGTCCCCATCTCCCATCCCCAGGCAGCTGCTGGGTGTTCTCCGACTGGGAATGGCAGCCCCTGCTCCTTGTGGCACCCTCCTGGCAGGGAGGGAGCTTTGGCTGCAGGAGCTGCAGGAGCAGCTGGCACAAACCTCCCCCAGCAGGAGCCTCCTCATCCCTGTGATCAGGAAGCTTCTGCCAGGGAAAAGTCCAGAGAAAGCTGGAGCAGAACAGGGTGGGAGTGAGAGCAGCAGCCCCTGCCTTTGCTGGGGGACATCATCTGCCTCTGCTGGGGGACATCATCTGCCTCTGCTGGGGGACATCATCTCCCTCTGCTGGGGGACATCATCTGCCTCTGCTGGGGGACATCTCCCTTTGCTGGGGGACATCATCTGCCTCTGCTGGGGGACATCTGCCTTTGCTGGGGGACATCTCCCTTTGCTGGGGGACCTTGCCTTTGCCTGCCCTGCCCAAAGAACTGTCACACCCCAGTGTCCCACGGAGCAGAGGGTGGCAGCCACCACCACCACGTGAGCATCACCCTGGCCTTGCCTCTGGCTCATGGATGGAGTGAAAGAGACTCTTGGATTTGTTTCCCTGGCTCTGTCCACCCTAGCAAGCCACAAGGCCTTAAAACCATTCAGGGACCATTATCAGCACAGCAAAACCTGAAGAGTTGGGTTACAAAGTGTGAGAAATGGGGTTTCCTCCCTGGGATCAGCCTCCCCACCCCATCAATGTGTGTTTCTCCAAGGAGCAGAGCTGGGAAGCCCCAGGAAGGGACGTGCCAGCCCTGACAGTGGCCCTGGCTGCTGCCTGGGCGGGTGCTGGCCGTGGGGAGGAGCAGTTTGCAGGGAGGGCTCACCTGAAGCCGAACATGATCTCGTCGTGGCGCAGGTGGGCGTCGTCGTCGATGGACAGGATGGCCTCGGTCTCGATCTCGTCCCAGGGCAGGAAGCGGTTGTTGAGGCTGTTCTTCTCCGTGCGCACCACCTGCGGGGACAGGGACAGCAGGGACACTCCTGGGGCTGTGCCAGCTGGGGTGGGCCTGACAACTGCAGGTGGCAGTGACATTTATGGGGCTGCAGAGCCCAGGGTGGGGGGCTGGGGCTGTGCCAGCTGTGGTGCCCTGTCGGAACCCAGGACATTCCTCTGGCTGCCCTGGAGGACTCCAGACCCTGACAGGGGGCTCAGAGACCTTGGCACAGAGACAAAAACACCTGTGCCTTCGATTTTAGCCCTTGGAAAAAACAATTACCAACTTTATATGAAGATGTACAAGCCACAAGGGTTTGAGTAGAATGTTAGTGAATTTGTCACAGGGTGAAAATGTAGAATTTTGAGTTTTTAGAATGGGAGCTCAGAAGCCAAGATGGAGGGATTTGGGCATGCCTTGTCCTTCCTTCTTCTTAGCCTCCATTTTATGGGTGATGTTGGCACTTTTTTGGATTGGTTTAGAGTAGAGACAGACTGTCTAGCATAAGTGATAGGTATTGGACAATTATTGTAAATAAAGTACATGTAGTTTTTAGCATATAAAGCTAACAGTGCCCTGAGGTGGTCAGTGTGCCACAGACTGTCCTGCTGAATGGACCTCAGGAGGCCAGAGGAAGGATGTTACAGATAACAGCAAATAAACAACCCTGAAAACCAGAACAGAAGAATCCTGACTCCTTCTTCAGCTGCTGGGCTGGGAAGAGACTCCCTGACACATCTCGGGCTCATCCTGACCACAGAGACTCTGAGAGTGGCCCTGACAACTGCGGGGGGCAGTGACATCAGTGACATTTCTGGGGCTGCAGGGTGGGGGGCTGGGGTTGGGGCTGTGCCAGCTGTGGTGGCCCTACAACTGTGGGTGGCAGTGACATTTCTGGGGCTGCAGGGCCCAGGGTGAGTCTCAGGTTTTGTGTTGCTGGAATGGCTCCCAGGGTATTAAAGTCTTTTTTTTTCCCAGCCCCGCGACCGAAAAAGAAGCCGAGGTTCCTCAGCTCTGGTTCTCAAGGTTGTTTATTTGCTCTTATCTAATACATTGTCTTTCTCCAGCCTGCTGAGGTCTGTCTGGCAGGTTGTGGCACACTGACCACCCTTGTGTTAGCTTTTCTATACTAAAGTGGTTTCTTTTTAGACTAAAAACTACGTGTACTTAATTTACAATCATTTTCCAATCCCTATCACCTATGTTAGACAGTCTGTCTCTACTCTAAATCAATCCAAAAGTGCCACCATCACAGCAGAAGATGGAGGACAAGAAGAAGAAGAAAGAACACGCCCAGATTCCCATCTTTCCCATTCTAAAACCCCAAAATTCCACTTTTTCACCCCATGACAAATTCACTAACATTCTACTTAAACCCTGGTGGCCTGTAACTCTTCACACAAAGTTGGTGATTGTTTCCATGGACTAAAATCAAAGGCACAGGTGTCTGTGACTCTGTGCCAAGGTCTCTGAGCCCCCTGCCAGGGTCTGGAGCCCTCCAGGGCAGCCAGAGGGATGTCCTGGGTTCTGACAGGTGAGGGTTTGGGGGCTGGGGCTGTGCCAGCTGTGGTGGCCCTGAGGACCTGCAGGTGGCAGTGACGTTTATGGGGCTGCAGAGCCCAAGGTGAGGGTTTGGGGCTGGGGCTGTGCCAGCTGTGGTGGCCTGCAGCTGGATTGCTGCTGGTACAGTCCAGGGTAAGGAAGCAAAAAGGACCTTTGGATGATATCCACAGATGTTTTATTCAGCTGCCTGGTGAGATGTTCAGGCCCCAGCACCCACACCCAGAGTTTGGGGGTGCCAAGGGGCCTGGGGTGACCCTGGTCTCGGGGCAGTACAAAGGTGAGGGCCAGTCAGGGAATAGGGAGGAGTGGCTCAGGGACATGGGAACAGACACAGGAACAGGGGAAGGGGCCAGTGGGGTCTAGCAGCTTTTTGAGGGAAGCTTCTTGTGTCTCCCTAAACCAGGAAATGTCCCCCAGGGTGTCCACAGTGGCCCTGGGATGGGGAGTGCTCCAAAGCCACAGCGTGTTGGCTCAGTCCAGCAGCAGCTCCAGCACTTCCCCCATCCCAGCCCCACAGCTGTAAAATCCCACTGAATTTCTCCCTCTTCCAAGAATCATGGTATAAAATCATGGGGCTGGAAGGAACCACCAGGATCATCCAGTCCAATCCCTGGCCCTGCACAGACACCCCAACAGTCCTGCCCTGTGCATCCCTGAGAGCCTTGGGAACATCACCATTCCCTGGGGAGCTGTTCCAATGCCTGACACCCTCTAGGGAAGCACCTTTTCCTGATATCCAGCCTGACCCTCCCCTAGAACAGTTTCACATCATTCCTGACAGCCCCATCCACCCTGGATCCTTTCCCCTGCTCTTACACTTTCAGCTGATCCAAAGTGTCCATCCCACCTTTCCCACCCCATTCAATCCCTCCAGCCCTTTCCCTGCCTCTGCTCTGAACAATCTCCATTTAAAAATCAAGCCCAGCCTGGTGAAAAGACCAAAGCATCACAGCAACAGAACTCCATTAAATAAGATTCCATTTGATCCCACAAAAAAGCCCACGCTGAAACCATTAACAGTGGGAAATATTTGTATCGGGATCTGCGTGACAGCTGGGATGATGAAATTCCCATGGAAAGCCAGTCTTGGAGCTTTCATCAGCTGACAGCTCCAGGGGGGATGGAAAACTCAGCAGAAACATGTGAATATTGCACTGAAGAGGCATCAAAAGCACAACAATTTACTGCAAGTGAGCAAACTGGGCAGCTCTGGGCTATGGAAAAGCAGGGCCAGAGCTGAGCCGGCAGCATTCCCACCCCAGGAGCTCTGAGGTTTCATCAGGACATGGAAAAAGCAGGGACAATGTCAGCACAGGAACTCCTGATCCTGCTCCTTCCCAAGGTGGAGAAGCATCACAAAACTCAGCTCAGTGTCTGGCTTGGCTGAAGGGTTATCCAGAGCCAGCAGATGCTCCCAGGGGTTTCTTCTCTGCCTGGGAACTGCTGGAAAAGAGGATGCAGGGATCAGGGTGGGGATGGGTGAGGAGGGAAGCAGGAGGAGGCAACTCCACACTCTGTGTTCAGCTCTGGGGTCCTGGGCACAGGAAGGACCTGGATCTGCTGGAGTGAGTCCAGCCTGGAGAAGGGAAGGCTCCAGGGAGAGCTCAGAGCCCCTTCCAGAGCCTAAAGGGGCTCCAGGAGAGCTGGAGAGTGTCACCACCATATTTTCTGAAAAATCTCTTTGCCCAGGATTCTTCTGCTGGGAAGCTCAGAGACCTCAGAGAAAAAGGAAAACAAGAATTATCTGATTGCTTCTCCTGTGTGTTGCTGCTTTGGGAAGTGTTTGGACACTGTTTATCCAACAGGTGATTGTTTCACTGGTTTCTGGTGTGAGTGTTTTGACTTTCTGGCCAATCAAGGTCAAGCTGTGTCGAGGCTCTGGAAAGAGTCAAGAGTTTTCTTTATTATCTTTTTTTTTATCTTTTAGCCTTCTCTCTGTATCCTTTCTCTACTCTTCAGTATAATTTAGCATAGCATTCTTTTATATAATACAGTCTCTTAAAATAATAAATTAGCCTTCTGAGAACATGGAGTCAGATTCATCTTTCCTTCCATCATCTGGGAACCCTGCAAATACACGAGGAGAGGGACTGGGGACAAGGGATGGAGGGACAGGACACAGGGAATGGCTTCCTACTGCCAGAGGGCAGGGATGGATGGGATATTGGGAAGGAATTGTTCCCTGGGAGGGTGGGGAGACCCTGGCAGAGGTTTCCCAGAGAAGCTGTGGCTGCCCCTGGATCCCTGGAAGTGTCCAAGGCCAGGCTGGACAGGGCTTGGATCACCCTGGAATGGTGGGAGGTGTCCCTGCCCATGGCAGGGCTGGGATGAGATGGGCTTTAAGGTCCCTTCCCACCCAAACCATTCTGGAACCCACATGAATCTTCTGTGAGCTCCAGGGCAGAGGAGCTGGCACTGGGAGAGCTCTGCCAGGAGGGTGTCCTGTCCTCCTACAGACAGCCAGAGTGGGAGGATCCCCCTTTCCTCTCCAACACCAACGCTGCTCCTTGGGAATTGTCTCCCTTCAGCCCCCACCCCTGCCCTGGTGGGTGTCACCCCAAAGAGCCCAGAGGTGCCATCACCAACCCTCTCTCTGTCCTTTTCCAGGCTCTGAGCTCTCAGTCTCTCCCCCAGCACTGCTTTTCCCACCCTTCCATCACTGTCATGACCAATTTTGCCACAACTTTGTTCCTTCACGGTCTCGAGCCCAGAGCTCTGTCAAACCCCAAGGGAAGAAGTTCCCTCAGCAGAGCTGCAAGGCCCTGGCAGCACAGGGAGCCAGCAGCTCTCCTTCCCAAGGAGATTCAGACAGTGAGGAGGACACGAAATCAGCCAGAGAACAACAAGAGAGACCCCAGCCCACCACCACCCCCCACCTCCCCTCACAGCAGGGGCTCCAAACTCAGAGCACAGCACCAGTGGTGGGACCTGCACCAAATTCCAGCTCCTCCAGACTCAAACCCACCCAGACTGTGCCCTGCTTGCCTTATTTCAGTTGGTTTTGACTTTTGTTTGGGATTAATTCTCTTTAAAACCCTTTCCCATCAGCCAAAAGGCCCAGAGCTCAAAACCATGAACCCCCTGAGCAGTTTGCAAAGTTTGGAGACACCTAAAATGCCTCCAAGCACCCAAGAGACCACGTCAGAAGTTTCTTCTCCTTTTAGAAAATTAGTTCCAGGTGATTCAGTTCCACAACCTGGGATTTGTTTGACTAAGGAGCACAAAACCACACCAATCCATTTCCTGCCAGTATTTTGTTGTTCACACACACGCTGGACAAAAAAAGCCTGAGAGAAAACTAAACCAGAGCAGAAACCCTGCAATAATGTCCTTTTACCAATACTGTAAAACTTTATGTTTTTATACATAAACACACAAAAAAGCAGCAAAATCAATACCTTCCAGCAGTCTCCTTGCTGGTGAGGCTTCATGCTTAAGCTTTAAATTGTGTCACACATCACTGGATGGTGAAAACATGAGGAATGCCCGTGCCCTTGGAGAAGTTCTGACAGCTCAGCTCAGTGAGCTGGATTGATTCCTGGGCAAAGAGCGAACTCTGCAAGAACCTGGGCACCTCATTGCTCATGTCAGGGCTCTGGCAGGGGATAAAAGCCTGGAGGATGCCCTGAGGAGAGCTGGGTGATTTGGGGGGACACTGAATGAGTTCTCAGGACAAGGATCTGCTCCCATCTTTGCCAAGGTGAGAGATTCTGCCCCGGGGGGGTGGGGACACCACGAGCTCCCTCTGCTGCTCTGAAGAACAGGACTGGGATCCTCTCCGTGCAGAAAGGGTTAACTCAGCTCCTGGATCAGGGCTTCTTGGTCTTCCCAGCTTTTACAGAGAAGGGGCAGCTGAGAGGCTTTTTAAACTGTTTAATTCCATTTTCAGTGTTGATGAAGGGTGAGACAGAGGAGATGTAAAACTCAGCACCATTCCAGCAGAAGCCACCCTATCTCCTGGTTCCAATACCTTAGAAATATTCCCAGCTTTTGCCACACAATGCTGCTCACATTTCCAACACCAATCACCTGCATTTTTACCCCAAAATGCACCTTCCACAGTTCTAATTCTTGAAAATACCTGGTCCTTCTGCAAGGCCATATTTTGAAACTTGTTGAAACTTGTTCCTGGCTCAGTCTCTCTCTCAACAACGTCATCTCTATTCCATGGCCTTCCTAAGGCAGCACACCTTACCTCAGAGATGGCACCCAGGTGTACAAGACTGACTGTGTGAGCTTCCAGGCAGGTTTGAGAATTATTTATAAATCCATTTCTCACAGTGGGTGATCAGTCTGAGCAGCCCAGGCTTGGAACTTGGCTCCAGAGGTGCCACCACTGTCCCCCCCATCAAGGACTGCCACACGGGGAGGTGATGATCTCCATCCCACCCACATCCTGTTCCCAGCTGAGCAGGTCACTTCCCACCCTCCTTCCTCCCTGCCAAGGCTTCTCCAGCTCTCCCACGTGCACATGTGGGGAAGAAATCAATTAAAAATCAGCCAATCAAGGCTTAATGGAGGTCAGGGAGGGCTTTGTTGGAGGGCTTTGGGAGATGGCAAACGCTGGGAAAAGGGAACAAGGAGTCCCAAGTATCCCTGAAGCCACCCTGTCACATACATTTATTTTCAACTCCTGAAGTTTTTATTTTCATCCTTTATTTTCAACAACTGAATTTGACCAAATCCAGACATGTTTTGATCAAGAAAGTTGCCTGGATTGGCACTTGAGACCCACAGACTGAGATCCACCAGAGTCTCTCCCCTCTACAGATCAGGCCCAAGTGCTGGGATTATTTCCAAGACTGCCTGGAAGGAGGGAAGGCTGTGCAGATCCATAAACTGAATCAATCACATCCTTTATTACCACAGCCTGCTCCCTCTGCAGCTGAGCTGTGAGGTCAGACTGGCACTTGCTGCTCTGCAAATGCAACCAGAGGTGGGCAGGAGGAAAACAACAACTCTGCCTGGTCCCACCAAACAGCATCCCCCTGGAAGCTGGGGCATTTTTTGGGAGTGAAGCTGTCAGAACGAGTTTGCACTGAGCCAAGCAACAAATGTGGGGTGTCAGACAGGGACACAGCCTCAGGCTGGGTAAAGAGGAGGAATTTCCTCATGGAAAGGGCACTCAGGCATTGGAAGGGGCTGCCCAGGGAGGTTTGGAGTCCCCATCCCTGGAGGTGTCCCAGGAAGGGCTGGATGTGGCAGTGACAAGGTGGGGATGGGTCACAGCCTGGATGGCCCTGAAGGACTTTTCCAGCCTGAATGATTCTGGGATTCTCTCAGCATCCTGGCTCCAGCAGGAATTGTGGCACTGGGCAAGGCTCCATATGGAAACTACACCCCTGAGGTTCCCTTTGCTAAGGATGACTTTGATCCCGATGTCTCTGAGCTCTGTCTCATTTCATGGAAGGAGAGAAGAGGCTGATCCCAGGCACGCTGGCTCCATGACAAGCAGCCAAGACAGGTGCCAAGGAGAAGCCAAAGGAGCTCTGCCATCACCAGAGATGCCACCCAAAATCTCTGCAGCCCATTCCCAGCGAGATGACATTGGAGGAAATCCCGTGAGCCCGACCACAGCCACGTTTTACACTCGATTTTCTCAGTGTTTTATCACTACCTGTCCTGGGCAAGCTGAGCTGCTCCACAAAAGCTGGCAGGATCACTGTGGCTCTCAGCCCAGACCTCAAATCTGCCTGGCTGCCCCTACCAAGGACAACCACGGTGGTGCTCATTGAAGATTTCCAAGTGCAGCCTCACACCCAGCGGTGCTGATGTCCCGCCCTGCCCACGCAGAACCTTTTCCCTCCTGCCAACCTCAACTCCCACCTTGAGAAAACCCTCAGAGGACAGAAATTCATCCAGCTCCTACTGGCCAGCATCCTGATTTCCAAAGCCAACAGCACAGATCCAGGCCTTTGGCTCAGCCAGGAGTTCTTCATTTCGTGAGAAATAAAATAATCTGGCCTCACTCCATACAAGGCGAGGCTCCTCCCGGCCCATTGCCAGAGCCTCATGGGCAGGGAGGAGATGGGATGCCAGCATGGCATTTCCACCAGAGCCAAGACCCTGGGATGATGCCTTTCCTCCCCAAAAAATGCTCTTTTTCCCAACACAGACCCAAAAACTCGAGGAAATGAGTCTGGCACAACCCGGGGCTCCAGGGTGTTTGTGGCAGCTCTGGATGAGCTGCAAATCCAGCAGGAATTGCTGCCCTGCACTTTGACACTGTGTGAGCAGGGTGTCAAAGCTCCTTCCAGACACACTGCCAGAGCTGAGCAGGCTGGCATTTTGTAAAAAAAAAAAAAAAAAAAGATGTTGTTTTGTGTTTGTGATAATGAATGTTTAAAAAACTTGGGATGAGGAAATGAAATCACAGATGCACAAAAAGCAGCTCAGAGGTGTTTGGTAGGACAAAGATATTTGGGTGTTACCCTGGGGTTAACACACTCAGATCCTGATAAATCAATTAATGGGAATGGCTGGGATCTCAGCTCCTAAAGGCACATCCAGAGCCATCCTGGAGGCAGATCCTGGATCCTCCTGTATCCAACAGGGAATGTGCTCCTCTCGGGATGTGCTCCTCTCGTCTCCCCACCAACCACCCTCAGCATTCCCAGCTGGCTCCCAGCTTTGTTCCAGGACTGGATGAGTCCCAGGACGTGCTTGGATGGAGCCGTGGTGTCCATCAGTCCTCACCCATCCCATAGAAATCCTCTGGAATCTGCCCCCTTGTTTGACTGGATGGCACCAAAAAAATCCCATTTATCTGAGCCTCCAGCCCAACCCTGACACTCTTAGGAGGATGTTCCCTCAGTCATGCATTGCCTGAGGAGCTGTCCCTGGTTTTCACAGTGGTTTCCCCTGGCAATTCTTCACCTTCTTGTTTTCCCTTTAATCCTCCCTTGTAAAGATGGATTGGGAAGTTGCTGTTATCCCTTTCTCATGTATTAATTATTCCCTGCTCCTTCCTCTTCACCTTGAAACAGCCACAGCCCCTCCTTTACGCCCTGAACCTCCAGCTTTGCTACCTCTGACTTCAAGCATTTTCAAACTCTGAATTAAAAGGATTTATAGACTATTTTAAGACTCATCTCCAGAGGTATCAGAAGGGTATTTAGCTCCAAAGCCATCCAAAGGCAGCACAGGCTGAATGTAAATTGGCAAAACAGAGGCATTTTAAAAATACGTGTAATTAAATAATGCAACATAAAACCCAGCATAAATCATCCCCTGCTGAGAACAAAACCACACAGGAAGATACCATGGAAAGGCTTTTTTTATGATGCTGTGTCCATGCACAGAAAAGGTGCAAACACTTGGTCTCCCTTTAAACTCCTCAGCTGAGAGCAGTGGGTCGCTCGTTTCTGAGAGGAGCAAACAGCTTGAGATCCAAATAAAACTGATTATTTATTCATTTTCATACAGGAGCAGCTGTGCATCTTCCCAGAGAAAGGAAAGGAGAAGGATGCTCCTTTTAACATTAAAAGCATGAAGATCCTGATTTTTATTCTCTGCATGTTGCTGCTAGTGGCTGTGCAATTAGAGATGCACATGGAGCTGGCTGTCCAATTAGATTTATTTTACAATTAATTGTAATTATTTGGCTCCAAGAAGGTCCCTGGGATAACACACTGTCATGTTCCAATACTTCCACTGCTGCAGCTCGTTCCCTTCTCAACTTCCCAAAATTCCTGTGTGTGCTTTCCATGAAAGCTCACAGGGAAAAACTGCAGAAAGCAAAGCTCATGATCCAACTTCTACTGGCAGGTCTGGGACCACGAGCCAGATTTACGAGCTGCTGTTTGCTGTGAAGCCAAAAAAAAGTCATTTCAAGAAGAAAGAGCTCACTCTTTTGAGAGTTTTCACACTGATAACCCAAATTTTTAGTTTGGTGGTGGGTTTTTTTGCAGTGGAATGGGCAATTCCCAAAGGTGTCATCATGGAATCACAGAATCATTAAGGCTGGAGAGATCAAAGGGGATCAAATTCAAGCATTAAGCCATGATCCACACCCAGCACATCCACATGTTCTAAAGCCACCTCAGGGATGGGAACTCCAGCCCTGCCCTGGGCAGTTCCAGTGCCTGATCATCCATTCCATGGAGAAATTCCTCCTGATGTCCAACCTGACTCTCCCCTGGCACAGCCTGAGGCTGTTCTCTCTCACCCTGTCCCCGTTCCCTGGGAGCAGAGCCTGACCCCCCTGGCTGTCCCCTCCTGTCAGGGAGTTGTGCAGAGCCACAAGGTCCCCCCTGAGCCTCCTTTTCTCCAGGCTGAGCCCCTTTCCCAGCTCCCTCAGCCTCTCCTGGTGCTCCAGCCCCTTCTCCAGCTCCATTCCCTTCCCAACACGCTCTAGCCCCTCAGGGTCTCTCTTATCACAAAGGGCCCCAAGCTGAACCTGGCATTGCAGGTGCCACGTGTGCTGTCCTGACAGATGTCCCTGTTCTTTCTCAATTCTCTCCCAACCTGCAGCTGGATGAACCTGGCTGCTTTCACCTGGCAAATCCTGTCTTGGTGTTCAAGGCCTGAAAATTCCAATGGAATTCTGCCCAGCCTAAAAACAGTCCCAGATGCCAAGGCTGAAACACCCCAGGGTGACAATGGATGGCAGCAGGAGTGTCCCCAGCACGGATTCAGCACCAGCAGGACATCTGTACACTGTTATTTGTCAAATCTTAACTTCATCCTCTGTGCCTCTTCTTCCTCTCCAAATACCCCCTGGCTGCTTTAGTGGCAATTTTAACAGCAAAAGTTGTTCTGGTGAAATGGGGACACCTTCCTCACACTGCCTGTACCAAACCCACTCTGCTAATAGTAGGTAAAACACAGAGATGCCATTTGAGACCACTGCTGAGAAAGAGAACACACAAAAAGGGGCAGGCAGCAGCTTCTAACTCCACCCAAAAGGTGCAGTGTCACTGTCTGGAGCTCAGGGATGAGGGATTCAGATCACTTGTGGGTAGCAGAAACTTCCCAGCCTGGACAGCCCAGGAATGATGTGTGCAGCCAGTGAGCCTGGGAACAAATCCCACCCTCCTGCTTCAGATTTGAGCCAACTCAGACCCCTGGGATTCAGCAGGAGTTTGGCTGAGCCAGCTGCAGATCCCTGGAGCAGAGAGAGCCTGAGGAGCACATCAGCTTGGAGTGACCACTGCTCTGAACTGGCTCCCATCTCCTGGATCTGTTTTGGGAATTGCAGGGAAGCTGCCACTGCACCAGGCAGGGCAGAGCTGCACAAGGAACTGACTGGGAAAGCCTGGCCTTTTTTTTGGCAAAAATATTCACTTTCCCTGCCTGCCTCACCGTCCCTGAGCTCCTACACAGCTCAGGGACGGTGAGGCAGGCAGGGAAAGTGAATATTTTTGCCAAAAAAAAGGCCAGGCTTTCCCAGTCCTAGGCCAGGTAGGAGCTCCTTGTTATCCTTGGAAGAGCCTGGAACAGCCACACAAGAGTCCAAGAACCCCTCACAGGCTGCACCTCCCCAACCTGCCTCCAATAAACAATCAAAACCCCGAAAGTTCTAAAGTAAGAAAGCCCAGATCTCCCTCAGCTAATTCCTGCACTTCTGATTTCCCTGGAAAAGGCAGATTGCCAGTCCCCTGATCCCTGCTGAGAAGTCTGGCAGCAAACAGACTGGGAGCTTGGGGTGGATCTGAGAGGGGCTGTCACATCTCATCAGTGAGACAGGAGATGGAACAGTCAGGAGGGGGATCAGGAGCACCCCTGAGGTCTCCTCCCCTTGCCAAGCCATCAGAACTGAGCAGCACCAGGTCATGGCACGGGAGGAAACGCAGCAACTTCCATCCTGGAGCCACAGAATTGCACAGCAGAGAGGCAGAGAAGAGCAGAGGGCTGGAAATCCAAGGGCTGTGATCCCAGGGGATTATTGGAAATGCCTCCTTTCTGCTCACTAAGTGAGGCAGAGCTTATCTTTCCACACTTTGCTCTTTGGCTGACAGCCCGGCTGCTTTAATTACCAGAGGCTTTCATCAGTGCAAATCCTCTGTATTGTTGTGCAATCACTTCTTCAGCAGGTTCCTCCTGGAGATCTGTCAGACAGGATTTCCACCACAGCAGGAAAACAAAACACCTGACAGAGCAGGTGCCATCATTTGTAAATTTGTTCACATTGGTGCATCTCATTCTTTGGAATACATCACACCCAAGGATGCTCTGAGATGTTTCCAACATTTAAAAGCTCCTCTGACCCATCCCACAAGAGCTTCAGTGCAAACATTTCTATCTGAGGGCATCCAAATGAACATCACAGCCCCACAAAGGGAGGAGGGAATTGGAGTCAGACTATAACTCACTGAGCAGCTACTAAAAACCTGGGATATAGACTCTGATACAAGCAGAGCCAAGAAGCCATCGAGTTTGCAGGCAGGTTATTGTTTTGATGGGAAGAGGACAGTGGATTTATTAATGTTTATGTGGCTGGGAGCAGCAACCATAAAGCACTCAGGCACATAAACTCACTTCTGGCTTCCAGGTGGATTCCAGACCAGGAGCCTTCCAGGGACTTCTGAGATGAGAAGGCTGAGATCTCACTGGGGAAGCTCTGGGTGAAATGAAGCCAGCTTTGCTGCCAGCATGCCTGCCCTCAAATCCACCATGGAGGGATGAGAGCTCCTTTATGGAATGTCAGAAGAAAAGAACTGCCCCAGTACCCACACCACAATCCCCAAATTGGCATTTTATCCCTCGTTGTTGCTGTTGTTCCAGGAGCACAACTCATTGGGAACTGCAATTTCCATCAGCTCCAACAGCAGAGGACAGGGCTGGGATGTTGCCCTGAATGTGACCAATAAAGGGAGAGGCACTGCCCCAAACACACAATTATCCCTCCAGGTGGCAGAGCCAATCTGGATACTGGCTCTAGACAGGTTTCTATGAATTTGCCTTTGTTCATAAATTTCAATTTCTGGATCCTTATTGCTGGAATCCTGCTTTACCTGGTCCATGTCTCACACCAGCCCATCATTCCTCTGCCCAGAGGAGCAGAGAACTCAAGCCATGGGCAATGTCATGTCCTTCAAAACTTGATTTATCCCAAAGTTTTTGATACTTGCTTCAACAAAATCCAGGAGGGAAAAAATGCTTCCATCAAGAGGCAGTTAATAATTAGTGCCAAACACATGGCTGGGATGGATCCAGACTCCCAGAGCCACCTCCCACAAGCCAGTATGGGTTGGGAATTAAGGACCAGCATGTGTTAGAAATTACAGAGATCACATAAATGAGTCACAATTTAAAACAATCCCTTTTATACATTTCTGATAAAACCGACCTAATTCATACCAGTGGTTTGAAAGCAATTTGTGTTGTCACCTGCATTCAGAGCAAGAGGAAAATGAGCCCTGTTGGAAAGAATTATCCAGTTTATGGCTGTCCTGAAGCTTTTCTTATTCCCTCTCAGCTGTCTCCTGTCACAGCCCAAGATGGGGCTGTCCCTTGTCACAGAGATAAGCCAGGCTCCCCCAGGCCAGGCTCTGGGCAGCTCAGAGATCAAAGCCATGGTCAGGCTGGAAATGGAACTTCCCTGCCCCAAATGCTTTCAAGGTGGAGAACAAAACCCATTTCTCTTCCCTCCACGAAGCTCAAACCCCTCAGAGTTCAGTTCAAATGAGCATTCAGGAAGCTGAAGACTTTGCTGAACTATTTGGATGTGAAAGTGGGAGCTGGAAAGATAAAAGCTTCAGATTTCCCATCTTTCTGCTGTTAGAAAATCTGGGAATAGGTGAAAACAGCAGTTCTGTGAACTGACATGGAGACATACAAGTGGATGTTTCAGTGACCAGGTGTGGCTTTCTCTGTGCCTCAGTTTCCCTCTAGTGCCCTTAGCTCCTTGCTGGTCCTTTGGCCAATTTCAGGAGAAGGAAAAAAAAATCCTCACATTTTTTAACAGGACTAACATAGATTTTCATTAATTAATTAAAATAAATGGAATAAATGGAAGTGTCTTTAAATAAATGGAAGTGTCTGATTTTCTCATAGGCTCTAAAATGATCCCCTCACTGTCATCAGGAGAAAAGGCTCCATCCTTTCTGGGTGCTTGCAGTGAAACAACTGTTCCCAGGGATTCTGGAGACAGGAGAGACCCATCAGGCTTTATCACCAACCACAGTTTGATTTCATGAAAATGGGGAAAAAAAGCATTCATGGGTTTGATAAGAGAGCAGAATCTGCTTCCTCACCTGACACAGGTGAGGGAAGGGGAAAGAACTGTGGGGAAAAGGGGCAGGAGAGAGTCCCAAAACCTTGGAAGTAAATCATTCCCTTCTCCTTGAGAGCTGCAGTGTCTTTGCTGATCGATCCAGAGAGCCTGGGGAGGCAGCTGGGAGCTACATCAGACACTCAGCAACAAGCAGTGATTAAAACCTGTCTCCTGCTTCCCTAACCTCATATCCAAGTGGCACCTTCCTCTTTGTAACCTCCTCATGTCCCTCACAGCTGCCTCTTTGATGTCCCAGTGCCCCATGAGCTCCCTCCTGTTCCAGCAAACACGGATTTTCTTTTTTTCTCTCTATTTAATACCCAAATTCCTGACCTCAGCGAGTCCTGCTCCTGTGCCAGGGGATCCATCCATGTCCTGTGGCACAACATCAACTTATGGCCACTCTGGGAGATGAGGCTGTCTTCACAAATAAGGCAGCCTGTGCAGAATGCACAATCAAATGGCTTTGCACAGCAGAACTGCTCCACCAGGACAGATAAAAGCCTGGGAAGAAAGGAAATGCAGATATCCAGGCTCTGGGACTTTATGGGCAGTGGATGTCAACACTCAGTTCCATCATAACAAAGAGGATGATAAGTAGGTGAAAACAAAAGGAAAAAAATAAGAGGAAATGCACCCACACACTCCATTCCCCCCACGCTTGTCCCAGTGCATGGAATAATTTGGGGACATTTGGTATTCTGTTGGTATTTCAACAGGTCACAATTCAAACTCTAAAAGTAGCAGCAATGCAGCCCTGGAAAATCAGTGTGGGTTTTGCTGCTGCCCTGCCCCTGGTGCCAGGTCCTGTCGTGGTGCTTCTGTCCCCCAGCAGTTGTGACAGAGCTGCTCCAACAGAGTGAGATGCACATGAAGCTTCTGTGGTGATTTTTAATGGCTTCAGCACAAGAACTGGCCCTGTGACACCTTCACATGTGACAAAACCCACCCAGTTATGCCCCCAGCAGCATGCAGGGACACTTCTCTCCCTTGATTCTCCTCCCCAATGCCCCAGCCATGATTCCTTCTGGTCACCGACCCCATCAGCTGCATCCTGAGCCAAGGGGACCCGGAGAGCTGGGGCTGCAGGAAGGTTTGATCTGTGGAAAAGCCATCACAAACAGCACATGGCACAGGGGAGAATGAAGGGATGGGTCTAGGCAGGAGCAGAGAGGACTGTGAGGGTGCTGGAGTTAATATTCCAAGGGCACATTCCCAGGAGTCGGCATTGCTTGTTCATTATCATCCCACGGTCACGCATCGCTGCCCCTTTGCTCGGGCTCTGCAGTGACAAGCATCTGGATTTTAGGATTCCCAGGTAAACTAAGCAGCAAATTTGTTCCTTCCTCTGCTGCTACATAACAGAAAAAACACATATGGAGATGGCAAAACTCCCAGGGATTTCAGAACTCGGTTCCCTCCCCAGCAGCGCCGGCTCCGCGGGCAGCAGGTGGTGCTGCAAACCCGAGAGCAGCACCCAGGCACCTCTGTAGAACATCTCCCTGCCTTCTGAAAGTGCTCTCCTGGAGAAACTGAGCTCACAAACCTGGGATACACTGCTGGAAACGCTGGTGCACTGAATACAGACTGTTCAACCCAGGGATGGGGCAAATCTCCTGTGGGAAGTGACTCAGTGCTAAGAAACAGGGATTTTCTCAGCTGATTTTGTGTGAATTGTTCCTTCTGGAAGTAAACCTGGAGCTCCCCACTCCCATATGCAATCCAGGAGCTCAAAGCAAAGTTGGGTTTTTCCTGATTTGGAACACAAGAGCTGTGAGTCAAAGTAAAGCAGGGAAAAGCAGGATAAAGCTGGGACTCACCAAAGGGTTTCTGCATGTGAGTCGGCCCAGAAAAACTCAAGTCGCATCAGCAAGGAAGAGTTTGGTAAATGCTGAATTACCAAGCTGAACCAGACCCTGAGCTGGAATTTAGGCAAAGCTCCCAGGAAGGAAAATGGTTGACTGAAATGGTGGTGTTGATCAGCATGGAGGTTTTACTCTCTTTTTTAACTCCTGGTCAGAGTGATGGTCTCACTCTGGATCACTCACACCACTGCAGCTTATCTCGAGCTGCTGGTTAGTTTGGAAGGTTGGTGCTGCTCTTATCAGAAAACCAAGCTTGAGGATCCAGCTGCTTGCTGAAGGACAAGCAGAGAAGCTCAGTGTGCCACCATAGCCACCAGCCTGTCCAGGTTCTGTCTTTCTCCTCCTCCTCTTAGCCAAAAGCATCCCCTACAGATCCTGCCGTGCTCCTTAAAATGGGGATAGAAAAACCCTTTGAGTCCTGCTGCTGGAAACACATGCAAACCTCAGGCATCTGAGCTTCAGAGCCAACTCAGCACAGCATATTCACAGCGCCCAAAGAGAAGGGAAAGTCAGGACAGCATTCCCTGCTGCTGATTAATAAATGCCATGGCAAGGGAGCCGTGTGCAGCCAAACAGGTCTGCAGACCCGGCCGCTTCCGGATGAGCCATTTTCCACAGCTGATTCCTTTTTAAACAAGCAGCTAAATGGAATGAGCCCTCTCAGCCAGCCACCAGGCCAGCAGCAAAGGATGTTACACCACTGGAAGTGGCTGCAGGGATCAAAGGCAGCGACTTATTCTGGAACAAAGCTGGAGGAAGGGATTAGTCACTGCTGGCAGCCACAGGAGCTGGCGCTGAACCCAGCCTAAGTGCTCAGAGATGCCTCCAGCGTTCCCAGCCCACCTCAGCCCCAGGCAGGAGGAGAAACCAAACTGCTGCAGGGCTTTTCCAGCCACTGAGGGCCCTCACAAACCCAGCAGAGGGAGAGCAGCTGGAAGTTCTGGGTGTCACTTCTTAGAATGAGCAGAGGTTGTGAAAATATTGCTTTGGGCTAAATAAGGTTTAACCCTAAATCACAGAATCCCAGAATGGTTTGGGTGGGAAAGGACCTTAAGGCTCACCCAGTCCCACCCCAGCCATGGGCAGGGACACTTTCCACTAACCCAGGCTGCTCCAAACTCCCTCCAACCTGGCCTCGAACATTTCCAGGGATCCAGGGGCAGCCACAGCTTCTCTGGGCAACAAAGAATTTCAGCAGAGGCTGTGATGTGGCTGCTGGAACTGGAACTGTCACACTCCTGTCCTGGGGAGCTCTCCTAAGGCAGTGCTAGAGACACAAACACTTGGGGAAAAGTCAGATTTTGAGCTTGCACAAACAAGATTTCTCATTCTCAGCCTTTGGGTTTTGCTGCAATCCCGATTAATGTGAGATGGGAAGAGTTTTTACAGCTTTAAATGTGAGGGTAAAGTGCCAGCATCTGTTCCAGGGGCAGCCCTGAGTGACTACAAACTACTGGATTTCCACCTACTCACTTCAGGCTGGGGACAGGGACAGAATATTTGATCAGACTCCCGTGCAGCTTAGGAATTTTACTGATGTTTTAGTAAATTATGCCATCTATATTTAAGTCAAAGTGTTTTTTTTTAAAATCAAATATATTCTGTAGCCCTGTTTATCTCATTATCCATGAAAGATTCAAAGTTCCAATGCAGCTTTGAGCTTGGCTCCTGATTAATTCCCAGCCCACCAGGGAAAAGAAATCTGCTTGGGAGGACAGCCCCAAATCACAGCCAAGCAGCACAGTTTGCAAACACTGTTTCAAGGAGTGCATCAATAAATAAGGTCAACACATGGAGTAAGGAGAAGTCCAGCTCTCCTTTGGGGAATTCTGCTAGCCCAGAGGCACCACACATCTCTTGCCACCAGCAGGCCCTGGTGGGGTTCAGGATTCTATTTTGCTTCCAAAGGCTCTTTAACGTGCTACAGACATTGCTTTGTCTCATTAGCCTGTCATTTACATAAATGATAAAATGGTTTGGGTTGGAAGGGACCTGAAAGCTCATCCAGTGCCAACCCCTGCCATGGGCAGGGGCACCTTCCACCATCCCAGGATGCTCCAAGCACTGTCCAGCCCAGCCTTGGACACTTCCAGGGATCCAGGGGCAGCCACAGCTTCTGTGGGAAACCTCTTCCAGTGCCAGCTCCACTGCCCAGGGGCACACAGGAGGTTCATGTGGATTCCAGAATGGTTTGGGTTGGAAGGAACCTTTAAGCCCATCTCATCCCAGCCCTGCCATGGGCAGGGACACCTTCCACCATCCCAGGTTGCTCCAAGCCCTGTCCAGCCTGGCCTTGGACACTCCCAAGGATCCAGGGGCAGCCACAGCTTCTATAGGAAACCTCTTCCAGGGCCTCTCCACCCTCACAGCCAAGAATTCCCAATTCCTAATATCCCATCCATCCCTGCCCTCTGGCAGTGGGAAGCCATTCCCTGTGTCCTGTCCCTCCATCCCTTGTCCCCAGTCCCTCTCCAGCTCTCCTGGAGCCCCTTTAGGCTCTGGAAGGGGCTCTGAGCTCTCCCTGGAGCCTTCCCAGCTGAACACCCCCAGCTCTCCCAGCCTGGCTCCTCAGAGCAGCTCCGTGGCCTCCTCTGGACTCACTGGAACAGCTCCACATCTTTCTGAGGCTGGGTTTTCTTCAGTGACCTTCTGGCTTCAGGTGCTTTGATCCAGGATCATGCTGGCACACATCTGCTGCTGCTGTGCTGCTCCTCAGAGTCAGGTGGTTCCTGGACCCACTTCAATCACAGCCCAAATCCACCCTCATCTCCTTCTCCTCTCCCCTCAGGTTTCCCCACAAAGCTCTGTGTGTGCTTTGGGACCTGAACACGGAGCAATTCCTTGCATCCCAAAGTCACTGGGAGCATATTTGTTACACAGAGATGCAGCACCACTGGCAGATCTGAGAGAATTGGATATTCCCCATCAAAAGAGCTTTTTTCCCTCATAAGGGAATCTGAATCACAGCTCCTCACTTTCTTCTGACACTGGCACACACTGGCTTGTGTCTCCTGCCAAGCCCAGGTCCCCACCTGCCTCTTCCCCTGGCCAGCACATCCCACACCTCAGCCAGCAAGGCTCTAACAGAGCCTCACCTCCTCACCTCTGCTCCCAATGCTCTTGTCACCCTTTTCCAGAGCAGACCTTAGGATTTCTCACTGTCTGAGGAAGCCCAGGGACGTTTTCCATCACTGCCACACCAAACCATCCTTGTAGAGGAATGGCACAAACTCCCAACAGGATTAAGCATCCAGTTTGGAGATGGGCTTAGCAACAGGGGGATGGATGCCTGAAGGGTGCTCAGGGTTAACCCTCCTGTGAGAAATCCCAGATTTGGGCTCTTTTAAAAACTGGGATTTAGAAAGACAGGAAGAAAGCAGAGCTATTATCAGACCAACACACCCCTTCAGAAAGGACCTGGCAGAAGCTCCCTGTGACCCAGCCACCCCACAGTGTCCCCATCCACCTCCCCAAAGCAGGCACACAACAATTCCCTCCTCTGGAACCACACATGTTCCCAAATGCTGTTCCCCAACATCCCCCCCAGCACGTGGCTCGAAGGTGACACAAAGCAACTCCCCAAAAAACCAGCGGGGCTCCAACACAACAGATGTGCAGATGAGAGCCAGGTATAAAAGCCATTATCTTCCATCAACACAAATGCATTTTTCTTTCCCAAATAACAGCCATTAGCAGCTCCAAGGAGAACAATCCCCACTCCGAAGGAGGACGAGGTTTTTCAGCAGACACAATGCAAAGATTTGGTAGAATTCGCAGGTTCAAAAGCACTAATGTGAAAGATTATTTCGCAATTAACCAAGCAATTTTCTCTCCTCATTGTTCCCGGACCATAAGAGTTTTTAAATGTGAGCAGAAGGATTTATTCATCACAACAATAATAAAAGGAAATATTAAATCAATGAATCTCTTTGCATGCAGCATAAAGCTCTCATTGCTATTAAGCTCAGTAGCATCCTGTCACATAAACCACACGCAGTTTGTGTATTTAAGCACCATCTCCCTCTTTTATTTTTCCCTTCCCTAATTTGTAAGGCATTATCCTTCCATTTGTCCTCTAAACACAACCAGATTCAGAGCACTCAGTTCTTGTTAGTAGCTCTGTGCCCTTGCTCTCTTTATGAGGGGAGATTTATATTTAATTTTGATTTTTAACAACGGCCAGTGAAGGAGGTTATGCTGGGATGACAAGGAAGACCTAAAATAAATAAAAATTTGGGGTAGAATTCACTCCTCCCAAGTCAATGTCCGAGTGAGTACATTTTCATGGGTCTGAAAATGAATGTTGGCTTTTAAAGGTGTCACTTCTTCAGTTTGGCTGAGGAAAAAAAAATAATAAACTCAAATATATGCAAAAGTCAGCGACAACCTTGGGAGCATGGAAGCTCTCACAGTCACGTCAGCCTTGGCTTGTAATTCCTCCTCTGCCATCCCTTGTAATATAAAGTGAGAATTGAGTTTTGAGGTCTTTGCAGTCGACACTAATTCAGTGGGTTCCTCTTTTGTTTCAATAAAAAATTCATCTGGCAAAGTGCAGAAACAGTTACTACTTAGGAATTTATAAGGTGTCAACTGTCCTCACAGGGAGGCACTTAAAGAGCCTAAGCAAAGATTTCCAACCAGCAACAATCTTTAGCTTTAAGCATCAAAATTCACATTAGGCTCCTCAAAAGCAATTCGCATTCTCTGAGTGCTAAATACCTGGCACCTCTTGTTTTTCTCCACTGATAGAAGTACCCAAAAGAGGTGCAGACACCTTCAGCCATCCCCCAGGACTGAAGCTGAGCTGCCACAGATGACTCCACCATGCAAACCTCACCACGATCAAGCCCACTGTTGCTACATCTGTCTTACCATGATGGGGACGCCAATGTCCGGCCACAAGAGATCCTCGGAGGGAAGCTTGGGAGAGTTCCACACCACCACAACTTTGTTTAAGTAGGGGAGCCCATTGAGCCTTTCTAGGGAGTTCATCAACACTTCCTCCCGCTCGTAAGTCAACATCACCACCGTGAACTGCTCCCGCGGGACGTTGCCACCCAAAGCAGCCTGGAACTCCTTCCCAGAGCCACCTGCTCCTCCACCAATTGGTCGAAATCCAGTCCCAGACCCCAAAAATTTTGCTTCTGATGGTAAAACGGGGTCAAAGGGAGTGTAGGGGAAGAGGTGGAAAGGCCCCGGGGCAGAATTCCAATTCCTGTAGATATCCATGGCGGTGAGGGTGAAATTGCGGAGATATTTGGGAGAGGCGTAGGGCGGCTCGGTTTCCACGGGCCCCAAGTCCAGGTCACCATTGTCTGCCATATTGGGGTCTGTACCAGCAGCTTTGCCAGACCGGTGGGGGATCTCCACGGCGGGTTCTTCTCGGATAGGAGCAGCCGGGATTTGGATTCGAGTCCTTATGATAGCTAAGACTGTGCTGAAGACGTTGTCGGAGGTGGAGAAGTAGGTCTCCCACAAGAAGCGGCCCTGCCTCCTCATGGCAAGGAGATCATTGTCAGAAATGCTTCTCAGAAGAAAGTGCACTTCTGTGATACGTGGCTTTGGTATAATTAAGGCTGCCTCGTTCCACCGGATCACATCGTTGTAGGGTAGCTGAACTTGCTCTCCGAGAACCACCGGGATGGCCCCAACTTCCAGAGCCTCAAACAGTCTCATGGTACACCCGGCGGAGATCACTAAATGGGTGTCCCCGGGGGTGATGATCAGTGCAAAAGTAGAAAGCTTCAGTAGCTCTAGTCTGTCGTCCCTTTCTCCACACAGAGCCCACTCAGTGGGCAGACTCGCCTTAGGCTGGTTCTTACATGTGAACTCCACCAGAACAAAGTCCAGCTTGCTGTCCTGAACGGCCTTCAAGGTGGTGATGATCCGGTCGTCGTAGTCGGCCGGGGCGTTGCCTTCGATCTCCTCTTCGAAAGAGCGAACCTCCTGCAAGCTGGAGCGCAGGGACTCGATCTTCTCCCCCTGGAAACTGAACAGGTACTTACGCTTGACCGGCACCTGGGGCGGGATCTCCAGGAAGTTGGGCTCGGACATGGCGTGGACCAGAGGTGACACCACGATGTCAAACCCCGGCCGATACTGGGCGTCGTAAAAGGTGGACTGGGCGATCATGGCGCGCCCCGTGCTGATGTTGTAAATGAAGTTCTGAGTTTCCGACTTCCTCGACAGATTGATGATGAGATGGTTGTGTCCATCAGTCCTCCAATATGGCAAAGAGTGCAACTGTTGCTCTAGTTCAGTAGGTTTTGGCATGACGGGCTCTTGCATTTCCCCCACTAAAATTATATACACGCAAGCAATATTTGCATTTTCAGTAACATAAACATTAGTTCTGACAGTCGCCTCAAAGGCCTGTTTAATTAAAGGGTCTAAGGAACTACCAAAAGGGAAATCATCACTGTTGTAGACATAGACTGGAAAGCCAGACGTCAGCGGGCAGCGTGAGTAGTCAAAGCAGTTGTGCAGCCTGCAGTTCCTGTTGGATTTTGGCAGGGGGAAGGTCGCGTCGTCCTTGTCTGGCAGCAGCCGGATGGGCAAGGAGAGCTTGGGCTGGTTCTGAGCCATCAGCTCTTTGTAGGAATGCTCAGTCTGACTGATGACGTTCTTCAGCTGCAGCAGGTCCTGCTTGGCATTTTCAATGCTCTTCTTGCAAGCCTCGATCTTCAAGTTGAGCTTGGCGATCTCGCTGTTGAGCTCCTGCCGCTTGGCCTCGAGCTGGAGCAGCTCCTCGCTGACCGACTCGCGGATGCGGCACAGGTCCTGCACGTGCTTCACCTCGCACAGCTCGTTGCCGGTGCGGGGGCCGAAGATGCGCTTGCCGGCATCGTCCGCGTCGTCGATGGTGGTCAGGTAGTAGTGGGCAATGAGGGGGAAGAAAACGAGGATGACGAAGAGGGTGAAGCTAAGCCAGGTGAGCCGGATCCGACTGGACCACCTCAACACCCACGGCTGGCCTCCGTTCCCCACTCCCCCATTGCGCAACATCGTATAGCCAGTCATGAGTTCCAAAGTCGCCGCGCGCGCAATCACGTTGGATCAGTAGCCATAACCAAAAGAGTTTTTACAGCGAGTCTCTCGCAGGGAAATGTTATTGTGCCTGCTCAACAAGAAGCCAGTGGAAGGGGAATTTCATCTTCTTGCCGTGCCGGCGGCTCTTCCACAGTCGTTTTGCTGCAGGCGCAACTTCTGATCCCGTCAGACTCGATCATTGACCTTCTCGCCCACCCCCAGCCCACCCTTGGTCCGTGGGCAACCTTTGCTGGAAGTGTCACAGCGTTGTCATGGTGATTCAGAGTCGCAACCGGCAGAAGAAAAACGCAGTGGGACTGAGCCAAACTCTACCACTGCTGCCGACATCCTGCATTACCATCCGATGAATATGCAGAGGCAGCAGCCGTCGTGCAGACGGAGCCAGGAGGGACTCGTAGCACTGTCAGTCTCTCTCATCGCTGCTGGGAGGGTGAAGCTCTGCCATTCCTACAAGAGAACAATCACACAGTCAGGCAACAGAACCAAAACGACCCACCAGTGACATAAGACATGGCTGGATTTAAAAGCAATTGTCCTCTCTCAAAAGAACAACCTCTGGGCTGTCACCTGAGAAGGCGGTGGGATCCATGAGATGCGGACACACAGCTTCCTCCAGGCACTCTGCTCATCAATAGGGCTGTGGAGGGTTGCTCCAGACCACGCAACCTCCTCAGCTCTGGACCTGGATCCCTGTTTTTCCCACCTGCAAGGCCCCCCTCTCCTCACATCCGACCCAGAGGCGCTGACGTACACCCGCTCTCCCTGCCCGCCCTGCTCTGATCCCGGGATGCAGCAGTGCTGGGAATTTGCACTGCATAACTGAGTGTAATCGCCATTGTTCTGCTCTGGTGACTAGAGCTGATGAGGAATTTTTAGATGAAGTGTTTTGCTTTCATTTCCTGCTGGAAAATTTTGATTCATTGCATGAGAAAGTTTAAAGGGAACGTACTTGTGTTGGTTACAATTAACTGGCTGGCTGCTTATGAGGGAATTTCTGGTCAACACTGGAAAAGTTTACACCATACATCAAAGCAAAGATGCTGAAGTTAGGATCTGCTGGAAACCTCTTGGGAGAAATTGCTCCTTGTGAGGGTGGCACAGGGTGCCCAGAGAAGCTGTGGCTGCCCCTGGATCCCTGCAAATGTCCCAGGCCAGGGTGGATGGGGCTTGGAGCAACCTGGGATCATGGAAGGTGTCCTTGCCCATGGAAGGTGTCCCTGCCCATGGCAGGTGGAACTGGATGAGTTTTAAGGTCCCTTCCCACCCAATCCATTCTGTGATTCTATGAAATTCAGCTCTGACTCAGCTCTAGGCCAAGGGATTTAAATCTAGGCCACATCAATATGCTGTCACTAGAAAATCTCCCCTTTTATTGGCATCCTCCAAGGTACTGAAGTTTCTGGGATATTCTTTCACACACTGGACTTCCCACATCACTGATGAATATAGAGCTGGGCTTAGCACCAGCTCCTGCACGGCCTCAAGAGAAGCTCATTCATTTCCGTTTCAATTTTTAATTAGAAGAAAGTCATCCACGCTGGTGACGGTCATTTTTCACTAAATCTATTTAATGCCCTTCTCATCTACTCATCAAGAATTCCCAGAAAGAAGGTGAGGAAGCAAATCTCAGCTGAAAGAGAGATCTGGAAATGGGCCAAAGCAAAAAAGTTCACCTTAAAGCAGCAGAGAAAAGTCAGGAGGAATTTTCAGACTTGTACTCAAGCGCACGTCAGAGAAAATAAAGGGGAATTTTAATTTTAACCATGAAAAATCATCATGAAGAGGGAAAATTTGTGGGGTAATAAAGCACAATCCCCAGGGCTATTGCTACACAGCCATTTGTTGTCACTTACTTAACACCCCATGATTAAATGGGATTTCCATCCCCTGCCACCAACGTGACCCACAACCCAGTTGCACAGCAGAATGAACGCTTAAAACTAAGGCAGATTTTAAATTCATGACATTGGCAAACAGCAGTGGCATAAATCTCAGAAAGCCAGGAGGATAAAGGGGCTAAAAAGTCAGCAAAAGGCTAAATCAGCTTTCTTGGATCTTGGCAGCACATGGCTGTGGGCAGATGGGAGGCTCCAGCTTCTGGGGCTGCTCTGCCCAGCAGCAGGATTTTAGCAGGCACCAACATGCAACCAAAGGCAAAAAAAAAAAAAAAAAAAAAAAAAAGCTTTTTATTTTATTTTTCTTTCTTTCTTTTCCCCCCTTTTCAGGCCTTCTGCAGGAAGTGAAGCTCATGCTGTGTGTGTGTGTGTGTGCCAGGCCCTGCTATTTCAGGTCTCATGGGGGCTGCAAAGATCCTCCAGTTGCCACCAGTTTTCTGCAAACAGCTGGCCAGGAGATGAGCTGCCCTAATAATGCTTTTCCTGAGAGAAATGCCAAAGCACACACTCACTTGAACACCACCAGAATCTAAAAATCAGCTTAACTTCAAGAGACACGTGGGGAAATCAAGCTTTGCTGGGTTTTTTATTTGGGGTGCCATGGGGTAAGTGGGGTCAAACACTGCAGGGTGTTGAGGCAACACAGACATGAGGGATCATAAATGTGGACACATGGACACATTGCTGTGGGCTGGTCACAAAAAACAGCAGCCTCAAAGGTAGGACTGCACCAAAATCTTATTCCTTTGTGGTTACCTTGCCTATTTATAAGCCATAATTGGTAATGAAATGGCAAACTGGACTCCCTAAAATGGCAGCTGGGGTCCTTGAAAAGCCAAATCCATCACACCCCACCTGATCCTCAGCAGCTATTCTGCCAGAGTGGCTCCTCTGCTCCTTCCCTTCCTTGACACAGAACAAAATTCATCCTCCTCACCTCAAAATAAGGGTTGTGAATTAAAAATATCCATGTGCTCAGAAGTCTGAGGTTGCCAATGTGACTCCATTGCTCTCCTGGAAAACACCACAAGGGAAAGACCAGAGCAGGCTGAGGAGAGATTTAAAATGCACCACACGTGGCTTGGGATTAGCTAAAAGTGTGGACTGTCAGTTTGAAATATGTGCTGGTGATAAAATGAGCACTTTAGACACACTCCTGGACTCTTCTTCACTATTAAGACTTTATTCCTCATCAACTCGATCGAGCCTGAGGTTGTCACACGTTGCCATTAGGACTTATAAAAAAAAAAAAGACAAAGTAAAAACCCAATCTGTGGTTTTATCAAGAGAAACTTCAGGGCTGTGTTTAGCAGCCCTGGGGAAAAAGGCTGCTGATTTCCCATCGTTCCCAAAAAGAAATTTGGGAGGAGGAGAAGCAGGATAGATGCTGGGTTTTCCAGCCAACTCATCCCTCTCACTCCCAAGTACTATTTAGTTCTTTAAACTCACCAAGCTCCACGCTGAAAACTCTTGTTGATGTTATAGCACAATGTTGCTGCCTGATGGAGCTGATTACACACACACAGAAAGAGGCAGGAAGAGCTCTGAGGGGATCAGGAGATCAATAATTACCAGAGCCTCTTCCCAAATGCCAACCTGACTGAATCCTCAGGCACCACAGGTTTGCACACTGTAGCCCTTTCTCCCACGAAACTCAGCTGCTCAGAGCACATTGTCAAAGCCTGGGCTGCATTCCCAACTTTCCTCAGCTCCACAGCAGGCACTCCCTGTGCCACTGGAGTTATGGGAATTACCTGAGGTTCTCCCTCTTTGTGCATTTCTAGAAATAACCCAGCTGGTCTGATCTGTGAGTGTTTGTGGAGCCATTACTCTGCCAATGTTCAAAGACTTGAGCACACCTACTCCTCCCTGCTTACACCTCTGTTATCCAGCTTGCTATAGAATTAGGGAAATGCTGCTCCTTTCTCAGCATATTTGTGAACAGAGCCTGGAAAATTTGAAACTCATGGTCCTTCAGAGCTCAGCAGAGCAAAGCACAACCACGAGGCAGAACATGGTGGCACAGACTGCACTGTGGGGAGGAAAATCCACAGGGATCCTCCTGCACCCGCTAAATCAGAGTTCCCAAACTCTCTCTGTGTGCACCCATACTCATCCTGACTCTCTTTCCTTAAGGAATGAGGGGTCTACAGTGTTATCATCCACAGAGTTCTGCTGCTCTCCATGGAGAACAAACACCTCTGCCACGTCAGCTCCCTCCTGGCAAACAGACGAGCACCTCAGGGAGAGTGGAAGTGGCTCCCATGCTTTATCTGAGCTTGGAGAGACACCTTCTACTGCCAAGTCTCTCTTTCATCAGCATTAGGAATGGAATCAAAGAGAGGAAATAAAAATACAGCATATTCTCCCCTTGAGAACAGGCTGTAGTGGAAGAAAACAAACTCCAAACAACCCTTCAGCAATGGCAACTTTCTATCTCCTAATGCTCTCAAAGGGAAGGATTACATCCCAAATCTCCCAATCCCTTTGGGAACAGGAGCAGTTGAACAAGGAGAATAAATCTATCAGGTGTGTGCTTTAAGGTACAGTTGGTTGGGAGCAGATCCATCAAAGGAGCAGATGGAAAATTCACTCTGAAATTGCATGCAGCAGTCTTAGGGATCATCCTGAGGGATTTGTACCATCTCCAGAGCTCACAGGTGCAGAGCAATTCCCCCAGGCTGAGATCAATGCACAGGTAAAAGGCCCTGTAACCTGGAAATTCCAGGGATAAAGTGCATCCCTGCCTTCAGGGAGTTTTATCCAAACCAAGGAACATTCTGCATGTTTGCAGCTCCATGCAAAACCAAACCTGCTCCCAGCCCTGCTCCTCAACCACATGGGCATGTGGGGGATAAAGGGATCCTGGAAAAATGCTCCAAGAGCCTCTCCATGTGCTCATCCTGGAAAAGTGGGAAACCAGATGTGCTGAAGAATGCGGTGGTTTTAGAAGTGGCATTTGAGGAACTCTGAGTTTTCCACCCCAAGTTCTTGAGGAAGAAGGGCACTCCTGTCACCACAGCACACAAGTGATGTTCTCCTCTGTCTCCCAGCTGCAGGGAATGATGAGGGGAAAAAGCAGGAAGAGCCAACAGATCAACACCTGGCTTTGAGCAGGTGGAATTTTGGGACTTTGGATCATGGATTGGTTTACACCACACCAGGTCTGGTGGCAACAGACAGGGTTTAGCTGTTTCAAAGGGAGACAAGGATCATCCTGGAGGAGTTAGGAGAGCTCAGGGGAAGAGCTTTAAATAGGATTTGAAGGGGGATATGAGGCCAACAGATATCCAAAACTCACTGGACAGTGCCCAGGTTCAGAGACATCCCGAGGTCCCTTCCCACCTAAATGATTGTATGGCTCTGTGTCCACGCTCCCAGGTGGCAGCAATGCAGAAATGTGAGGAGAAACCTGGAGTTAAGATGTCCTGGGCCTGTCCCCAGCTCTGACACCACCTCTCTCCAGCACCCAGAGGAAATCAGGCAACTCCACCTCTGTCTCCACAAAGCAAAGGTGACCCCAAACACTTCAAGGCAGACAAGTGAAGAACTGAGTCTGGCTCCCAGCTTTGTGTTCTCATCTGGGCATTGGGACAAGGTCATGCCCCAGGAGATGCTCAGTGTTGAGAAAACACAGAAACCTCTCCCCCAGGTGCTCACAGGTGCCTGAGCTCTGCCCTCTGCCAAAGGCTGTCCCCGCTCCTCAGCCTGAGTGCTTCACAAACACTCATTAATTCTGATGAAATCCTGGAGACAGCAAAACCACATCCTGGTTTTAGTGAGCAGGTAATGGAGGTGTGGAGAAGCAACTTGCCCAAGGTCACTTGGGAAGCTGAGCCAGCTTGGGATTCACTGCACATCTCCTCGTCCTGTCAGCAAGATCATCCATCTTCCCAGCCTGCCTTCTTCCAGTGGATTCCTTCTCCAGTGCCTTTCTGCTTTTTGCATAATGCATTGTGAAATCTACTTTACATATAGAGCTTTTAGCTCTTAAATTTATTATTTAGTGTTGTTTTCTGGTAATAAAGCAGTCACAGTGCTTTATTTATTCTTCCAGGCTGTACACAAGCACTTCTCTGCTCAAAGGAACATCCAGCTTAGGAGCAAATCCTTCTGTATCCTGTGGGATGGAGGGGCAAAAAATCCTGGATGCAAAGTTCACCCCTCTCCTCTCCAAAGCTCAGAGCAAAGGACCACAGGGCAGAGTTTTCCAAGAAAGCTGGAAAATCCCTACAAGCACCGTGGCTGATGTTGCAGTGCTCACCACATGCCCGCTTACAAAGTGCTGAAGATATTTTGGGACGTGGGAAGCAAACCAAGGATGCTCCAGGATGCAGTGGCACAAGCTTTTACTCGCTTCTAAAAGGGATAAATTAGGTGTGGGAGGAAGCAAAGCCTCTCTTTGCTTTTACCTTGAAGTAATTAATGAACAAGAATTCTCTTGAGGTTAAACCACAGCCAAGAGCTGGGCGCTCCCCATCACATGAGAGAAGCATGAGGAGGTCAACTCCAGGCAGGAAGAGAGAGCTGGTTTCCCAAACACTAACTCCATGAGACAGCTAAAATCCTTGGTATTCCTTGTGGTTTCCAGCCCTAGATAGCTCAGGCATGTTATTTTCCCCAAGGCAAAACCACAAGGCTCTCTCCCCTCCCTAAAACGCCCTCGTTGCTGCTGCCACAGCAGGAAATAACCACGAGGCAGGTTCAGGCTCCTGCTCTCTGACAGAAGCTTCAGGTCATCATTAAGCACAAATTTAAAAGTTTCATTGTCCTGGGGAAGTTACAAGGAAAAGGAAATACTGCTTGAAAAGTACAGAAGCACCCAGAGAGTTTAACAGCATCTCACTCAGCAGGGTGGGTCTCTATGGACAATAATCCAGCTGTGTGGGGTTTATGGAAAGTTTGCCCCTTTCCTGCTCACAGGGAATAAAGTTCTGGAGACTCAGCACCTCCACTGAGAGGCCTCTAACAAACATGAAATCACAGAGATGGTTTCTTGTGCACCTCAGGGGGCAGGGAGGCAGCCCAGCACTGAGTCCTCACAACCCAGGGACACTGGGAAGTTCACATCCAGGGAAAGCCCTGGATGTGAACCTGGGAGAAACCTGGGAGCCCTGGCTGCTACATCTGAGCAAGGTTCAGTGACATTCATCAGTGCCACCTGGCCAAATTACCCAGCTCCAAATGCACCTTCCCTCCCTGAAGCAGCTCCTTCACCTGCTGCCATGTTATCCCTGCTGCTGTGTCCAGCTCCAGCTCCTCCCTCCTCTCTTGGCTGCATGGGGTGGGCACCCACCCATGGCCTCAAGCTGAGGGTCTTCTGCACTTTCTGGAGATGCTTCATCACCACCTAAATAGGAGCTGTTCTGTTCCAGACAGCCTGATCAACCACATCAGAAAAATTAAATCACCTGATGTGTTGGATCACCCATATTTACACAGCAGGTGGGGTTTTATCCCACACAGTTTATGGCAAAGCAAACTGGAAATTCAAATCCCAGAATAGTTTGGCTGGGAAGGAACCTGAAAGATCATCCCACTCCACCCCCTGCCATGGGCAGGGACACCTTCCACTATCTCAGGTTGATCCAAACCCCAGCCAGCCTGGCCTTGGACACTTCCAGGGATCCAGGCGCAGCCACAGCTTCTCTGGCCACCTGTGCCAGGGCCTCACCACCCTCACAGCCAGGAATTCCTTCCCAAATCCCATCCATTCCTGCCCTCTGGCAGTGGGAAGCCATTCCCTATGTCCTGTCCCTCCATCCCTTGTCCCCAGTCCCTCTCCAGCTCTCCTGGAGCCCCTTTAGGCGCTGGAAGGGGCTCTGAGCTCTTCCTGGATCCTTCCCTTCTCCAGGTGAGCACCCCCAGCTCTCCCAGCCTGGCCCCAGAGCAGAGGGGCTCCAGCCCTTGGAGTATCTCTATATATCTCCATTACTGCCTCCTGAGCAAAGTTGAACCAGGGCTTGGAGCAACCTGGGACAGAGGAAGGTGTCCCCTCTGTCCATGGCAGGCAATAGAACAAGATGGGCTTTAAGGTCCTTCCCATCCAAACCATTCTGGGATTCTATAAAACCTAACCAAGGTCCCTGAAGGACACTCCACTCCACAGGTCTTGTAGATGTGGACGTGGCCAAAAACTTCAAAGCACCCTGAGAAGACAGAACACAGCACATGAGGTTTATGTGTGCCCCTAAAGAAGTCATCAGCCAGCAGCAGAGTGGATGACAGGAGATTAGCAGGAGCACACCCCATAGTAATTAAATTCCTACAAAGCGCCGCCACCGCTTGGACTTGGGATGCTGGATCACGGATCACTCAACACACACTGTGCTCTGCCTTGTCACTTGTGCCCAGTGCTTCCCTTCCAAGAGACCAGGAAGAAACACAACCAAAAAACCTCTTCTCAGGCTGTTCCTGGCTGGAGAAGACCAACACAGCCAGTCCATTTCTGCCTCCTGAGCAAAGTAGAACCAGGGCTTGGAGCAACCTGGGACAGTGGAAGGTTTTCCCTGTCCATGGCAGGCAATAGAACAAGATGAGCTTTAGGGTCCTTCCCATCCAAACCTGGGACAGTGGAAGGTTTTCCCTGTCCATGGCAGGCAATAGAACAAGATGAGCTTTAAGGTCCTTCCCATCCAAACCTGGGACAGTGGAAGATGTTCCCAGTCCATGGGAGGGAATAGAACAAGATGGGCTTTAAGGTCCTTCCCACCCAAACCATTCTGGGATTCTGTAAAACCTAACCAAGGTCCCTGCAGGACACTCCACTCCACAGGACTTGCAGATGTGGCAAAAAGCTTCAAAACACTCTGAGAAGACACCCAGAAGTCATCAGCCAGCAGCAGAGTGGATGATAGGAGATTAGCAGCAGCACAGCCCATGGTAATTAAATTCCTACAAAGCGCCGCCACCGCTTGGATTTGGGATGTTGGATCACGGATCATTCGACACACACTGTGCTCTGCCTTGTGCTTCCCTTCCAAGAGATCAGGAAGAAACACAACCAAAAAACTTCTTCTCAAGCTGTTCCTGGCTGGAGAGGACCAACATAGCCAGTCCTTGGAAAAGGCAGGAGGGGACATGGCAAACCATGTGCATCCAGCGTGGAGACTGCTCCTACTAAGAGAGGAAGGTAGAAAATATCCAGAAGATGCTGCAGGGCAGATGTAGCAATAACAGCAGTTAGGAAGGGCAAAGTAACACTGTTCTGTTTATTGGAAGGCTAAGAGAGAGGTCAGGCAAGGAGGGATCCAAGGAACCTGACCAGAACTGGAGGTGAAGGAAGGAATTAACTTTTCAGCTGCACAAGGTGTCTTCAATCACCGAGCAAGATGAGATGGGTTTTGGAAAGCCACGGGTTATAAAAGTTAAGCTGAGGGTTAGATGGAGCCTGCAGAGAAAGAAATTGATCAATTTAAGACCTACTCACCAAATATTCGATAATGCAGCATCGACCAAAGGAGGTCTCTGCTCTGGAGCAGCACCCTCCTGCCCCAGGCCTGTGCTTGTGCTTCACATCTCTGTGGTGGCCACTTCTGGGAAATGCCTTAGGATCCACCCAAGTCAGAGGTGATTCTGCCAGCTTCCAGGTCTGGGAACTCAGGGATATTAGGAAGAATACAGCAGGACTCTCAGTTTAAGGGCTGCAAACTTAATGAGCAAACACAGCACTTCTTTTGACCTCAAAAGTTACTTTTTAGGATAAAAGAGAGGTCTTAAAATAAAAAAAAAAAGCACAATGAAATGCTTTAACCAATGGCACTACTGCATGGAGCCTCTTCCTTAGCATCCCAGAGCAGATGTGCTGCACTCAAAATGTCTTTGTCTATTAAAACTGTGTCAGCTTCAGAGACTCCAAAACTCCCTGTGGCATAAACAGAATTTCTAATGAACAGCTGCAGGATACAGGAGTGGCCACACAAAATGCAGCTGCTGAGATCGTTTTCTTTGCCCCCCTCTCTCACCAGCTTTTCCCTGCTGTCCAAATCCCACTTCCACCCATTTGGGTCTCTCCTGTCCTCCTTCTCTCCCAGCCCTGCTGCCTCACTGTTCCTTCTGCACCCTCCACACATCTCCTGATCCAAAAGAACCCTTGACCTCTCTCCTGCTGGAGTTTTGCTGCTGCTTTCCCTGCTTGCACCGAGGAAGTGCAAAAGGGACAAATTAAGGAGAAAAAAGTTATCAAAAAACCAAAGCCTGTAATTCCAGAGAACAAGAGCAATCCTCAGGGAAGGATTTATCTTGAGTGAATTGAAACTCACTAATAGATTTTTTAGCACCCACGCTGCCTTCCAGGCCAAGGCACCAAAGCATGGCTCCTTGTGTGAGCAGGGGGAGCACTTTTAAAATGCCTTTGAAACCCAAAACTTGTCAGGCTTAAAGCCTGGTCCAAATGCACTTCACAGCTGCTCTCCTGAATTTAATAGTGTCCTCTTAGCTGGATAAAGAGCTGGAATGATTATTTAGTCAAGTGCCTGTAATGGCCCTGCAATGCTCTGCATGGTATTTTGAGAAAAATATTTGTGGTGACAACGTGCCCCTGTGAGTCCTGGGAACAGCAGCACAAATGAAGCTGAATTCTTACTGTTTGATGCCTTCAGTTTTCCATGAGGTTCTCCAGTACTCCATAAAGAGCCTCAGTTCCCTATTTCCAGAACATTTAGACAGAGTTACTGCTTTGGTGAACTCCATCCCTCAAATCTGAGTGCAAACAGTTGATGGATTCAACAGTTATTGAAAGAGTAACAGGAAAGAGCAGATGCCAAAGTCCTGTTTTATTAGAACCCTCTGACAACATTAAAGAGCATCCAATGCTAAGCAATGTGTCTTTTGAAGGAAATTTTTATTAACTGGTGTTGAATATGAAAGCCAATTAATACCTCATGGCTTTGAGACAATCTGTCTGCTGCAATCACAGCAAGCCCAAATGCTCCAGCCACGAGTGGTGAGACTGCTGCTGTCACTGAGCACCTCAAAGCAGCCAAGTTTTTGCAGAGTTAGTGGTTTAACAGCTCCCCTGGACTGGCAGCAGGATTTTCAGGACAGAGCTTGTTCGTAGGGCTTTGAATAGTTCACATCACAAAGGTGATTCCATGGCCAGGAGGGGAAATTCCCAGAGGAACCATGGATATTGTGGGTACAGCCTGCACTGCAGAGAGCACTCACAGAACCCTCACCATGCAGTCCCTCCATTCCATGGAGGGGAAATTCCCAGAGGAACCATGGATATTGTGGGTACAGCCTGCACTGCAGAGAGCACTCACAGAACCCTCACCATGCAGTCCCTCCATTCCATGGAGGGGAAATTCCCAGAGGAACCATGGATATTGTGGGTACAGCCTGCACTGCAGAGAGCACTCACAGAACCCTCACCATGCAGTCCCTCCATTCCATGGAAGGGAAATTCCCAGAGGAACCATGGATATTGTGGATACAGCCTGCACTGCAGAGAGCACTCACAGAACCCTCACTATGCAGTCCCTCCTGCCTGCCCACGGCACAGCGTGGAGGAAACCCAAATGTCAGCAGAGAGGGCACATTTGGGAAGGCTGGAGCTCCTCTGGCTCCCAAATCCCCCAGGCAGGAATCTCCAACACACAGCAGCTATTTTTGGAGGGAAGAGGGGCCAAATGTCCTCAGAGCAGCTCGAAAAATGGGCCAGAGTGCCAGCCCAAGGCTCATGCAGATGAAGGAACTGCTTCCAACACAAGCTGCTGTCTCCCAGCCATCATCCCAAAGATCAGACTGGTTCCAACTCACAGAACTGGTTCCAGCTCACTTCAGGGACCGTTTGGAAAATAGATGGTGAGAGGTGCTAATGGATGAGCAACCCACAAACGCCTCTTCTGGCCATTCCCAGCAGTTATTCTGGACAGAAGAGCCAGCCCCAGCATCTCAAGCTGTGCCATCTTACTCTCATCTCAGTGCCGGAGCCACGAATGGTTCTGATTGCATAAAATTTCCCTGAGGGACAGCAGAGCTCTCTCCCTTTCAGCCTCACACCATCCCAGGCTGGACAGGGTGAGTTTTCTACTGCCACCCACTGCACAAAGGCTGCTGGTGGCCAGAGGAAACACCTGATGGCCAGCCAGGAAAAGGGGAGCCATTCCCAGGGGCTGGGGAAGCTGCTGGCAAACACAGCTCCACTGTGAACGTGCCACAGGGATGGACAGGAAGGCATCAGCCTGGAACAAAGTCATTGAGATGGGCACAAAATTCACAACTCAATTTGGCCTCTGCAGAGAATAAAAAAAATATATATATTAAGGAAGCACTAGGATGGCTGTGTTAGATCAAGCCAATGATCCATTCACTTCAGCCCCTCACTCCTCATTTCCAGCCTCTTTGGTGTACATTAACCATAAATCATAGTTATGGAACAGTTTATTCAGGACAATTTGCCCCAAATCATTCACAAATAGGAGTTGTAGGAGCCCTTGAAGAACAACAGCTGTCCACCAAAATATCTTTTTTTTTTTTTTAAGCAATCACAGACATTAACAATAGTACAGAGTCTGAATGTAAAAAAAATAGGGGGAAGGGAAGGTTTGGGAAGGGAAGGTTTGGGAAGGTTTGGGAAGGTTCGGGAAGGTTTGGGAAGGGAAGGTTTGGAAGGGAAGGTTTGGAAGGGAAGGGAAGGGAAGGGAAGGGAAGGGAAGGGAAGGGAAGGGAAGGGAAGGGAAGGGAAGGGAAGGGAAGGGAAGGGAAGGGAAGGGAAGGGAAGGGAAGGGAAGGGAAGGGAAGGGAAGGGAAGGGAGGGAAGGGAAGGGAAGGGAAGGGAAGGGAAGGGAAGGGAAGGGAAGGGAAGGGAAGGGAAGGGAAGGGAAGGGAAGGGAAGGGAAGGGAAGGGAAGGGAAGGGAAGGGAAGGGAAGGGAAGGGAAGGGAAGGGAAGGGAAGGGAGGAAGGGAAGGGAAGGGAAGGGAAGGGAAGGGAAGGGAAGGGAAGGGAAGGGAAGGGAAGGGAAGGGAAGGGAAGGGAAGGGAAGGGAAGGGAAGGGAAGGGAAGGGAAGGGAAGGGAAGGGAAGGGAAGGGAAGGGAAGGGAAGGGGAAAACACACCAAGTACTCAGTTTCACAGCTTCCTGCAGCAGCAACTTCCACAGATGAGCTCTGCAAGCAGCCCAGAGAAACTGTGTCTGCCCCTGGATCCCTGGAAGTGTCCAAGGCCAGGTTGGAGAGGGCTTGGAGCACCCTGGGATAGTGGGAAATGTCCCTGCCCATGGCAGGCAGGTGGAATGGGATGAGCTTTAAGGTTCTTTCCCATCCAAACCATTCTGTGATTTTAAGGGATTTCCTTTCACCAGCTTCAAGCCCAACCCCTCCTAATTCAGTCCCTGCTCCCTTCTCCAGCATTACACACATCCACAGGGATGTGGAATGACAGGACTCACACCCAAACCACAGCAGATCCAAAGGCACAACAGTCCCAAAGCCACCACGGGAGCAAGAAGTGCCACCTTACCTTCTCCAAGCTGCCTGACATCCCACCACATGCTCCTCTCTGCACCAGGCAGCACAAATCTTTTCAATCCTGGCAGCCAGCAGAGTTGGCATGGAAGCAGAAATATAAGGATCCTACTGCCAAGGGATAATTCCAGCACAAATCTGCACTTCTGCTATTGTCTCCCCCTTCCTGATGGACACCCTGGCTCTCCAGATCACTCCTTTTGTGGAGCAGCCCTCCCTCTCTTTTATCCAGCGTCCTCTCTAACATCTTTGTTCTGTTCCCATTCCACTCATTTCCCAAATTTGTGCCTAGTTTTCTTTTTATTTTTTTTTAATTGCTCTCAATATGTCACTCTATATTAGTCAACAGCAGATTTATTTAAACGTGTCAATGCTGTTGCTTAGCAGATCTGACTGTGCTTTACCATTTCAGCCTCCTTCAGAGTCACATGTTTCCCTTCCCAGAGCTCCCCAGCA
This sequence comes from Serinus canaria, assembly GCF_022539315.1. Taxonomy (NCBI): domain Eukaryota; kingdom Metazoa; phylum Chordata; class Aves; order Passeriformes; family Fringillidae; genus Serinus; species Serinus canaria. The sequence goes on from NC_066316.1 coordinate 111,389,250, forward strand.
TGTTTGGATCACCAGGAAGTTTGAAGAAAACAAAAATAAGTCTGATTCTAAAGGCAGGCCACTGGCCTGCCTGGGAAAACTTCAGGAAAACAAAAAACCACCTCGAAAAACAACCAAGAAGAGGAATTCTGCCCCAAAACCCACATGGTTTTATTTCTCTGTTAGGAAGCAGCACCAGGTGCTGGTTTTCTTCCATTTTCTACCTTTTACCCGTGAGTTTCAATAGGAATAATCAAGTAAATGATCATCCAGAGCTTTGGAAAGGGTCTGATACAGAGCCAGTATCAGCTTTCCCCTGCAGCAGCTAATTTTAGGAAATGGCCTTCATCCACTCTATAAAAGGCTGGGAACACCCAGGTGAGAGCATGTTCTGACCTTTGAAATTAGATTTGGGTCTTTGCTGAGGCCGAGAGAGAAGATAATGTGCAGCTAAATCCTCCACAGGAGGTTTTCAGCTCAGGCTTTCCAAGCTCCCCACAGTGATGGTGTTGATTTGGCCACTGCCCCCAGATTCCAACTTGCACGTTCACAGCTGAGTGACTGGAAAGCCCCAGTGGCTCCAAGCAGCAGCAGCTCCACACATAAACTGTGGCACAGCTGTCCCAAAATGCTGATGGAATCATGGAATCACAGAATCACCAAGGTTGGAAAAGCCCTCTGAGATCACTGAGTCCAAACTCATAACCCAGTGCTGCCAAGCCCACCTTAAACATGACAAAATTATGAAAAGGACTAAGCAAAACCAAGGAAACTTCACCTTTCTGCAATCCACTGAAGCAGAACAATCCCAAACTCCCAAGAGCACCCCAAAACCTGCTGTGTGGCCACCAGCAGATGCCAAATCTGCACATTCATCCAGGGCTCTGACTGTGAGATCACCTCCATGGCTTGGCTCCACTCCAGGTGCATTTCCCACATTGCCCCTAAGCCAACCTCATCTTCTGCCCCAAAATCTGCAGCTCAACCACCACCCTGCATCTCTCCCATCCAGGCTGGTTTAGAATTCCAGAATCCCAGAGTGGTTTGGGCTGGAAGAGACTTTAAGGCTCATCTCCTTCCAGCAGGGATGCCACTCCCTAGATCAGGTTGCTCAGGGCCCCATCCAACCTGGCCTAGGGGGAATTAAATCCCAGAATCTGATGCCATCAACACCATCTCCAGCAGCTGCTAATTCCACATTCAGAGTGCAGATCACATCCAAGAAACCGAGTTCACAACCTTGGGAACCAACACCACAACCTGAGACAGCCCAGCTGAAGACAAATCCCACAGCAGGACCTGCCAGAACGGCGGCTGATGGGTTTCCAAAAATAACCCAGCCCCCTTTCCATGGTGCCTGATGGCCATTTACTTACAGCCACCTAAAAATAGCCCTTCCCTTTCGGATCGATGACGGGAGCTGACAGAAGTGAAAGGAGCTCATCACTCCACAAACACAGGGCTAAAGGAGATAAAATACTTTGGAAATGCAGCATAGGGAACAATCCCGCTCTGGCCCCGAGACAGCCAGCTGGATGGGCTTAATGATTCTTCTCCAGCACCAGCTGTGACTGAATTTATTTCCATTTGGTGTGATTAAAAAGAAAGAGACAGATAAAAGGGAGAACAAAAAGTCCAAGATTTCAAAAGACACTAAAAATAAAATAGTTTGTGTGCGCTTGGCACCCTACCTTGACAATTTTTATATGTGTCAGCCAAGCTCAATAACCCAAAAGGAAGGCACGAGTCATTTATAGGTGGGGAAACAAAGTCATGGAAATGTTAAAATACCAATTCAATCATCAATAAAATCAACAGCAGGAACAGGTTTAAAGGGCAGGCGTTCCTGAGGCACCTGCCTATATCCATGCCCTAAGATCCCTGTGCATTTACTCTTCCTGGAGCCATTTCAATTGTCTCCATTGCCTGGCAAGTGCAGATGGATGCTGAGGAGTTCAGTGGCTCCTCACCACGAGTTCCAGCCCATTTAGCTGATCAAAGGCTTTGCTCAGCCCGTTGGCACCTGGCAGGGAAAAGGCACTTCCTCAAAATCCCAACATCCAAGTTTAGCGGCAGGAGGCCTGAAATGAATCCCTTTATTTAAACATTAACACCTTTTTAAGTGTCTCTAAGCAATTGTGAGGGCTTTTTTAGAGAAGGCAAGGAAAGCTCTCGTGAGCAGCCAAGTCAAGAGGACGCCAGGGTTACCTGCACTCATTTTCTGAGTATTAATTTTGGCAGCACAAACTCACCCTGCAGAGGGTTTGTACCTGGAATAAAGAGGACAGCAACACCTTGCTGCCAGCTGAAGGCTGTGGGCAGGGATGGATGCAGCAAATCCTCCTGGAATCCATTCCCATGGCCATGAAGGGTAGGAAGATGTGCTGTGGGCAAACTGAGCCTCATTGATTTGTCTTCTGAAACCACCCTTGGCAGATGCTGATTAGCCTGACAGCAGCAAGGTTTCTGATGTAGCCTCCTGTGTGGATATTCAGGAGGAAAACCAATGACTGGGAGAGGAGCCTGGAGAGCTGGTGGATCCTCCAGCCCAGCACAGTCCAACCTCAACTGGACAAAGCCCTGAGCGATCTCATCTACCTTTGCCACAAGCAGGACATGGAATTAGAGACTTCCAAAGATCCCTTCCAAACTTGTTTGTTATACAATTCACAGAAATGCCAGAGAGAAGGTGGAAGCCTTTCCTGGAGATATCTGGACTAGATAAAGCCGTAAATGGATAATGAAAATAACTCTCAGTAAGCTTTTCATTGGATGTATGAGCTGGTGGCAGCGAGGAGCCTCCCAGCACGCTGTGCTTCCCTCTCTTCAACATTTACCTCTGGACACAGGAATACATCTCTCCAGTTAAGACACTTTCACCACTTTCACACTAAAATTCAACATGTTTTAGTGGCATTCTAAGACTTAATACTTGTAGGAGGTATAAAACATTCATGAGAGCAATGCTGTGAGATTAAATGGATTGGGCTGGCATTCAAAGACATTTAAGGGACAGCCTTTGAAGGACCAGCTCTCTGCTCAAGCATTACACAATCATTTCCCCAGATCCTCCAACATGCAGGGAAATACACAAGGTGTGCACATCTCACCCTGGATCCTGTCTGGTTGCTGCAGTGGGAGAAAAAAAGCATGGATTAGATGCTGTCTGAATTGCAGATGACACCAGGTCTGGCCTTTTTTTTAGTGCCTCCCTGTTACTGGAAAGTAATATTGAGTTTCACCAAAGTCAAAAGCTCCTCTCAGGTTCATTTCCCTTTCAACAGCTCCAACAACTGCCTTGCCAAAATCCATAGAAGACAAAATCTATAGTTCCTAGGATTCACATTTTGAAATGGTTCCAAATGCAGAGCAAAAGGTTTCACCCTTAAGACACTCTTGCAAGGCACACAGCTACCTCCCTGACTTTGCTGGTCCTGATCCAGATGAAAAAAAAATATCCCAAAGCACAAGTCAGTTTTTTTGCTGACCAGGATTACCTGGCTTAGTATCAGCAGCCTTCAAGGACATGGTCTAACACACCCGAGTGGAAATCACCAGTGCTGGATGCAGCTCCCTTCAATCCTCTAAGCCTCTGCTCCTCTGCTGGAACAGCTCACTGCTGATAAACTCACTTTCAGACTATTTTCATAAAACTGAAGGTCAGCAAATGATTTGCTAATTAAATCTGTCACATAATTCTCAGCCTGATGAATAACTCAAGGCAGCTCCACTGAGCAGAGTGGCAGGCAGGGGTCAGCTGCCTGCTCTGAGGTGTGACAGGGCTGTGGGGTCACCAGGCTTTGGGGACAGATTCCTCAGAGCCACATCTTGCAGCAAGCTGTGTTCTGCAGCCTCTCCAAGCCCTGCACCCACCTCTGCAGAGTTTGTCCATGTTTAGGGACACATTCTTGCTTTGGTGCATCCCTTGGCCCTGCACAATTTGTCCTCAGAAGTTGCCCCTTGCCCAGGGTGGCTTTGCAGATGAAGGATGAGACCTTGCACTGATCAATTCCCAGCATCTAAAATGATCCTGACTCTTTTCAAAGTCACTCTGAAGAAACACAACAGTTCTACCCCCAAAAAACTCTCCAGTCTTGGGAGGTTGTTCTGTTTCCAGCCAGAGGAGGGCAACCACACACGTTGACAAGAGGCAGCATCCTTCTGCCTGATACACAAAAATGCACTTTATTCCCATTCCCAGCCACCAGAAGAGTTGTTTCATCTTTCCAATTGTGCCTTATTTATGTCTATTCCCTTCCTCGTGTATTCCCCACACAGAATCACAGAATTACAGAAAGGTTTGGGTGGGAAGGGACCTTAAAAACCATCCAGTGCCACCCCCTGTCACAGGCAGGGACACCTTCCACTATGCCAGGTTGCTCCAAGCCCCATCCAACCTGGCCTTGGACACTTCCAGGGATCCAGGGGCAGCCACAGCTTCTCTGGGCACGCTGTGCCAGGGCCTCCCCACCTTCTGAGTAAGGAATTTCTTCCTAAAATCCAACCTAACTCTGCCCTCTGTCAGCTGAAAGCAGCAGAGTACATTCCCCTGCTAAACAGAACCCGAATTCCTCATTCCTCCTGCTCAGCAGCAGCTTTGCTGGCTGGACCCAGAAGCCATCAAGCTTGTCCAAACTGTGTGTGCCACTGACCTAAGGAGAATTCATCAATCCCAGCTGGGAACTTGGGCACTAGGAGCAAGGAAACTGCATTGTGACATGGCTATAAACAGCAAAGGGACTGGGGAGATTTTCTCCCTCTCGTGTCCTCCTGCCTGCCCTGCTCACATGAACCCTTCAGAGCCTGTGTCAGGCTGCTCTGATGCTCTCCTGCCAATTTTGAAGCATGGGATGGAGGTTAAAGGGTTGGTTGAGGAGAGCAAAACAACCTTAACTTTTATATCTTGAGGGAGAATATCCTGCAAGTAATGCCATTCCTCAGCACTTAGCTGGAAAACCCAGGGAAAGGCAGGAGCTTGGGGGAGAGGCCCCAGGTGACTCAGCTCTGCACCCTCTCCCTGTGGATATTTCAACAGCACAGGGCACTGCAGGTACAGGGTGAGACACAGGGATCACTCAGGACACAAAATGGAACTTCAGCAGCCCCATCAAAAACTCTGATTTTTAAGGATACTCCTTTCTCCATCATCATTATGGTCTGTGGTAAAAGCCACTTTATGAGCTCAGCTAATTTGGGATACTGTTGCATCATCACCTGATGTTGATAAGCAATTATTAAAGAATAAAAAAAGAGTCAAACAAATCCATGCTTCCCCTCTGGCCTGGGATGGTTTTCAGTACCATTATCAGGCTCTGATAAAAAGGGGAAGAAGGAGCTCTGTGGTTTTGGTATGGGCTGCTGTGGTCCTGTTTTGGGCCCGTTCTCTGCCCAAATCCAGGGGTGTAATCCAGCCATTTTCATGTTCTTGAGCTTTCTCACCTGCCCAAACACCCAGGCCACATCTGACTTGTCTTGGAGGTTTAATTCCTGGCTGTGCCAAATTGTGGATCAATGGCAGCTGGCTAAGGCCACCACTGGATGAGTGAGTGAACAGAGCAGCCCCTCATGTCCCAAACCTGAGCTGTGCTCCCATCTGGGAGCAAAACCTGCATTTAAAACATCCCAGTTTTACACCACTCCATGGCATTCAGTAACAAATAAATCCCACAACCTGGGGAGGGTTTTACTCCAACATGTGTCAAGGAGATGTTGAAGTGACAGGAACTTCCCTGCTTGCCTTTTGTGGGGACAATACAAACCAGCAGAGCAGAGAGACATCCAAACTATCACTCTTCAAAGCAGCAACAGATCTTTCTGTCAAAGGAGAGATTTCACAAGGATGGGCATGGGTGGATCCATGGCAAAACAATCAAGCAAAGCGAGAGACACGCGACCATTTCTCTTTCCTGAGTGTGGAAAAGCTTTCAGGAGATTGATAAAATTGGAGCTGCTGCTGTTGAACATCTCAAAGGGAAAGGGAGGGAGAGGAAATGTTTCCCCCATGCAGCTCTCCAGCAGCAGCTTCTGATTGTACTCAGTGGGAAACAAGGAGCACTCTCAGCACCTTCCCTCCCATGGAGCTCCAGGCAGAGGGGAAGCTCAGCAGTTTGCAGGATTTGGGTGCTTGCTTTTGTTCCCCTTCCCTCTCTGCCTCCCCATCCTCCCTTTGGATGCAAAGGCTGAGGAGAACAGAGCAATTGAGGAATTTGAAGCCTCACTAGCAGCTACTCTGAATGCAGGCACATGAAGCAGCAGGATTCAGCTGGTGACATTTGGGCCACAAATGAAGTCCCCAAGAGTAATAAACAATCAGGTAAAGAAATCTGGAAAGAAATTACCCAGCACACCTCATCTTCCTGGCCCCCATGAGATCCATATAAAATGTGTTAATGCATCTGATTATGATCTAAATTATGTACAGAGGCTCCTGCCAAGCACTCTGTGAAGCTTCTTTATTGTTAAGTTGGAAGCTGTTTAAGAACGGTCCAGTCATCATGTTTCAAATTAGATTTGGGGGGAAAAAAAACATATTCCTACTTTATTGCTGGCTCAGAACATGGGAGAAGGTCAGAATGTGGGTTTTCTCTGCTGAGAAAGAACAGGAAGAATGGGACAGAACAGCAGAAGAGCCACTCTGTCCTCTGTCCTTTACTGTACCCACACATGCCAGAGAATCATTGCAGTTTCAACTTGCTACACCTTTTTTCCTGGAAGGGGGGTAAAACACCAAGGTCCTCCCATGCACACTCTCCACAGGCCCAAAAACTTTGAAAGAAATGAATTCTGGAAGAGTTCTGCTGAGAGGGGCTGGCAAAACACCATGTGAGATTTCCCTCCCACCTCTGAGGGCTACCTGAGCTGCCAGTCCTTTGTGCTGTTTGAAGGCAGGTAAAAAAGCTGGTTCTCTCTCCAGCTCCAGGACTGGAGCTTTTTAAAAAACAGAGACACACCACTGCCAGGTGTAAATTCAAATTTGGGAGAGCACCCAGAGTTTTAATTGCTAGCTTGACAACTTCAAGAGTGCTGGAAACTCCAGCAGCCCAACCTGTGCTTTCTCTTCTGCTGCTGTCTGGTCAAGATTTTGTTCCATGGATCAGCATCTCCTTCCCCCTGCAGGGTTGGATTCCCAAGTCAGAGCTAAAGTCACCTTGCTCAGAGGAGCTGGATTTTAAAAGGAGGGTCCTTACAGTTATTAAAAGTCTTCCATCCATAATCTCTGCCCTTCCAAGCTCACAGCTGCAGCCACAACTGCATAAATCTGGACTAAGCAGGGCCCTGGGAAGTGCAATAGGATATAAATAGTTCTTACAGGTTTGTTTTGCTCTCTATATGTAAATAAATCATACACACACATATATACATGCCAGATATGTCTGCACCTCATTAATTCACAGAATAATTTGGGCTGGAAAGGACTTTTAAGGGCATCCCATTCCCCCCTGCCACGGGCAGGGACACTTCCCACTGTCCCAGACTGCTCCAAACCATGTCCAGCCTGGCCTTGGACACTTCCAGGGATCCAGGGGCAGCCACAGCTTCTCTGGGAATTCTATTCCAGGGTCTCCCCACCACTCTGAGAGTAAAAGAATTTCTTCCTAAAATGTCATCTAACCCTGCAGATCTGCAGGAAGTCAGGGATAAGAACTACCATTTCTAGCCACCGTGGTAATGTAGTGGTTTAAACACCCAAAAAATGCTTTAATGTAGGATCACAGGCTGGATCCCAGCCAGGCAACAGCACTGCTTTTAAAGGAGTATTTATCTCCATAAAACACTTCCTAAACAACGTGCTCAGTGCTTGAAAATAAAGCCTTGCTAAACAACCAGATTTTAACCTGGAATTCTGCATGCTGGCATTCTCTGCTGCTCCAGGTAAGTCTGATTCCCTTACACAGCATGGTGATTTTCTTTTTAAGAAGAAAAGGAATTTTCTCTTTCAGTTTAACTTTGAGGCAAGATGGAAGACCACAGGCTGGCCTCAAAGACATGAGATCTTTTGAACTCCTAGTCAGCAGGCTCTCACAGGAGCTGAGCTCGAGGGCTGCTCTGGAATAAATCAAAAAGGATTTACTCTTTCTCTTGAACAAGGCAGGGAAAAAAAACTCCATAGATGCACAGATATGGGGTTGGGGGTGGGGAGACAGCTAACAGGTTTTAAAAAAGTAATAAAAAAAGTCAACTTAAGAATGCCATGATGGTTTGATAGTCACAGTCCCATAAGCTGAACACCACCTTGCCTGGTTGGATTTCCTGCAGGAAATCACAGGCACAGTTGCTAAGCCTGCTGGAAGCAGTTCAGCCCAAGAATATACAGAGCAGATGCTCCAAGCACGGCTCACAAGGACACAGTGCTCCTGGAGAAAGCCTCTGACAGGGAGTCAAAACAGGGGCTTGGCCTGGCCATGTGTCACTGGAGCTGCAGCTGTGATCTCTTCCCAGAGGAGCAGAGTTCATGGCCAGAAGGGACCTTGAGAGCACCTCGTGTGCTTTGTGCTGAACCACAGCCCATCACACCTCATCCAAGTTTTCCTGAGAGCAGGAATCAGATTTAGCAGCCAGATCCTGACTTGAGTAACTCTGGTGGCTCCCAGGCACAATCCACGTGCTGCTTCCACTGCAGAACTGGGGCTGACAGAGCAGCTTTGTGCAGGGTGCTACTGCCCCGTGGTGTCCTTGTGTCCCAGTGCCAGGAAATGCCATTCCCTGGAATGGCAGGAGTGACTCCTTTGCTTCACTCCTGACACCTTTGCTGGAGCCCAAACTCATCAGCAGTTTTGACAATACTCCAGAGCCTGAGTTTGCCTGAAGGAGCTCAGCACAGGGCACAAATTCTCATCCTCTGGCTTCCTTACAGGAGTAAGAAGAAAACTGGGGAAGGAGAAATGTGCTGCTGGCAGCAATTCCAGCCTCTGCAGTGGGATTGGAAGGCTCCCTGACAACCACACATCCTCACCAGAGCTGTGATCAGCACCCATGGACTAATCCTCACACCTTGATGACAAAGAGTTTGGGGACAAGAATGTGCCCGGAGAATGATGCTAAAGAAGAAAAATGTTCAGAGCCCAACTTCCCCCTGAGCTGTGTGCAGGGATTTGGATCCCAAGGCACCCAGACACTGAGCTCAGACCATCAGTGACATTCAACACTGCTTTTAAAATCAGAATTGAAAACTGCTGAAACCAGAATATTGTGAAATGCTGCTTCTTCTCCTGCACTTCTGCCAAATGAATTTGGCTAAAACTTCCAGCAATTAATGGATGATTAAATGAAAGAGCTGATGGCCAAAAAATATGTAAGGAGCTTGATTAAAGCTCTGGGGGTGACACTGTGCTGGTCCTGCCCTATTTTTCCAAGCTTTTCTCATCTCAACATTATTTCAATTGGACTATGGGGAGGAGGAGAGTGTTGTTAGAAGGGTGTGAGATGTTTTGAATTATGTTAAAATCCAACAAGGGAAGAAGCAACTTAACCCCAGGCCTGACACTGCAGAGCTGCTTTACCTGTTGTCCCTCAGCTCCTTGGCTCAGACCTGTCCCACATCTCACATCAACTCCTTCTCCACCTCTCTTCTTTCTCCCAGTGCTGATCTCAAGGGTTTCCCTCCTGTTTAACAGAAAAACATAGACAAAACCACATGGACTCAAGAAATAAGTTATGCATGGCCTCGAGGCATCGTGCAAGAGAGGCACTCTGACACAAACATTCCTTCTGGACTCTTCAAACAGGGATTGAGCAGCCTGGGGCTGTGGAAGGTGGCCCTGCCCATGGAAGGGTGTGGAGCGAGATGAGCTTTAAGGTCCCTTCCCTCTCAGACCATTCTGGGATTCTGAGATTTATGATGAGGTCTTAAGCCTGGAAGCTCCATAAGTTTGACAGTCTGGGCTGCTGGGGAGTAAGGGAGGCTGAAGGGGGAATCAGGAACAAATGAGACCACCTGGAGAAGGGATATTGAAAATAAAAGGGATCAGATGTGGGTCATCAGCTCCCTGCTCCATCAGCTCTGAGCCCCTTCCAGGCATTCTCAGCTTTCTCAGCTCACTTCACCCAAAATTCTTCCTGTACAATACCTGATAATTGGCAGCTCTCAGGTTACATCCATAGGATCATTTCCCACAAAAATATTAAATAAAGTCATTATCTCCATTGTTCCATAAGTGCCAAGGTCCAAGAGGATCACTGCAAGCCACCCAGCCCGACCTGTTCCGTGACACACCACGAGTTCCACCCACCAAGTCCAGCCTCAAGCCCAGCAATTCCCACCAATTCTTCATCCAGTTTCTCCCCTAGGTCAAATCCTCTCTCAGCCACATCTCTGCTGCAAACAACCCCCCTGATCTCAGACAAACAGACAAAAAAAATTAAAAGAAAAATAAAATACCTTTTGTTAAGAAAATCCCAAGGCTCCAGGATTATCCTTCTTGGGCGAAGTCAGTGGCATTTGCCTTTGTTTTAAAACAAAAAGGATCATCCACATCCTGCCTTCACCCTCCCACACAGCCTCTGGGACAGCAGAGCATCTCAACCTCCCTCTCCCCACCCTGACTCTCACTAATGTGTTCCATACTCAAGCCTTTCCCCAGTCCCAGCTCCCGGCAGGGAGTCAGGGCTGGACCTTGGAGGCTGCTGCTGCTGCTTATAAAGGCTGCTTCCATCCCTTTCACTTCCATCCCCTTCCATCCCTTTCACTTCAGCTGGCAAAACACTTCCTGAGTGTATCCCACATCTTTGGGATAAAAGGAGGAAACACATCGTGCTGGGAGCTGGTCTCTCCTGGCAGGCTGCACCTCCTGGCACGGCTCCATCAGCTACAAAATGTTTGCAGAAACAAGAACAGCCAGGACCCTTCTACCCCTCCTTCCTTCCCTGATTGCAAAGTTCCTCCCAGAGTTCTCCAGAAGAGTGAAGATGTTTCTCAACAGCCACAGCTGAGGGTTTCACCTCAAGGTGACCTGTGAAATATCCACTCCAAAGCTCACCCACGCTGCAGCATCTGCACGGCCCTCGTTGCCTCTCCCAGGTCTGGAGATGTTTCATGGCAAGCTCAGAATGCTGACAGCTTACAAAATAAAAATCTGCTTTCTTTTTCTTCAAAGCCACCAATTATTGTCCCTGAAACTCTGGTCACTTGAGGGAAAGGAGCCAAGGAATTAGAGCATGTGGCAATGGGATGCCCAAATCCATCAGGCAAACAAACCACTCTCCTGAGAGTCACAGAATTGTCTGGGTTAGAAGGAACCTCAAAATTCATCTCATTCAACCCCTTCCATGGGCAGGGACACCTTCCACTAGAAGAAAACTTAAGAGTTTTTTTAAAATTTTAATGTAAGCTCTGGAAAACATCAAACTCTTCATAGAATAAATGCCACTTTCTGATTAAAGTGAAGGTCCTTGTCTAATAAACACTATCTAATTAATATGATGTAAAAATTCCAGCATATATTAATATTTCATTCTGATCACTGTCATTAAAGCAAGAACAGCACCCCAGCAGGGGCTCACCCCAAAAAAAGTCATTTCTCCCTACTCTCCACCAGAGAAGAGGTGGCAAGTCCCTGTTCTAACTTCATTTCATATTTTATTAGTTTTTACAAGCCAGCTATGCTAAAGGGTTGCACCAGTAATTTAAACTGCAGTTGTCAGCAGAAGTGAAGGACATTGTGGGATACATTTTATTCCAGCTCTTTTATTGCCTGGCTCCTTGGAGAGATTCAAGCAGCTTAAGGATTTTAGAGGCACTGTCACAACAGTTTCTGGCCCATCTCAAGCTGCTATTTGAACAAAAAAAAAAAAAAAGTATCCAAAAACCCCAAGTTTCAAAGAACTGGCTGGACCAGCAGAAGCTGTTCAAGACTCAGCAACTCCTGAATGCCACCAAATTGTTCCCTCACGGGGACAGGCACTTTCTGCAATGTTATTCCCACTTGGCAGAAGGGGAGGGGGATCCATAAAACAATAAAAGAGTGGGAAATGCTGATTTCTGCAGCTCTGCCAAACCCCAGGAACACACAGAAACACGTCGTGACTCTCCCCACCATCAGGAGCCAGCAGTGCTCTGTCACATCTGCTGGGACACAGCAAGGCAGGTGACAAGCTGGAGCACAACAAGGCTGGCACAGACCCAATCCAGGAAAGCCTCCAGGCTTTCTGCTGGCCAGAGGAGAAATGTTTTGAAGGTTCCTGAGCCAGCAGGCTCCTGTCCCAGCAGCACCCCAGGGTTCTGCTGGACTCTTCCCTATGGATGATCAAAAAGCAAATGAATTCCTTGAACTCAGGGACCAGCCTCACCACCCCAGGCTGGTGGGAAATGTTGGTTTTCATCCCCATTGATTGTTTTGCCATGGATCCACCCATGCCCATCCTTGTGAAATCTCTCCTTTGACAGAAAGATCTGTTGCTGCTTTGAAGAGTGATAGTTTGGATGTCTCTCTGCTCTGCTGGTTTGTATTGTCCCCACAAAAGGCAAGCAGGGAAATTCCTGTCACTTCAACATCTCCTTGACACATGTTGGAGTAAAACCCTCCCCAGGCTGTGGGATTTATTTGTAACTGGATGCCATGGAGTGATGTAAAACTGGGATGTTTTAAATGCAGGTTTTGCTCCCAGATGGGAGCACAGCTCAGGTTTGGACATGAGGGGCTGCTCTGTTCACTCACTCATCCAGTGGTGGCCTCAGCCAGCTGCCCTGGACACTGCAGGGCTGGAGGGGAGGAACACCCTGCTGCTGAGATGTCTGCTGGCTGCTTCCTGGCACAGGACTCCATTTCAGATCCCATTAGGGAAACCATCCCAGGAAAACTGGATATGTTACTGTCTCCGTTTGGAAAGACAGGTGTCTGCTAAGGTAGGGAGGAGCCTCCCCTGAAATGGAAAATGTGAACCCTCCCCACCCCTTTGAATTGCTATAAATTTGAAATTAAGGGGCTCTTGGGCAAAAAAATGGGAGCAGGAAATAACAGTTATTTAACAGGGAAGAAAATAAAAAGATAAAATAAACAATGCAGTAAACCAAAACAACACTGCCAGAGTCAGAACACAGCCTGACACCGTGTTGGTCAGGGTGTTTGCAGCAATCCAATTGGAATTGTGGCTGCAGCCCTCCTGCAGTGTCAGGGGTGGTTCTGCTGGAGCAGGGATCCTGTAGAAAAGAGGGTATTCTTCCTCTGAAGATCCAGAAGAGGCAGCTGCTGCTCCTCTGGGAAATCAGTGGAGGATCTGTGTTGGTATTCCAGAATCTCCAGATTATACCCGGGTAGGAATGCTTGGCTCCTCCCTGTGGGCAGAGCATCTCCCAATGAGATGCTGTAGCTCTTATCAGCCATGCAGTGACACTCAATGGCCTCTTATCAGCAGATGTCCCCTCCCAGGGAGGAGTGACTGTGATCACTCAGGGAGAGATAAGGCAAACTGCCCACTTGACACAAGACACCTGCACACAGCTGGAAATGGAATACCTCTTGCCTTGCAGTCTGGAACAGTTCCTTTGTGGGAGGGTGGAAGGAACAAGGGCTGCTCCTGGTCAGAGCACTGCAGGGCTTTGGGCAGCAGACAATGGTGGGACTGAGCTCGGTGTCCTCCTTGTCCCCAGGGTGCTGAGCTTTCCTGAGGTCCCCATCTCCTACCCACACACAGCAAGCCATGAAACACACGTGGGTCACCCCATCCCAACTCTTGGGGTGTTTGCAGAGAGGGAGAGCCAAGGCTGACAATCCTGGAAGGGCTCACAGGGACCTGCATTGATCCTGACTCAGCATGGAGGGGACACTGCTGGGCCCTGGTCACTCCGTGCCATGGGCAGAGGAGAGAAATCCTCATTCTCACCCCATCCAACCTGGCCTCGGGCACTGCCAAGGATCCAGGGGCAGCCACAGCTTCTCTGGGAAACTCGTGCCAGGGCCTCCTGACCCTCAGAGGGAACAATTCCTTCCCAAAACCCCACCCAGCCCTGCCCTCTGGCAGTGTTAAGCCAGCAGGATATCCCATGATGCCACACAAGTACTGGAGCACGGATCATTCTCAACTGTCCCCTGCTGTGGGTCCCTCCTTGTCCCCCTTCAGCACATGCAGACATTGTGCCAGGAGAGGCCCATGGCTCCCAGAGCTTAAAATCCGTGAGGACAAGCAGAACTTACTTTGCAAAGAAACATCTTTTAAGCAGAGGGAAAGTTGGACTTTGGCATTTTTAAGTCTGGGACATGTTTTAATGTATTAAAAAGTTTTTCAGGTCACCTTTGATGCAGAGTTGTCTGGAAGGGGAGGCTGTCAGATGGTGTCTTAGCAAGGGAATATCTGTTCCCTGGGCACGGACTCAGAGCCTTGTGAAGCCCCTATGGCACCTGAATATTCCGTGGTTGTACTCCAAGCCCCACGGACACTCCTTTGATGTGGTGAGCTGCAGCTCCTAAAGGTCTCTGGAGATCACAGGAATTTATGTGATGGGATGAATTTAGTAGATAAGGAGCCTTCCATCCTTTGAAACAGAACTTTGCTGTTGTTATCTTTTCTAAAGAACATTTTAATTGCTTTTTTTTTTCCCATGCCTGATGCAGAGAGCAGCTGTGGAGAGATGCCCAGGAAGGCTCCTCTGCTCCACAGGGAATCCAGCCCTGCTCTTACACACATGGTCTCTTCCTGGCCTCTCCTGCTTGCTGCTCCAACATAAACAAGACCTACATCCTCCTGGAAATTAAACCCAGCCTCTCAGATATGTACACAGATCTCCTCCTGCCCTGCAGGAAACAGGGATGGAGAATTTGCAGCCCCAGGTGGCCTGGAGCAATCCCTGTTCATGGGGGAGGGAACACACAGCACTAAATGGCATCTTGAGATATTTAATGCTCTCAGTTTTATTTTCTGACCTCATCTCGTCACCAGCCAGAGAAATTTGTCCATTTTCCTCTGCTCATCCTCACAGAGCTCACCAAAAAGCTTTTTCCTTTAGTCCTGTCACAAAAACATCCCAATCTGCCTCCATCTCACTCTTCCCTGACAATTATCTCCACTTGCTTCCCTATTTTCTCTTCTCTCAAGGCTCTTATCCAGGCTGGTTTTCTCCTTCCCTCACCTGCCTGCACCACCATTACTTCTCCCACTGTCAGAGGTGCCACTGCCAATCTAAAAGTTGGTTTCAGTACAATTATTGAAGCTCATTCTCCTGCACTAAGGCAGACAAATATTACAACCTAATACAGAAATATGCCCAGGAAATCATTCCTGGGATACTCCAACCTGAACTGAAGGCCAACATGATGGAGACAGAACAACACAAGCCCAGATCCACAGCTCTGGAAAGCATTCCTGGCACTCCCACTCCAAGTGCCATTAAGGAGATGCCAAAGTCCAGCAGATGTTTGGACAACACAAAATATTAAATTGAGCTCTGATATTTAAGAGCAGAAAAATTTCCCAGGCTAATTCAGGCAACGTGTCCCATAAAAATGGCCAAAAAAACCCCTCAGGATCCATTAACTGCATTTGCTCTCCAGCATTTGCTCCTGAACTGTTTATGCACAGAGGTTACCCAGCACATTCATCCTCCAGAAAAGAACATGTAGAGCAGAGCTGGAAATGAAAGAGTGCTTGGGAATCCTGTTATTAGGAGTGGGATAACACAGGAGGGGTCTGTGGGGCGAGAAATCCCCACAAGAAAACTCCAGAGAGCCTCTATTTCCCACAAACAGGGAAATGAAAACCTGTTGTTGCAAGCAGAGAGAAAGTCAAAGATTTTATGATCCCATTGTGAGACAGGAATTTTAACAGGCTGGTGAAGGATAAACTGTTAGTTTCTTTCATAAACCTGAACAAAACCAAGTGATTTCCCAGAAACAAATTGGGAAATTATCCTCCCTGGCCCCAAGAGTCAAGTCCAAACCTGCCAAGTCTCTCTTGCCTTGTCCTTATCCTGTACCTTCACAGACTTTGCTGGGCTGGGTTCAGACTCAGATCCAAATTTAGGCAGGTTGGAGATGCCCTAAAAGCTGCTGAGTCACCAGAAGGAAAAGAGATTTAAGGTAATAACTTACCTTCAGCTGAGCAGGAGCCTGCCAGCACACAAGGCAGAGTGTAACTCAGGCTGGAAATGCTGCACTGAGAGCTCTGTGTGCTCCCAATCACCCACCCCAGATGCCAAAATTCTCCTTTCATGCCCTCTTGCAGGAGATGCAACTCTCAACCTTGACCTCTGGATGGCCAAGTGACCACTGAAATCCCAAAGGGACAAAGATTCCCTTTAAAAATCCTTGAATTCTCTCAGCAAGCTGAAGTCTGAAAACCACAGAGAGGAAAAGAAGGAATGTACAGGGATTTCCAACGTGGAAATGAGGGTGGATAAGGACATTTACCATGGAACTGTTACTCCTACATTTATCAACAAGGAGTAACAAGACAAAAGACAATATTTCAGTTGGGTATTAGGAATCATTTCTTCCCCAAAAGAGTTGTCCAGCTCTGGCACAGCTGCCCAGGGCAGTGGTGGAGCCCCCATCCCTGGAGGGATTTAGAATCCATGTGGATGTGGCACTTTGGGACAAGGATCAGTGGTGGCTTTGGCAGAGTTGAACTCAAGAATCTTAGAGAAGTCTTCCAACCTAAATGATTCCATGATTAGGACTAAAATTTTGACAGGAAAGAAGGAATTTTTTCCCCCTTATATAACTCGGAAAAACTTTATTAAAGAAATCACTTTGTACATACTTCAGAAGTTCAAGACATTCAGGTGTAAAAACTGAACCTTGGTGCTCCTTTTCACCTGAACCAAGAGCTGGGATTTTACAAATCCTTTTCACCTCAAACCAGCTGAGTGGCACAGAGAATTACCATGAAGTCAGGGATGCTCAGCAGGGGTAAATGAACTGCTGCAAAGAATAACTCGAGGCACATCAGAATCTGTCTTGGCACAGTTCTTCCTTCTCCAGCAGGAAGAACACATAGAAGTGGCAACAATCCCCTTCCAGAAAATTGTCCTAAGCTCCCAGCCCACTGCCAAAATCCATTTGAAAGGAACTGATCCAAGCAAGAACTTCCAGGATTTTATGGTGCAAAGCCACCCTCTGTTCCATGACAGCATTTTGCTTTCACAGCAGAAAAGGTGCCTTGAGATTTTGTCTTCAAGAAAGGCAATAGAAACTTCCTTTGCTCGCTGCCACCAAACTGGTGTCACCCTCTCTGGATACCTCAGCACTCCCACAGGTAAAGAAAAAGCAAGTTCAACCTCCAAAGATAAAAAATTCAGAGGCAGCAAATCCATCCCTTCCTGGGAGTTTGCTCCAGTGATTCATCCCTGCCCATGTCTACCTTTCAATGTCACCTTCCAAGCAGCTTCTCCCCATCCTCTCCCCAGAGAAGGGATTCAAGTTTTGGTCTCCCTCCTGACCCACAAGAACAGTGGGAGAGTTTAAAAGATCAATTCTAAATATTTTCACTCTGATCCAAAAGCTGCCCTGCTGCTCCTTCTGCAGGACCTCCAGCTTTTCCCACATCTATTTTAACACACGGATATCGGAGCTAAATAAGCTACTTGAACAGTATTTTCAGAAATTCAGCTTTTGGAGTAAAAACATCCTTTGTTCCTATTTCCCAGCTCACATGTCCATAGATGGCATTAAACACTTGTTATTTGGGGAACTGAAGCAGATCTGGCTGCTCAGTCCAACCACAAGAACCTTTGCAGAGCAGCTGTTCCTGGAGGGCTGAGCCCTCTGCCCCAGGCACAGCCCAGCCTGCTCACTCCATCCCCCAGTTTAAAAATCAGCTGGATTGCTCCAAGTCATTTTTCATATTCTTGGAACAATTTATTACTCCACTGGTGTTGTGAACTCCACAGATTTCCTTGTTCTCTGCACTTGATGAAAATCACAAGGGCCAGGATGCAGCTACACCTAAGAACTCCCATGATCACATTTACAGCTTTATCACAGCTTTTCCATGACTTATTTCCTAACCTGATGAAAAAAGAGCAGAGACAGGGGCTCACAGGATCTTCATGACAGCTCTGATGCTGCCTGGTCACACAAAGATGGATTTGTTCAGAGCAGCTCTCAGAGAACCCACTCCTCCCTATGAGCACAAATTTGACACTCCATTTCTTTTCACTACAGACAAGAGAAAATTGATTAAGCACAAGAAGCGGTCCTTAAAAAATGAATCTGCTTATCTGCTCTCTATCAAACAAAAATAACCTAAAAAATTGGCAAATCTGAGTGCTTGCCCAGCAGATAAAGCAAATCATCCTTCAGTGATTGTCACATTTTCCTCCTGTTACCTGGAATTCCTGCAGGCTTTTGTCACCACAGGAACGATGGGTGGTGCCACCAGCAGTGATGTTTTATTCTGTAACTTCAACATGTGCAAAACTTTTATTAGGAGGCTGTGAAGTCCAGAGCTCTGCTCATTTTGTCACAGGCTCCATCTCAAAGTCAAGCAGGGTTTTGTTGGTTTTGTTTGGTTTGGTTGGTTACACAGGAACATGTCCTGCACTAATTCCTGCTGGGTTACCTGAGCATGGGGGACATGAGTGGTCATCTCAGCCATTGTGCCAGGAAAAATCTCCTGTATCAGGAAGACAGGTCCAAAACACTCTGTAATGCCTCACCATGCTTATTCTTCTTGCAGGTCACCACTACCTCCACCAAAAGAAAAATAAAGGTTTTTATCCCCATTGTCCCCATGAGGCTCCAAGCCAAGAGCCCAATGCACCATCCCACCTCCAGCCTGGATTCCTACAGAAATACCATTTGTACATCTGTGTTTTCTAAAGTCTTCTGAAGCTGTTTCCACCCAGATTTGGCTCTTAAAGCACCAACATTGTCCTTCCACAAAGACAGGAATCTCAGAGGATGGGCAAGGACCAGCAGCTTCTGCTCAGATTTTAATATCACAGAATGGTTTGGGTTGAAAGAGACCCAAAAGCTCATCCAGTTCCACCCCCTGGCATGAGCAGAGACACTTTGCACTATCCCAGGCTGCCCCAAACCCCACCCTTAAACACTTCCACATTTCCATACAGGGATATTTTATCATCCTCACCACCATACACCTATACATACATATGGATTTTCCCATCCAGGCACACACAGAGAGGACAGGTCCCACTGAATTCCATCATCCCTGCAAAACTAAATCCAGGCTGTTCAAAACCAGTGCTCTGGGAAGAATATTTCTGAAGAGATTGTTCTCAGCAGCTTCCCCAAAATGACACAGTTCATGGGAACAGCGAGGACAGGATCCAACCCCAGGGTGGTATTTAGTGATGATTAAGAAATTCAGCTTTTCTCCCTCCTCTCCCTCTTAATTCCCTGCCCTTATTCCCTCAGTGTTTTCAAACTGGCCCAGCTTTGGTGGATTTTTATGGGAACTGCAAATGAGGTATTTGCCAAATATCCAATCATTGCTCCCAAGTGCAGAGACACCATGACTTGAATTGGTCACCCTGCCTTTATTTGCATTTATTTTTAATAGTAAGGAAATGTATTTTCTCAGTCTCATCCTCCAAAAACAGCTGAACAGTTTGCATTACAGTCTTCCCAAAAAGCACCAGCAAGCAACTAGCTGGAATGTTCTACCTGAAGTTTGGCATGATATGAACAATTGAAAACAGGATTTTCAAACACAGAAAAAGCTTAGGAATGCCACCATTCCTCTCTCCCAGACTGAGAACATCCATCAATCCCCTCTCAGGGCTCCTCACCCACCCTCCTCTGCAGCTTTGCTTTATGCAATACCCAATTTAGGCTGCCTGCTCCTTTGGAAAAGAGCTCAACAAAAAGTTTATTTGTCCATAAAATACACATCAGTGCTGCTTTGCACCCAAAACCATCATGGTTTCACACAGCCACCTCAAGAAGTTTTTAAAAATTCCCTTTAGATGCCCATGCACAGGCCACCAGCAGGATTTCTGAGCTGGCAGAACATGAATGTGTGTTGTGATGCAATATTCACATTTCCATAATCAGGATTTCAAGTTACTCAAAAGCAATTTGGTGTTTGGTTTGGTTTGTTGTTATTTTTTTTTAAGTCTCCAGCAAACCCTGAAGCTGGGGATGAAGAAGAGGAAGGGCAGGTCAAACACGGCCAGACATTATTTTTACATGATCCTCACTCAATTCTATTTCTCCACCAAAAAAAAAATCCCTCTCACAAAAATCAGATGGCACCATAACCAAGCCCACCATGAAAAATAAGGCACCAGAAGGGAAAGGGATGGGGCAGGATGCTGACACATCTGATGCTGCCACTCTTGGCTCAGCTCATTATTTGAGGCAGCCTGGGCTCCCCATGAGGTCCCACAGAGCACTAATGACTTAATCAAGGGACCTCCCTGGGGCTGAGGGAGATGCTCATGAATAACAGCATCAAATCAAAGCCTGGGAAATCAGGGGCACCCTCTGGAAAACTGATGGGATCAGCTGGTAAATCCTTAAGCTGGTAAGTGGTGCCTCGCTCCTGCCTCCGACCAAAAAATTGCCCTGACTAGAGCTGGAGGCACAAGGAATGTGAAAAAGCCAAAAGTGGGGAGCTGGGTTCCAGAAGTCTGCAGGAAAACTGATCCACACCTTTGGATAGTGGCACGAGGGACAGGACACAGGGAATGGGACAGGGACAGGACACAAGCCAGAGTTAAATGGGATATTGGGAGGGAATTCTTGGCTGAGAGAGTGGGAAGGCCCCTGGCACAGGGAATGGCTTCCCACAGTCACAGGGCATGGTTAGGTGGGATATTGGGAAGGAATTCTTGGCTGTGAGGGTGGTGAGACCCTGGTAGAGGTTGCCCAGAAAAGCTGTGGCTGCCCCTGGATCCCTGGAAGTGCCCAAGGCCAGGCTGGATGGGGCTTGGATCACCCTGGGATGGTGGGATGTGTCCCTGCCCATGGCAGGGGCTGGGATGAGATAACCTCTAAAGTCCCTTCCAACCCAAACCATTCTGGGATTCCATGTTTCCAAGGCAGGAGTATTTGTGCACATCCACAGAATTTCCAAAGTTAAGGGCACATTTTTGGAGCAATCTCATTTTCAAGCCAAACAGGACAGCAACTTTACAGTCACCAAGCTCCTCGTGCCCACTCAGTGCTGCAAAATCTGCAATGGCTTCAAATTCTTCACTATTAACATATTCTCCATATTAATCTTCCCCAAATGATCCATACTGGGAATTTATGTATGACTCAGTATTAAAATCCAGTGTAACTGTGTCTCTGAGCATGTCATGGAGCTTAAATACAGGCGAGCAGAGGGCATTAAGAGGCTGCTGAGAATCATTTTCTAGAACATTGGAAAGGACAAACTGTTTTTATGAGTGTGTGTTTTACAGTCTGTTTTTTCAAATTACATCTAAAATAGTTCCCAGATGGAAGTTGTATCATTCCAACTTGAATCTAAGGAATATTTTATTTTAAAAAATTGGAAATTAAATAAAAAGAGGTGAAACTTCAGGAAATCTGAGTCCACTGAAAGGTCAACAGTGTCTTGTGCTGCTCAGAGAGGACTCAGAGACACGGTGAAAAAAAACCTTGAGACTTTTTTTCTGAGCAAAGATTCAAATAATAAGGAAACAGTCCTAAAACAGTAGCATCAAAGTTTGTCCTTAATTCCACAGTGAGTGCATCAGACTGTGGCAGATTTCTGTACAAAGCTCCAGGCATCCACGAGAGAAAAAAGGATTCCCTTGCCCACCATGTTCTCATCACTGCCTCCAAGCAGCTCTCCTGAAAATCAATATTTTTCATTCTTTTAAAGTATCCCATACAGCTGTGGCATGGCTCTAACACTCTTCCCAACTCACAGCACCTCCAAAACTGGAACTCAGCTTTTAATGAGCATCAGCAGTGATTCCAGTGCTGGAGAGGTGATACAGATCCCTCTGGTTTTGCCAAGCAAACTAATGCTTGGAAAAGCAGAGAGCAGGAAAAGAAATCAGGATGCTTTAGATGGAGCTGTAGATGAGGGTAAAGTGCAATCAGCACCTGGCTTGATTTACAGGTAATATAATACAAATATCCTCAGGTATTTGTGATCTGGTCTGGACAAACATAGAAGGGGTTTGATTACAGGACCCCAGGGGTGGAAAAAGCAACTCCCTTGGCAACTTCCAGCCTGGCTGCTGCAGGACAGGAAGGAACAGGAGGGGAATCATTACAAACACCTGCTCTTCCACAGTGCAGAAGGAATAACTCCTGTGCCCTACACACTGAGCATGGTTTGGGCTTACTCTCCCTCCAGTCAGGATGGTCCCAGGCCTCTCCCAAACACCCCCTGGGTGTCCTGGCCATATCCCAGACATGGCTATCCATGGCTCAAGAGCAGCCCAGCACTCCCCAGCATGTCACCCTCCAGCCCTCTGCCAGAGCCAGACCCCCATGGATGACCAGGGGACAGAGTGAAACAGATGTGCTTAGAAAGAAAGGAACTAAAAGCAGATTCACATTTCCTTCACTCTCATTTCCTGTCTGTGGAGCTGATCTCCAACCTGCTAGTGCTGTCCTTACTCCTTCAGCTTCTGGCTCCCACCCCAACCTTCCTAAATTCCTCATCCATTATAGAATCATGGAATATCCAGGGTTGGACCATGAGGATCTCAATCCAACCCTGGCTCTGCACAGACACCCCAACAATCCCACCCTGTGCATCCCTGACTCCTGGAGCTCTGGCAGCTTCTGGGCTGTGCCCATTCCCTGGGGAGCTGTTCCAGTGCCTGAAACCCTCTGGGGGAAGAACCTTTTCCTGATATCCAACCTAAACCTTCCTGCCACAGCTCCAGCCACTCCCTGTGTCCTGTCCTGCTCACAGAGAGATCACAGCTGCCCCACTGCTGCCCCTCAGGAGGAATTATCCAGCCACCCTCCCTTCTTTCTGACGTCCTCCCATCCACACCAAATCCCATCTGACATTACAAATTCTGCTGAGCACAGAGATCCCATTACAGCAAATTACCAAAATGTTGCTCAGCTTTGCAGCTTAGAGAGGATCAAGTTATGCCCCAGCTCACTCCTGTCAGCACCAGCAGGAAAGCTCCACTCTGCCTCATGAGGGACAAAACCATTCTGGACAAACCAGAGAGCTGGGAGGGAAGAGTGAGGAAAAATTATCTCATTTCTGGGTAGAAATAGTGCTGTCAGCAGCAGGCAGACACACCATGCCAGAAGGAGTTATCCCTTCTCCAAACAATTTTAGGCAGCACAGTCAGGAGTGGCAGCACCAGTTTATTCCACGCTTGCTCCCTCCTAAAATCAATTTTCCAGCCACACATCCATAGTTCATCTGGCAAGTGGCCGTGTCGTTGCTGTATTCACAGTTCTGACTCCCCTCAGTCAGAGCAGGGAGCTCTCCTGGAGCTGGGATTAAACACAGACATCTCTGAGCATGGATCTTTCCCCTCTCCATGTCACCAGTCCCACTCTTTGCTACCAGAATCACTGAACAGCCTCTGGAAAGCCCAGCCTCACGTGAGCTTCCCACAGCAAGCACAGCACAAAGAGCAGGTTTCCATATTAATTTCTGTTCCCTGGAAACCCTAGGACACAACAAGAGCAGAATAATAATACCAATTACTGATATTTGATGCAGTCATTTCAGAGCCAATTAACATAATGAACCTCCATCTCTTTCAGATAAGCAATCTCAGAGCACTCCAGCTAAAGGTGAGGGGCTGAAGCACAGAACAAGAATGTTAAAACACAGATTACAGAAATGGAATTGGGAAAGATTTCCACAGAGTCCTTCCTCCAAAAATCCACCTCCCAGCCCCTCTCTGCCTCCACACACACACCAAGGAGGACCTGCAGTATTTTTTAGCTGTGTTTTGATGGCACACTGAGGGATTAGAGCCGGAAGCTTTTTATGACAAAGCTCACCCAAGCCTGGCAGCCAAGACTTTGGAGAAAAAGAAGGAAAGGAAAAATCAGCAAGTTCTGGGTGGGAAGCAGCAAATTCCACCTGCTGCATGACAGAGAATTCCCTGCACCACAGAACAGATCCATCCCTCTCACAGGGAACATACCTGGAGCCACGTGTGCTGTTTGCTGCATGCTGTGTCCTCTGTTAAATGTGGCCACAGAGAATACAAAGGACCCACACTTGACACACATTTGTGACACTTCAAATCATCACAGAATGGTCTGGGTTGAAGGGACCTGAAAGATCATCTTGTCAAAGACTCTTAAAAAATCAATTCCCTGCCATGGGCAGAGACACCTTCCATTATCTCTGATTGCTCCAAGCCCTGTCCAGCCTGGCCTTGGACACTCCCAGGGATCCAGGGGCAGCCACAGCTTCTCTGGCCACCTGTGCCAGGGCCTCAACACCCTCACAGCCAGGAATTCCTTCCCAAATTTCCATCCATCCCTGCCCTCTGGCAGTGGGAAGCCATTCCCTGTGTCCTGTCCCTCCATCCCTTGTCCCCAGTCCCTCTCCAGCTCTCCTGGAGCCCCTTTAGGCTCTGGAAGGGGCTCTGAGCTCTCCCTGGATCCTTCTCTTCTCCAGGTGAGCACCCCCAGCTCTCCCAGCCTGGCTCCAGAGCAGAGGGGCTCCAGCCCTTGGAGCAGCTCCGTGACCTCCTCTGGACCCACTCTAACAGACCCACACCCTTCTTGTGCCAAGCATTCCAGTTCTGGAGGATGAAAAACATCACACTAACATTCAGCACACTAACTGGGTAAAGAGCTTATTTATACTTCCCTTGAAGATAAATCTTTCTGCTCAATCAGTATTTGTGGGGTGAACATGAGAATTCACCATGAATGTGGGACAACAGAACTGCACTGAGCAGGTCAGTGGTGCTGGAGCTGTCCAAACCTGTCCATTCTGGATAGTCTGGATTTCTCCAGCCAGACATGGAGAGCCCCAGCAGCCCAGTCCGAGCTCCCTGTGCCATGGGAAGGGCACTTGAGGGTTGCAAAGCTCAGGCCACCAATGTGAGAAAGGGCTGATAAAGCCACACCACAGTAACATGGATATCCTGCTTTTGAAGCTGCCAAAACAGTTTCAATATTTTATTTCTCTTCTTAGGAATTAACTAAAAGCGTGGGTACAGTGCAGGAGAAGGAAGTAAAAAAACACAGGAGAAAAAAAGAGAATGAAATGAGAGGGTGTGTGGCCTCTGCCCACAAACTGAATGTGTCCCCTCATCCCCCATTCCTCCTCCAGGACACTTCCCTCCTCTGTTTCCATCTCCACCACAATCCTCATTCCATTTCTGAGCTCCTACACATTTGTCCTTCTCTGTCTCCTCACAGAAGTGCTCCAGGAGGCTCCAGGAAATCAGGAGGATTTCTTCCTAAGCTTTGTGTAGAGTCACCCCAGAATGCTGATCCTTGCTGAAGCACTGCACAAGAGACCCACAATACCCACAAAACCCAGGCAGCCCAAGCAGAACAAACCTTAAACATGAAAGATCCAAAACACTGGCTGGGCTTTACCCAGACACTTGAAGGACACAACCTGCCCAGGTGAGGGGGTTGGAACTACATCTTTAGGGTCCCTGAAAACCCAAATCCTGTGTTTCCATGGGCAGAGAGGTTCCATCACATTTAATAACCATAAATCTGGCAGTTCCTCAAAAAATACAAAGTGTAGACACACAAAATGTCATTCTAACCTTGTGAAATGAAGAGAGTTTAATGCACTAAAGCTCATGCTCTGTCACATGGAACCAAAAAATCCACCCCATGATCCAGAAGAGAACAAGGACCAAGGAGGGCTTTTAAATGAATATCAAATTAACAAATTGATGAAAATAACATGAGGTTTGATTTTCAGACACAGTACAATCTGAGTGCTGGAATGGCCACAGCCATGCTTTGGGTTAAGTGTCCCAGGCCCCTGGAAGTGTCCAAGGCCCCTGGAAGTGTCCCAGGCCAGGCTGGACCAACCTGGGACAGTGGAAGGTGTCCCTGCTCATGGCAGGGGGTGGAAGAGGATGAGCTTTAAGGTTCTTCCAACCCAAACCATCTGGGATTTTAAGCTCAGTCGTCACCTCCAAGCTGTCACATCAAACAGCAGAAGGAGTTTTGATGTTTATTTGGCTGCTGACTAACAAGGAGCCAGGCTGAACATGCCCAGGGCTCTTGGTCACTGCCTTGGTGTACAACCAGAAGCAACAATTACCAGAAATTTGAGATAACTTGAAGGCACTAATTAGGCCAATTAAGGCAAGAAAGAGCTAAACGACTTGCCCAGGGCCACAGAAGGCAGTGACCAAGTGGTGTTTAGGAGTCTTGTTCACAGCCCTGTTCCCCAACCCTGAGAGAACCCCCACAGACCAATTCATGGGGAACTGTGGGGTGAGAAAGCTGTGCTGCAGCCAAAAGTGACTTCCTCCCCTCTCCCTCCCTCTCTGCCCACAAAGACAAGAGTTTCTGATGAGAGATTTCACACAAGATGTACAGCCTGACTTAAACCAGAAAGAAAGCAACCACAAATCCCTCACCCCCAGGGCTCAGAGCACCCAAATTCTGCTCCCAAGGTCCACGCTCCTTTGTGAGGGAGCAAAGCTACAAGCAGGAGGATAAAATACAACTTCCCATGTGCAGGAAGCACTGCCAGGGATCTCCCAGTCAGGGAATCTCCCAGCCCAACCTCGGGAACCCCACTGCTGTGCCAGGTGAGGCTCTCCTGACCACACAGCTTCCTTGGGAAAGGAAGCAAAACAGGATAAAGCTTACAGGGCTCCTCTGCCTATGACTTGGGCATGCTGATACTCCAATTACCCTGGAGATGGGAATAACTAATTAATCAGGAGTCATGGGATCAAAGTGAGCAGCTAGATATTTTGGGTTAATTTAATTACTTCACCTCAAAATAATCCCAAAGTTCCAGCACCAAGAGATTCCCTTTACAGCATCCCCCAGTACAGCAATGCTCACACTACCTGTATTCCGGCCCCTCCTGCAGCTCCTGACATCTCCAGCGGTTTCAGATTTCCCTGGGAGAGGTTTCTGGCAGCCTCGTTGGTTTTCAGTGTTAGGATGTAATAAAAAAGGAAATTCATGAATTGTCTGCAGCAATTTCAGGGAGATTTGTGGCCATAGCAACATTACTATAATCTATGCTGCAGGGAACAAAAGCCACTTTGATCACGTTGTTCCCACCCTCCCCACCCCACCCATAAGGCTGGAAAATGCTGTCCAGACACTCCCCAGATGCCCAAATGTGCTCTCCCACTGGCTTTCCCTGACATGAAATCACTGAAAAGGGGATTTAGAGTGACTCTGGAAGGTTGTGCAGGACATTCACCATCCAGACAGACCATCCCAAGCAATCACCCTCCTGTACTGCTTCAGGATGGGGACAGTGCCCGCTTTTCCCAATTATCCACCAAGCTCCAGCCATCCCACAGCTCCCAGTGAGGAGCCTGGGGAAGAGCTGAAGACATTCACTTGGCTGGAAACAGAAAATAAACAACTCACCCCAGGTTTACTGCTGTCGCTGCCACGTGGCTGCAGGTTCTGTCCCCTCCCTGTCACTCACAACATTTCCTTACTCTGAAATTCATCCAGAGCATCTTTAGGCTCACACAGTCTCTTGCCACGCCTAGCTGGGGGTCTGAGCTGCACTCAGGCCTGCAGGCACTCCTGTAATGCAAATAAAACAAGGAACCAAGCCACTAAGGAATTAATCTAAGGAGCTGCTCCCTGTGCCTAGGGCTTCCCACAAGGAAGATGCCTCTGGAGAGGCCAGCCTGCCCAGGCAGCTGAAGGCAGAGATTCCTATTAATGCTCCCACTATTTTTAGCTTCACAAATCAGGGAGAGCTGACTTGTGCTTCCTGCCCCCAGCCACAACATCTGGGCTCTCGATGGTCATTCGGGCTCATTTTCCCACAAGGCAGAGCCTGGAATGTGGCAAGGTGGAGCTCTGGGAGGGGTGGGGGGAAGAGGCAGGCAGCAAACTTTCCAAATTAGTAGGGAACAGCAGAGGGCTGCAGTAATTCCACCGCTGGGATAACTCAGCAGCAGTGATTACCATCTGCCCACTTAATTTGGCCCTGCAGTTTCTATCAGAGGCACAGGAGGAGGGAATTCTTGTCCAGCAGTTAAGGCAAGGGTGTTGTGTGACTGGGGTTTGGTTCCCAGCTGTGTCTCAGAGCCTTCTGCACAACCTCAGGGAATTCTGCTCCTGTTCCCTGGCTCGCAGCATTCCTTGGGAATTCACCAGGGAGCTCATGGGTCACCAAGAGCAGCTGAGAGGAGAAATATAATCAAAAGCTACTTCCCGTTCAGCAGGATGTAAAGCATCTTATAAATTTGTTTGTAAGGCGAGTTAAAAATGTAAGCACGACACAAAATTGATTGATTGGCATCTTCCAACCATCCCAGTTTTACAGGAAGGAAAGGGCACAGCCTTGCTCAGCCATTCCCATAACCCCCACGCTACCAGGGAATCTATTTGAGAACATATGTCTTGATAGTCTCAAAAGATGATCTTGGGAGACAGGAAAAATTAATCATCTTGTGCTGGTCTGACTTTAACTGCTTCACAGCTCTGACTGAAATAAAATCTGAGCATGGGAGCAAGAAATGCCAGCAACATACAAAAACTCAAACTGGAAGCATAAAAAATAATGAAAAAAAAAAAAGGCATCGAACACCAACAAGTTAAACACAATAAAAGAATGAAAGGAAGGAGGAAAGAGTGCTTATTGCTGACCCTTCAGTCATGTAGCTCTAAAGTTTGGGGTTTTTTTGGAAGAGAATATATTCCAGTACCCAGGACCTTCTGCTGGTTTTCCAGAGCAGGGGTAGTTCTTTGTAAAATGCTCTGAGGTCCTCAAAACGAAGGCCAAAACCAATAATAGAACTTCCAGTCCAAAACTCACTGCACACCAACTCTGAATTGCTGAGACAATGTATTAACCCCTCACAGGGGCTTCACCACCAGGGAAGCAGCATGGGGTAATCTGGAATAAAAAGTTGTGGTAGAAATGGGAACCCTTTGCCAGCATTTTCTGCCATCACCTTTCCATACCCAGACCCAGCAGCAGCACAGGGATGCCCTGAGTCCCCCAGCACGTTCGTGCTGTGGCATGAGTGGCTCAGAGCCTCAGAAGAAAGGCAGTGCCACAGCAGCAGACTGAAGTCATCGCCCTGTGCCAGTTTGAAGGCCAAACACGTAACCCTGAATAAAGCAAGAGGCCAGGAAACAGCCCCAGAGCTCTGCTCTGCTTTCAGGGGGAAGTGTCACGAGCAGCACTGGTGCCACTGACCTACTTATGCCCACAAAAGGGCCACAGAAAAAGGCAACAGCCCCAGCTCCGTGGCTGCTGCTGTGCCCAGCTCCCACAGTGCCAAAATCCCTCTGGAAAATGCACTATAAGGAACATAAAGGAACTACAAGGAGCACAGAACAGGTGGGACCTTCCAAGCCTGCTCCAGTTTTCCCAGAAAGAGCTGCTATTTTTGCCACTGTGTTACACAAGGGCAGAGCTGGAGCAAGGCTGCGTTTAGGAAATCCCATTTGCACCTCTGCCTTCCAACAGCAACTTCTGTCCAATATTCTCCCTAAAGCTAAAACCCTTCTGTAATCATTCCAGGAGGAAAGGGCAGACAGGCTTCATTTTTTTTCAGCTGCAGGAGCATTTCAGAAAATGGTAATTCCCACTGGCCAATCTTAACACAAACCCACAGACAGGGACATGGGAATGCTGAGGAGGAAAAGCCCACACAAAGTCCCACAGCTCCAGCCACAGCCATCACCTCAGGGATCCACGGAGTCAGGAAAAAAAGAGCAAAAGAGCCTAAGCTCATCCATTTTTCAAGTCAGGAACGCACCAGATACAAGCAGGATACCAGGATGAGCAGAA
Organism: Serinus canaria; assembly: GCF_022539315.1. Taxonomy (NCBI): domain Eukaryota; kingdom Metazoa; phylum Chordata; class Aves; order Passeriformes; family Fringillidae; genus Serinus; species Serinus canaria. The sequence goes on from NC_066316.1 coordinate 111,419,013, forward strand.
ATCACAACACAGCCCAAGAATCCCTTTGGGGTACCTGGTGAGGTCTGAATCGTATCTGGAATTGTGGCTTTATTTTGAGTCATGTCCAAAAATTCAGCCCTAAAGTAAATCTTCCAAACAGCAAAAAGATAAATGAGAACTCCACAGTAACTAAGAAACAAGGCAACAGTGACTAATTTAATTAATCAAGTTAATAGTGCAGGCAGCAGGACCAGGGCAGTGATGGTCCCTCTGTGCCTGGCACTGCTGAGGCACCACCAGCCCTGGGGACACTTCTGAGCCCCTCACAAGGACACTGAGGGCTGGAGCATGTCCAGGGATGGGAATGGAGCTGGAGAAGGGGCTGGAGCACCAGGAGGGGCTGAGGGAGCTGGGAAAGGGGCTCAGCGTGGAGAAAAGGAGGCTCAGGGGGGACCTTGTGGCTCTGCACAACTCCCTGACAGGAGGGGACAGCTGGGGGGGTCAGGATTTCTCCCAGGGAAGAAGGGAGTTACAAGCACAGGAGTGGGAGCCCAGAAAGTCTCTCATTTCATTTTCAAGGAAAGAACTTCAGAAAACTCTTTCAATAAAAGTTTCCTGAACAGTAGCCATGGCTTCTGAATCAACACTCCGGGAGCAGATTCCTCCTCTCTCCCAGCTGATGGTGTGATGGCTCCTTCCTTGCCAAACACCTGCTCACCAGAAAGTGGAGCAGAGCACTTTGCAGCCCAAACCAGACTCTGCAAACATGTGAGCCCACCATGCAAATGAGCCATGTGCTCAGGCTTCACACACAGCAGCCCAGCCCTGCTTCCCTGAGCCCCCGTGGATCTGCCACTGGCAGCGAGGCATGGCCTTGGTGGCTCCTGGGGACACTGAGCCAGGTCTTGGTGACTCCTGGGGACACTGAGCCAGGCCTTGGTGACTCCTGGGGTCACTGAGCCAGGCCTTGGTGGCTCCTGGGGACACTGAGCCAGGCCTTGGTGGCTCCTGGGGTCACTGAGCCAGGTCTTGGTGGCTCCTGGGGACACTGAGCCAGGCCTTGGTGGCTCCTGGGGTCACTGAGCCAGGTCTTGGTGGCTCCTGGGGACACTGAGCCAGGCCTTGGTGGCTCCTGGGGACACTGAGCCAGGTCTTGGTGACTCCTGGGGACACTGAGCCAGGCCTTGGTGACTCCTGGGGTCACTGAGCCAGGCCTTGGTGGCTCCTGGGGACACTGAGCCAGGCCTTGGTGGCTCCTGGGGACACTGAGCCAGGCCTTGGTGGCTCCTGAGGTCACTGAGCCAGGCCTTGGTGGCTCCTGGGGACACTGAGCCAGGCCTTGGTGGCTCCTGGGGACACTGAGCCAGGCCTTGGTGGCTCCTGGGGACACTGAGCCAGGCCTTGGTGGCTCCTGGGGTCACTGAGCCAGGCCTTGGTGGCTCCTGGGGACACTGAGCCAGGTCTTGGTGGTTCCTGGGGACACTGAGCCAGGTCTTGGTGGCTCTTGGGGTCACTGAGCCAGGTCTTGGTGGCTCATGGGGATCATTCCAACTTAGGGAGACACGGCCTTGGTGGCTCATGGGGATCATTCCAACGCATGGAGACCTGGACTTGGTGGCTCGTGGGGGTCGCTCCAACTTAGGGAGACATGGCCTTGGTGGCTCATGGGGATCATTCCAACTTAGGAAAGCACGCCCTTGGTGGCTCATGGGGATCGCTCTGTTTCAGGAAGCACACCCTTGGTGGCTCGTGGAGGTCACTCCAAATTAGGGAGACATGACCTTGGTGGCTCATGGGGGTCACTCCAAGTCAGGGAGGCAGAATTTGAACCCTGAGAGCTTCACTCAGTCCTGCATTCTTTAAACCCTTGTTCCTCATCCCAGCACCAAGGCAGAGTGACGACAGAGAACAAGCACTACAGACAGGGCTCATGCAATAAACACTCCCAGCTGCCAGAGCCCCCACCCTCTGATCTCCTGAAGAGGTGACACTCTGATGATGCTTGGCAGGAAGTGCTCCAAGGTGCCACCAAGCCAGGCAGGGACAGGAGGCTGCCTGCCATTAACGCCCTGCTGCCTCCAATTCAAACACTCCACTGCCCACGGCACGGGGGGAGCTCCCTGTCTGATTTCATTGTGTGCCACACACTTCACACAGCACAGACTCCTCCACACACTCTGCTGGGTTTCACACCATCCCAGAAATCGTTAAGGTTGGAAAAGTTTTCCAAGATCATCAAGTCCCACCATCAACCAGCATCACCAGAGTCACCAATAAACCGTGTCCTCAAGTGTCACACCCACACAGAATCACAGAATGATGAGGTTGGAAGAGACCTCTGAGATCATCGAGTCCAACCTGTGCCCTCACACCTCAACCACAGCCTAGCACCAAGTGCCATGTCCAGTCATTTTTTAAACACATCCAGAGATGGTGATTCTACCACCTCCCTGGGAAGAACATTCCAGTACTTTATTATTCTTACTGTGAAAAACTTTTTCCTAATATCCAACCTATACCTTCCCTGATGCAGCTTGAGACTGTGTCCTCTTGTTCTGCCAGTTGCTGCCTGGTGACAGAACAAGAGGACACACATTTTTAGTGACTACAGCTTTACAAGTGACTGACACACATTTTTAGTGACTCCAGCCCTGCTCTGAGCAGCTGTTCCAATGCTTTACAACCCTTCCCATGATTTTTTCCCTCCCCATATCTACCCTAAACATCCCCTGGTGCAGCTTGAGGCCATTTCCTTTGCACTAAAACATAACCGGGGAAAGTTCACAGAAGAAGCAATTAATTGTTTTGAGGATGGTGGGAATTGGATCAGCTTGGGGTGTTCACCTGGAGAGGAGAAAGATCCAGAGAGAGCTCAGAGCTATTCCAGGGCCTAAAGGGGCTCCAGGAGAGCTGGAGAGGGACTGGGGACAAGGGATGGAGGGACAGGACACAGAGAATGGATTCCCACTGCCAGAGGACAGGGTTAGATGGGATTTGGGAAGGAATTGTTCCCTGGGAGGGTGGGGAGGCCCTGGAAGAGGTTGCCCAGAGAAGCTGTGGCTGCCCCTGGATCCCTGGAAGTGTTCAAGGAGCACCCTGGGATAGTGGGAGGTGTCCCTGCCCATGGCAGGGGTTTGAAATGAGGTCCCTTCCCACCCCAACCATTCCATGATCCTGTCACAACCAAAGCAGTTTGCTCTTTCAGCTGCCCTTTTTTCTGAAGTATGGCTGCAACGAGAAACACAAACACACAAAAGACAACTCAAAGGCACTTAGCTGACCTAAATAATGGTAATTTCCTGGAAATTTCACTTAACTGCTTGGGAGTTTGCAATATTTCAAGCAATCAACACACAGCGCTCCACAGATAAAAGCTGGGGGTTTCACTTCCCCATCTGAAACATCTCTGAGAAGCACCAGCTGTGCAAAGAGAAGAACCACAACACTGAAAATCTCAGATCTCCTTTTGATTTTATGTTGCTTCTAGAAGGAGGCACTTCCAGCCTGCAGAAGCTGTGAAGAAGCACTAAAGAGAATAAAACCAGTTTCTTGCTTCCACTGCCACAGCCCACAGAGTCCCACATCCTTAGAATGAGGCATCCCACCCAGGAAAGGTGCACAGGAACTTGAAAGCTCAGTCTCCCTTACAGATTAAACATTAAAAGGCAATGTTTTGTTCAAAAAAGTGAAATTGAAATGGGAATTTCATGGTCACAGCAAACAGGAACAAAATATCTATTTTATGATCACTTTTATGTGTTAGCCTCAACGGTGCCTGGTTCTGTCAAGACAGATGTTTGACATGCCTCAAATATGAATACCTAAGAAGTTTCAATATTTGTCTTGGATTTCTCCTAAAAAAACCCAAAAAACAAACAAATCAGTTTTTGTAAAGTCTGAAGTTGTAGCCATGGGATGAAGAAATAGTGAGGTACCACCTTAGGCAACCAATTGCTTTTGAATTTCTTTGCTCACCAAGAGAAAGCAGCCTCATTCTCTCTCCCCATAAACCTTAAACCACGTGGGATTGAATGTTGTAAATTATTTAATGGATTAAAACCACATAAATTGAGAAATATACAGCCAATTATCTGTCTCTTGGTGCTGATTTTAGCATCTTGTGCTGAGGGAGCCCTTGGATGTGCAGGTTTCCATCAGCACTGCTTCCCCAACCACCCTGAGCCACCTCATGAGCAGAAATTGGAGGTTTTTGCTGAAGTAGTTTGGATTTCTCATGATTTAATTTCATATTAAGGCCTGGGCACATTGGCAGAGGGAATTTGGCACGATGACACCAATGTTAGGATAAAGACCAATCAGAGAAAGGTTCTGTGTTGTGACAAAATTAAAGTTTTGAGGCTCCAGACAGGACTACAGAGAAAGCCTCTGACACTTTGAACACTTTTATAGTCAAGTCAGACAAGAAGAACTAGAAAAGGGACAACCCTGCCATGGGAAGACCAACTATTATCAGCAAATTTCATGCCAATAAAAGTGTGGCTAGAGATGGCCCCAAGAACAGGCCCATGGGCACCATCCTGGAGAAGTGTCCCTCACCTGGAAGGGCTCAGTTCCCACACAGAGAGGGGACACAAGGAATAATCAGAGGTGAAATGACAGGGACAAGGACTAAACCCAGGAGCTGTAGCCATAACTGTGAGTCAAACCAAGTCAGAGTGAACCCAAACAGTGCAAGATAAGGTTCAGGAAATGGCACAGGTTGGGGAATGTCCTAAAAGGGAGCTGGGACCAGGGTGTTCTGATTTTGGAGCTGGAAGTTTAACTGTGGGATCCTGTCCAGGCTGTGCCAGGGGACAGGGCAGGAATGTCACAGCTTGACTGACAGTGGTCACCAGTGACATCCAGAGCTGCTCCCAGACAGAGTCCAGGGAAGGGCCTGGGCATGGATGTGGAGGAGACAATGAGCAGGTAAAAGTTTCTTTGGGGAAATCCCTCCAGTGCCCCTGCTCACGGAGCTCTGAGCAGGAATACACCAAATCCTCAGAGGAGAAGATGGGAAGAGGCCTCACATCCTCCCCCAAGGGCAGCAATTGCTCTCCATGGCATCAGAGAGACTCCATGGACTGCCTGTCACACTCTGATCCCACCACGAGATCAAAGAGCCCCCACTGCAAAGGTCCTGCCAAAGCCACCATCAGTGACTAAAACACTTCATCCTGAAAAAGATCTGAGAAATCTCCTCTGAGCACTTCTAGAGACACTTCAAGCTCTCTGCACTGCACATTCCAGCATCACCCTGAGACACCTCAGCTCCAAGGGAAGCAGCTTTGGGCTTCTAGTGAGTTCCAAAAAACCCTCCTGGTTTAAGGAAAGAAAGAGAGAGAGAGAAAAGAGAAGGGAAGGTTTGGGGAAGGGAAGGGAAGGTTTGGGGAAGGGAAGGTTTGGGGAAGGGAAGGGAAGGTTTGGGGAAGGTTTGGGGAAGGGAAGGGAAGGGAAGGGAAGGAGGGAAGGGAAGGGAAGGGAAGGGAAGGGAAGGAAGGGAAGGGAAGGGAAGGGAAGGGAAGGGAAGGGAAGGAAGGGAAGGGAAGGGAAGGAAGGGAAGGGAGGGAAGGGAAGGACGGGAAGGGAAGGGAAGGGAAGGGAAGGGAAGGGAAGGGAAGGGAAGGGAAGGGAAGGGAAGGGAAGGGAAGGGAAGGGAAAGGGGAAAGGGAAAGGGAAAGGGAAAGGTTAAGCCAATGGTTTTTTTCTTCCCCAAACCTCTCTGAAACCAAGAGCAGACTGAAGAAGAGCTAAGAACCAGCACAATGTCCATCCCCTATCAGTACAGATAACTGAGGGCTGAGAGAGGGCAGATTTCAATGGGATATTGGAGAGGAATTCTCAGCTGTGAATGTGGGGAGGCCCTGGCACAGAATTCCCAGAGAAGCTGTGGCTGCCCCTGGATCCCTGGAAGTGCCCAAGGCCAGGCTGGACGGGGCTTGGAGCAGCCTGGGACAGTGGGAGGTGGAGCAGGATGAGCTTTAAGGTTCCTTCCACCCCAAACCAGTTTGGGATTTTACACTGAATAAAATCTGTGCTGAATTCAATGCCAGGACAGTAATTCCTGATGCCAACCAGGGCTATCCATGGCCAAATATCAGGCAGGCAAAATCCAAGCTTTTGAAGCAGTCACCACATTTAAACTGGGTAATTTATTACAATTAAACTGCAGTACTGTAATTCAAGTGGAAAGGATGATACTCAAGGTAAAATAGCCAAGGTCTAATGTTAAGAGGGGCTTTCACAGACAGAAATTGTGTTTAATCTGTGCTTGAGAGCAGTGGCAGGTCCCTCTCTCCTGCTCACACTTCTCCAACACCATCTGCTCCAGTTCAGCTCAGTGCAAGTGCTCCTCTCCTTGCAGGAACTGGAGAAGGAACAAGATTTAAAAGTCAATACCTACAAAAAAGAACAGCAGCTTGAGATGAGGAAATTGCCTTAAATTTCATTTCTCCCAAGTACCTGCGAAAGCAGCAGCACACCCCTTCACTCAAAGATCTCAGCACTTCTTTTCCCTCTTTATCTCTGTTTATTGATTTTACAAGGAAAATCAGCAGAGGAGCTTTTGCCAGGAAGGATGAATTATGTGTGTAGATTCAAGAGGTTTAAAGCAGACTTGAAGTGAAATCTGAGAATCAAATTGTGAGCAAGATTCTTCACCCTTTATTACATCCACAAGGAAGAAGCATTTTCCACAGGAAAACAGATCTGTGAGCTGCCCAAGCTTTCATTTGGACTGTCTTTAAAACCTTTGCATTGCACAGAAATGTTGTTTTCATTAGAGATTTCAGAAAGAATAAAACTAAAAACAAAAACTGAAATTTCCTACAAGCATCCAGGGAGCTTTTCTTCTTTACTACTTTACTGCACCAGGAAAAAAAAAAAAAAACCCCACAACAACAAAAAACCACTGCTTGCTTTAAAATAAATTTTCAATTAAAACTGCTCTGCAAGACTCAAACATTTTATTGCTCAGGGAAGGCAGATTTTCCTTGGTGATGGGGTGGATTTGCTGTGCACGACACACACGAGGAGCCCAGGGTCAGTGACAAACACTCAGGGCCCAGGCACCACAGAAATGGGGAATAAATCATGGTAAATCAGAATCCCTTTGAAAACAGCAAGAATCCTTGGGTCCTACCCCTGCTCTGACTTCACTTAGTGAAAATTACTCGATTTTTAAGTAAAAAGGTATTAATCCAACAATACAAAACCTTTATTTGCAGAAGTGACCTTCTTTCCAATTACCTTAATTTTACCTCTGGAAGTAAATTAAGACAAACCTTCAGGCAAATTTCATTCAGAGCAAGAACTAAATTTCATAAACTTCAAACAATGGAACAATTCAAACACTGAGAAGCTGAATTCTGATTTATTTGCCTGTGTATCCAAATGCAGATGAGTCTTGAACCTCCCAGCACCCTCAGATCAACTTTCTGCTCCCAGACTGATGCTGTTCTTCCTGTCAATAATAATTTTTTACCAATTAACCTCCCAGGTGGTTGCATTTCCAGAGCTGAGAGTGTTGAGCTGTCTAAGGCTCCCAAATCCTGGGAATGGGAAGCATTCCATGATGCTTAAGGCCATTAAACATGTGTGGAGTGCTGGAGCCCAGAGCCAGCCATCAAACGAGATAAAAACCTCCAACAAAAGATTTCCAGAGGAGGTTTCTGTTAAAATAAAGTAAAAATGGGAGGCTGGGGAGTTTGAAATATTAAGGAGTAACAAATCTGTTTTCCAAGTTGGTTTTACTGTGTTGACTCTGCTAAGTGAAAAGGGCTGCTTAAAAGGAGTGGATGGAATCAATCATAGCAGTTCAGGGGAAAAATGGCCCAGAGGTGGGGGGGGAATAATTCAATTGGCTTCAAAAATGCCAGTTTGCTCAAAATAAAGAGAAAAGGCCACTGGGGAAAGCAGACAGTGAAGAGGTCTGACACTAGGAATGGATTTCTAAAGACCAGCTGAAGTTCACCAATTAAATCCAGCCCTAAAAAAGGTTTACAATGAGACAAAGAGGGAGAGAAAGGAAAAATCTCTCCTCTCAAGTGCTGTAATTAAGGAATATGTAACAAATAATGACAAACTTGCTTGCTGATCACCTCTGCTCCAGGAACAGGAGAGCCCCAGAGTGAAGAGCAGCTAAAAAAGGAGCACACGCTGATGGCTCGGGGTATTTGGAGAGAGAGGAAATATCTGCCAATGATACACAAGGCTGTGCTTCTGTGACAGCATTACAATTTCACAGATGCAATTCTGAGCTTTCTTCAGGTGATGAAGCACTGCTGGAACATCAAAAAGTCCCTTAAGAGAGGGAGTAGGAGCCCCATTTTTCAGCAATAAAACCACAGGATGACACAGGCTGCAGAAGCAGTTTGGTTCCCAGTCCAGGGGCAGAACTCAGCAACTCCCCTGGATGCTCATCCTGCTCCACTCATCTGGAGCTGGGAGGGTCATTAGGGCACAGAGCTGCTCATAACCAGAGCTCAGGCTTACAGAAACCAGTTCTGCTCAAATTGTTGCTCTGTTTGCTTTCTTTTCCTCTTCCAGGTCTCTCCTCACTTGTCCAGAGAAGCTGTGGCTGCCCCTGGATCCCTGGGAGTGTCCAAGGCCAGGTTGGACAGGGCTTGGAGGTACCTGGGATAGTGGGAAGTGTCCCTGCCCATGGCAGGGGGTGGAACTGGATGGATTTTTAGGTCCCTTTCAACCCAAACCATTCCAGGTTTCTCTGATTCCCCCACCCAGGTTTGCTGGGCATGAAAATCCAAGTTGCCTCAGGAGACACCTGCACTGCCACAAGCATCAGACAGGAAAGAGGAAGGGAAAACCCAACTCTTCCAAAACAGACAGAGAAGTAAAACTGACTTCACTTCTTGACATTTCTCAAGAAAACATCAAAAGCTTTTTAGCCAAAAAGGTAACTAGAACACCTCCCCCAGCTGAGAGCAGCACTGGGAATGCCCCTCCTGGACACCATTCCCGAAGGACCCAGCAGGAAAGAGGCTGCCATAAGCTCAGATCTCAGCAGCTGCATAAAGAGCAAATGATTACCAAGGTGCTCAGATGGGCTCCTCTCAGTTTTTAATCAAAGTTCTTGGTTAAGTCATCACTCACTCGAAGATTTTCCATTCCCCCTCGAGCCCAAAGTACAGGAGGCAGTGGTGGATCTCATCCCAGCTCCTGCTGTACTCACCCAGCAGATCCCAGTCCCTGGTAGGGAGGGAAGTGCAAGCACCATGGTCAGATTTATTATCTTTAAAACCTCTTTGACACACTTGGCAGAATTCAGAACCCTCATCTGGGAAGATGAAACTTGCTACATTTGACGTGGGAGTCAGACATCCCTTCTCCCATAATGGAGTTCACACTGACAAACACAGACACAAATCTTGGGGAAGTCACAACTCCCCCCACCCTCAGTGGGAACCAGGGCTATTAATTTCAATTTGGAGCATCAAACCCCTCCAGCCAAAAGCAGCAGGCAGAGAATAACCACATTTCGCTGTGCGCTCTGCGATTTATGACCTGGAATTTCAAGAAGGGGAAGAGGAGTTCTTGTGCTGCATTTTGTTTTTCTGCCTCTAAAACCCTTGCCAATAACAACAGAACGTCCCTAAGAACCAGCTCCCTTCCCAAAGGAGCAGCACAAAGTGGGACAGACCCCAGCTCCTTCTCCCACAGCATTATTCCATGTGAAGGGCAAACAGGAGCAAGGGTTTAAGTGCTAAAGCAAACAGAGCCAGCTTTAACACACAGGTTGATGAAAGAGGCTGTACACAGCTGCTCTTGAAGTCATTTCTTTGTAGTCTTCATTCCCACAGATAATTATGAGCTTAAAGGTTCCAAGACTTCAAATGATAGCTTGTGCTTCCTTCAAGTATATATATAAAGAAATACATTTTAGATCTCATGTGCTTTTTAAGTCAGGATTAATGAATCCTCACAGAAATAACAGTAATGGCCACAGTTAGCTGAGTGATAGACTGGGGGGACTCTGATGTGCTTCTGGTTTTGCAGAAAGGCTGAACCTCAACCTGGCTAGGGCCTGGAACTATTTAATTTATAAATTCTTAGGGGTAATATTATTGCCTTGGAGACTACACATGTACAAGAGTTCCTTTAAAAGTAGATTTGAGAAATATTGATTTTTAAGAGAATTTCACAAAGCACTGTTAGTAATAAAGGTAGCATTTGGGGGAACAAAGCTGGAAGCTTTAACTCCACAAATGCTGTGAGTGGGAACCTGGGAGAACTCGAGACCAGGGAATGAAGGAATTCATCTGGTTTTTCATATCCACCTTGAAATAAGAAATGACAGTGCATGGGCCAGCAAGCCTCTCCGGAGTGACTGGTGTTTAATAAATTATGGCAGTATTTTAAAAAGAGATACAATAAAACAAGACCAAAAGTATTTTAAAAATAGAGAGTACAAACATAAAAAAAAAAAAAGACAGTTCTACTCCAAGGGCACAAGGGCATAGACCAAAAAAAAAGCTACAAGCAAGAACTTAAACACAAGACACAAATAAGTTTGTGGAGGAAAGGAACAGGTTTATTGTCTCCCTCAGATCTGAAGAATACACTATATTTTACACAGCAATTGTATGGGGAGAAGGAGCAGGGGGAAGAGAGTATCAAAATCCAAACAAGTCACAAGGCATCAACAATCCCTTGATGACAGCAGAGTAGTTTTTGTTGGCACAGCTCACGACAGCTGGAGGAATAATTGCGATGCTGAGCGAGGATGCCGAGAATATTTCACTTCAGAGACTCAGATGAAAGATGTTATCCACAAGCACTTTGCAAATGTTAATTAAACCCACACAGCCCCTTTTTGGCAGATCAAGAAGTATTTATCCCTGTTTTGCAGAGAGGGGAAGGAATATCTCAGGCACTTTTAAGTTAAGGTTAAAGCTGCTCTTTGTACTTAGGAAGTGCCCCACAGATACGCCACTAAAAACACAAATTAACCTTCCCAGTCCAGCACAGCCAGGATGGAGCTGATCCCTCTCACTTCTCTCTGACTACTGCCCCGGCAGAAGCCTTGACTCTGCAGAAAAACCAAACTCTGAGATGAATATGGGCACTACAAATGAGCTTTAAAACAACAGCAACCCTCGCTGAGTTGGAAAAGAAAAAACCCAAACCAATTCCACTGCTCTTCCTTTGGTGACAGCTTTTCCCAGGCTAAAAATCATGGGATAACCTGAGTTGGAAGGGATTCAAAAGGATCATTGGCCTCCTGGCCCTGCACAGACACCCCAATAATCCCCCCTCTGTGCATCCCTGAGAGCGTTGTCCAAAGGCTCCTGGAGCTCTGGCAGCCTTGGGAATGTCACCATTCCCTGGGGAGCCTCAGCATCTTCTGGGGAAGAACCTTTCCCTGATATCCAACCCAAACCTGACAGAGCTCCAGCTGTTCCTTGGGTCCTGTCCCTGTCACAGGGAGCAGAGATTGGAGCTGTCCCTCAGGAAGAAGCTCCAGCCCTTGATGAGTCTCCCTCAGCCTCCTCCAGGCTGGACAAGCCCAATGACCTCAGCCCCTCCTTGTAGCTGCTCCCACCATTCCAAACAAGCTTCCTACTCCATAAAACACCATTCTCCAACAGGATGAAACAATAATGGTGTCAATTTAAGCCAAAAGAGTGAGTTAAAGCGGGCAGAACCAGTGGAAATAAAAAGGAGCAGTGAAATCATTACCAAAAAAGACAAAAGAGGCACAAAGTGTTTGAGGCACCTACACTGGCAGGGCAGGAGTACCACTGTGTCCTGGAAAAAAGCTTTTCCTCGGGAGAAAACCACTCCATTATTTGCTGAATTGACATGGAACATTTGGTATTTAAGAGGGAAAGGGTCAGTTTGTTGGATCTATAAAAGAGTAGCTGAGAACATCTGCAAGGTCAGGAAGAAAATGCATAAACACACATGTGAACTAAACCACCAAAATACACAGTGCTGGTTGATGCCTGTGATCTTACCATGAAAATAAGCATATTTGGAGTTCCTTCCTGTTCATAAAAAAACAACCCAAACCCCTGAAGCAGCTGATTTAGGATACATTTCAGTTGGAAATACATTTAAGGATGCAGTTGGAAAGGAAACCTAAGAGTAAGTGGAGCATTTTCAAAGACTGTCGCAGATCCCTGTCCAGCAGAAAGGCTGTGGGACAGGGGCCCTCCCACAGAGCTCACACCCAAAGGCAGACACTGATTAGACACACCGTGTGTAATGGTTTTATAGATCTCTGTTTATATTCCTTTTGTGTTTACAATGTAACCCACAGGGCACAGCACACAATTCACCACCCAGCAGCTCAGGAGACTGTCCAGGGCTGCAGGCTGCATTCAGAGCAAGCACAGGAGCTGAAAAGCTTTTCCTAGGCTAACCCAGTGCCTCAGCTGGCTTTCTTGGGGGCTTGCATGATCACAGGAGCTTTAGGAGCTCAAAGGTCTGGCTTGCAAAACCAGGCTGGTACATGCCACAGCACAAGGGTCATCACCCCCAACTCAGCCTTGTCACTGCCCCACACAGGTGCCACCATTTCCTCATTGCTAATCCAAGGTACAGGAAGCTCCAAAGACCCAGGGAAAACCTGAAACCTCCCCAGGGAAGGAGGTTGTGCAATTCCAGCATTACCTGTGCTGCTGCAACGTGGCACAGCCAGGAGACAAACTCGGGGTAGAGGCAGCAGATGTTTGCTGCTGCACTCAGCTCACCCCTCTGCCAAACTTCCCAGGCTCCCTCCACCAGCCAGATCCAGCTCCTGCTCTTCCCATGCACAGACAGCAGGCAAAGGTTCTTCCCTAGAGGGTGGAACAGCTCCCCAGGGAATGGTGATGTTCCCGAGGCTGCCAGAGCTCCAGGAGTGTTTGGACAATGCTCTCAGGGATGCACAGGGGAGATTGTTGGGGGTTCTGACTGTCAGGACCCAGGACATCCCTCTGGCTGTGCACAGGGGAGATTGTTGGGGGTTCTGACTGTCAGGACCCAGGACATCCCTCTGGCTGTCAAGACCCCTGCCAGGGGTCTCAGGGATCCTGGCACAGAGCCCAGAAATGCCTGTGGTTGTGATTATGACCTGTGGAGCAAGTTACCAACCTTAGATGAAGATCTGCAAGCCACGACAAATTAAGGAGAATGATAGTGAATTTATCATGGGATAAAAAAGTAGATTTTGGGGTTTCTAGAATGGGGGTTCAAGGGGCAAGATGGAGGGATCAGGGTATGTCCAGCCTTTCTCCTTCCTCTTCTTGGCCTCCATGTTCTGCTGTGATGGTGGCACTTTTAGATTGGTTTAGAGTAGAAGCTCACTGTCTAACACAGGTGATAGGTATTGGAAAGTAATAGTAAATATTGTACATGTAGTTTTTAGTATAAAAAGATAACACAGCCCTGGGGCAGGCAGAGTGCTCTCTGCCCTCCAGCTCAGAGTTACTTCTCCAATGTGCTCACTCATGGTACTACAGGCATTAAAATAATGTTTTAGTGTAGATTTGAGCAGCCAAGTCAAAGCATTTTGGCTGATAATTCCATCTGTGCCCTTGGCTTCTGCTTATATTAGAGCTGCACACAGTGAGGTAGATATTGAGACATTATTAAAGGTGCTCTGCATCCAGAGCAATTCCCACAGAAATGTATTTGCAGTCCACTTCATCTTGATGACAAGGCTGGAATGAGGGCAATTCCAGCTGGGAACTGCTCCTGTGTTTTAACACATGCTGCAATGCAAGGCAGCTGCACTGACCTTTCCTGGCTGCTGCTCTGGGGTTTTTCCCACAAACATTTTGAAGGGTTTGGACTGGTTCTGATCTGCTGCCACTCTGCCATGTGAACAGCCCTGTTCCAAACTCTCAGCAGAGGTGTGAGGCTCAGCACTGGAGGCTGCAGGAGGAGCAGGGGGCTCCAGGCAAGGGGTGGGGGCCAGGCCTTGTTATTCCACGCTTTCCGATAAGAGACCCAGCACATTTTTTGCCTTCCCACACAAATCCATATTTGTATGGCTGCCAGCTCTTTATCACTTCCCTTTTTGCTTTTTTTGGTTGCTTGTTTTAAACTTTGCCCAAGGTTACATTCAGCAAAGGCTGCTCCCTCAAAATACAGCATTAAACCCACTATCGCATTAACATCTGGAAATCTCATTTAAATCCTTCTTGAAAGAGAATGTTTTGCAAAAGAAAGCCCCAACTGAGGCAGAAAGCAGAGAATTTTTGCAGCACATCCCATTGCATGAGAAGCACTTTGCAAAGGCAACCTTGCAGCTGTTGTTGTGACCTTCTAGAGATCAATGCCCCCACCTGTGCTCACCCTCTCCTGGGGGAGCAAACACCACACACCAAACAAGCAGCACTTGGTAGCCTGGAATTTGACACTGGGTATAAAAACCTCCTACATCAAGCACAACCTGCTGCAGTCACCAACTCAAAGCCCCCTCTGAAATGGCTTAGAAAGAGCCCAGCAGCTGTTGAACTAATTCCCTCTTTCTCGCACCCAAATTAATGTTTGGAATCTGCACATCTCTGACTAAAAGACACTTTGTAACTCTCAGTCACTGCTTGTGGCCTTTTACAATTTTCCTTTGGGGGATCAATGCTGCCCTTAGAGTTAAAGGTTGGGGTTTTTTCACCACCACAGCATCATCTGTTTTTCTTATTTACAGAATCAGACATCATCTGTAATTAATATTTTCAGTAACCCCTCTGCTGGCCCTTCACCTCTGTTGTCACCCTGCAGCTGCTCAGGGATGCCTGACAGGGCCCCTTTTTGCAGCTCCCATGTCCAGCAAATGTTCCAGACAAACAGGAGACTATTCCAGATTATCCCTCACCAGATTGAATGACTCTGGAAAGATCCCCAGGGAAGGAGTGTTTACTGCCAACGAGCTCCATTAAGTATCCAACAACATCCATCAAAAAAACAGTAAAACATTGGGGTTTTAATTATTTTCCGAGCTGGCTGTAGCACACAGAACATCACAGAGCATGTGCCATACCAATGGCCTGCCCACAATTCTCTGCATTCTTTTGGGGACTGCCAGCAAAGACAGCTACTCCCAGGAGGAGTAACTTTACTCAGGATAACCAAGCAGTAGGAAAACCCTGCCTTTTACCCCACAATGCCAGCAGGGAGGGAGCAGAGTTACTGGGATCACCTTTCAAACAGTGACATGCTCCTGGCACGAGAGGATTTGGAGGTTTAGGATGTGGCTTTGCACTGCTGCTCAGCTGATCTCATGGCCTGGTGCTGCTGGAAAGAGGGATCTCCTCCCCAGCTTCCAAGCCTGAATCAGGGAGTTAGGCTGGAAGGAAACTGTCTGGACTGAGAGGGAAGGAACTGGATCTGTATCAGTGCAAAAAGATCAGTGGGAACACAAGGCTGGAAGCAAAAACTTTCCTTGCATCTCCAGCTTGCCATGAGATCAGTTCAGCTACAATGCACAGGCACACTCTAAATTTAGAGAGCTTTCTAACTCTAAAGCTGTGTCCCACGTCCATTATTCCTCTCCAGCACAAGAATGAGCCATGCTATTAGAAATGCTTTTATACCAACGTTGTGCTCTCCACCCTACAGGAGCACACATCAATTGTGGATAAAGTGGTTCAACTTTGGAATGCAGACAAAAACTGAGACAACGCTAATGGTGGTGAAAGACAGGTTGCCTGGGGAGAGAAATGATCAGAGATTTAAGAGGAAAGGGGGGGAAAAAAAAACCCCTACAGATAATTTACCTGTGCTGGGTCACTGCTCATTAGTGCTCTGAAGAGAATCACTTCACAAGTTATAAATTAGGCTGCTCTTGGCTTACTCCCTTATTATCCAGCTCAGGCAGTGGCCAGGAGCCTTTCACATGCACCGGATAATGGGAACACTTACTCTGAATAAAATGAACAGAGGCAAAGAAAAAAACAGGGGCCTTCATTTGGGCAGGAAAAACCATCAGGAGACCCAGCAGTGGCATTGGGTTTCACCAGTCACTCCTCTGTCACTCTGCATTTCCTCCTTCTCCCGAGAAGGGAAAACCTCTCCAAAAACAAATCTGGGCTGTGCAGAAGTTGTTTTCTCCTGTTGATATTTCCATCTACCCCCTGCTGGTTTGGGATTTCCAACAGACTTTTTAAAAGCTTTCCCATTCAGGCTGAGCTCCACTCTTAAGAAGTTTCTGGAGAGACTGTTCATAAAAACTTTTAATTTTGGTTATTAGGCAGAGCTCACTGTTCAACAGCAAGTAGTCAATTTCTGTCTCGATTTTTTTATCCTTTTGTAATCGTGGCTTGGAAAAAATGCAGCTATAACGCTTTTTTAAACATTCATGATTTTTTTGCTGTATAGATATAAAATGCAGCAGACAGTAATAGACCACTGATACCTATCAGAGCTGGCAAGGGCAAAATCACTCTTTTCCCACACATCTTCTAATCTCCTGCTTATATCTCTGATAAAATAAACTCATTATTAAAAGCGCTTTAGTCTAAAGGTTAAAGGTTGACAAAATCCACAACTTTGCAACAACAAAAGCCAACTTTGACCAGAAAGGCTGAGACAGCCAATTCAGCCCAAAAATTCTGGCAATTTTCCCTCCTTAAAGGATGAGCTGTGCAGCTGCAGCCCCGCCACCAGCAGCAGCCTGACACTTGGCCTTGCTCTTAGGATTCCATCTCAGAGGCAAAAGCACATGGCAACAAAGACACACTTGGCCAGTGAACCCAAGAGGATCTGTATAAATGAGCTCCCTGGAGACCTGACAAAGGCTCCTTTCCATCCTCAAAGGCATCAGCCTCACGGTGAGCACTCCAGACGGAATTAAAAGGGCTCTAAATCTGTCCACAGGGAAAGGCAGCAGCTGGACCAGCAGGATGAAGCAGAGAGTTCAGGCAGCCCCATGCAGGAGATAGGAGGGAGAAGGGAAGAAGTAAATCCTTCTTTCCTCAGGGGCAGTTTCAGTGCACTACAATCCCCTTGCACCCCTCCCAAGTTAAATCTCTCCTCTAAAAATGCCACTGGTACAGAGGGCTGAGGCACTGTGCAACGACTCTGATCCCATTACAGATCCAGCTCCACTCAGCACCAGCTTCCAAAATCTTCCCCCTCTCTTTTCAAATACTAACATGCAAAACAAGGGCTGCCAGAGCTCCAGGAGTGTCTGGACAGCGCTCTCAGGCACAGGGTGGGATTGCTGGGGTGTCTGTGCAGGGCCAGGTGCTGGACTGGATGATCTCTGTGAGTCCCTTCCAGCTCAGGATATTCTTGAATTCCAGGTAGGTTTGTTTTGCAGCACTACCTAATGCAGGTCCAGGCTGAAGCAAGCCTCAGAGGCAGAAGTGAAACCTGTTCTGCCCAGGAGCCTCCCTGGAGAGGTGAAGCTGCCCCCCTTGCTGAATACTCTGGACCAAGAAGAATTCCTCTACTAAAATTTTAAGCATCATCTTTACAGCAAGATGCCCGTGACTTCCACATCAGCCTTTCTGCTGCCTGTGGGAGGCACAGATCTTGGCTTGATTTTAGCTCCTGAGTCACTTGGGAGCTGGGAACAGAAGGAATAAGAATCCTTCAGTCATCAGCATCACCAGCTAAAAACACCCAGAGAGCAGCAGCAGGTCAGAGAGCCACCGAGTGCAGCAAGCATGTGACAAAAACATCTCCAGCAGTAAAAAATTAAATAACCTTCTTATTAATTCTGAACAAACAACAACACTGATTCCCACTCTTCCTTTGATTTGCAACAGGAGGAGGAAGAAATAAAGTTGTTCAAACAGGAGCAGCTGTTACATCAATGCCAGTATAATGGAGTCTCCAGCATCCTGTTCTCGGGAGAGCCGTCAATGTTTGAGGAGGAGTTCTGCCTTTTCAAGAGGACTTCAGAACCTCAAACACCAACCTGCAAGCTAGATTTTTCTCCCTAATCAGAAGTCAATTATCCTGCTGAGTGATGACAGAACAATTCACAAAGTAAATCCTTCTCATATCAGGGCCCTCTGTGATGGAGTTGTGCTGCGAACTTCCTTACTCACACAAAAGCAAAGAGGATTTCACTTGTGCTTCCCACAATTATTCCCAAGGGCCTCCCTCTGAACTGCCAGGTGAACCTTCAGTGTAGAAAAAGCTTCACCTGACAATGTGAGCTAATGCACTTTTATCCCCAGCAGAAGTTCCCAAGTTTTTATCAAGTCTCAGGAGATCTGGAAAGCATTTACACCCAGCATTTACACCCAGCTGTCTCTACAGATCACTCACAGAGCCAAATTTGTGCTACTGCCATTGTTTCTCACTTCCCAGTCACTGCTGCAGTAATGCAAACCTCCTGGAGAGTCCTTTTAATGATTTTTAACCACTTTGAAATCGTTTTATTATACTAAATAATTACTGCAACATTTTCATATCACAAAGAAGTTTTCATCTGTTCTCAGGCTTTGTTCCTTGCAGGGTTCTCCTCCCAGCACTGTTCCCTACCCAGATGTCTGAGGTCAGATAAACTGAAATTAGTTCCAGAGAGGGCTCTCAGTATCTGCTGTTGAATAAATGAAGCCACAGGTTCATGGAATGGGTTGGGTTGGAAAGGACCTCAGAGCTCATCCCGTTCCACAGGGTAGCTGAGCTTTGTTATTTAACAGTGAAAAGAAAGAGCAAGACCAAGAGAAGAATCAGGGAATCTTTAAGGTTGGAAAAATCACAAAAATCCAACCATCAACACAGCATCACCACGTTCACCACTACACCGGGTCCTCAAGTGCCACATCCACAAATTTCTTTGAACACTTCCAGGGATGGTGATTCCACCACTGCCCTGGGCAGTCCATTCCAATGCTTGACAACCCTTTCCATGAGGAAATTTCTCCTGATATCCAAACTTAACCTCCCCTGGCACAGCCTGAGGCTGTTTCCTCTTACCTGAGAGAAAGCCTGACCTCCACCTCCCTACAACCTCCTGTCAGGGAGCAAGCAGAGACCTGGAGAATTGCAGCCCTGCACTAATACACCATGGAGGATCTCACAGCAACCTGATGGCTTTATCCTCACTTGAGCTCCTTCCCTCTAACCCTCTGCGTGATCCAAGAACTGTGAGCAGAAATGTAATAAACACACAAACAGTGACTTATTCTCCCCAAATGTGAAGCAGCTCCTGGCGGGAAGGGAGGAGAACAGAAGCCAGGCTGACATTCCAGGCTCAGCAAGCAGGAGCACTCCAGCACATACTGCTGGCTTTGTGATGTGCCACAAAGGCAGCCTGTTCCAGCTCCCCGTTACACATTGTCCCACACAGCCTCTGCTCCCAGCTTCAATGGCTGCTTTAAATGCAAAAGTCCCCTGGGTGATGGCACAAGGGGCTGGATTCTCCCAGCTCCACTTCCCCAGCGTGGCTGGATCACCACAGGGATCCCAAACCATCCCTTCCTCCAAGCTAATCCAGGAGGTTTTCCCTACATGGAGTCTCTCAGCACAAGAGATTGACTTGGGCAGAGCAAAATTCCACCACACAACTCAGCATTTTACAGGCCCTTTCCACACTGGCTGTATTATTCAGGCAATGTACTAAAAAAAGGTGAAATATAAATAAATAGATGCAGTGTTCCAATGCTGTCCAGGAAGAGCTGACCCCTCATTCAGGGAGATCAATGTCTGCTGCATTTATACCCTCTAAGGCAAAAAATACTGCTGGAACCACCAGGAGAAACAGCCAATTAAGCTGTTTTTCTCCCAAGCAGATTAAAAATTACTCTCAATTTACTACCTTACTAAAGTACAGCTGCAATTATTATAGTAGGCTGGCTGTGGGCTGACAGGCTTGGCTGTGTGCAACTTCACATACAGGAGAGTAAAAGAAGAACGAGAAAGGGCCATTAATATAAATTTATGTATTTATATTTGTATATAGATATCTGTATGGAGGGAAGGAATACTAAAAAACCTCCATCCTTCACCAACAACCTGGGACACTCTGAGGAGTGATAGAAAATCAACCTAGAGTTTCTGGATGTATTTCTCTCCCTCTCTCCTCCTCGTGGTGTCACCTGTCCAGGACTCCCTAGGTGGGTTCAGGACTGGTTGAGGCACAGGTGACACATCTTGGCAGGCCAGGTGAGGCTTTGGGGAGCTTTTGGTGTTTTCTTGACAGATCTGTGCAATGAACTTATTGTGCTGTAGAAATTAGCTGCTTTGGGAGAGAACTGCTCAAGGACTTTGTCCTTTGGGTTCCCTGTGCAGAACAGAAGCCACAGTGGAGCACAGACAGAGCTGGGAGCTCTTTGGGGTTGAAGGCAGGAAGGAAGCACTGGGGAAAGCAGCAGAGAGGAAAGAAGAAAAGCACAGTGGTGGAAATAGCAGCAGAGGCGTGGAAGATAAACCTGAACACTGGGAAAAACTGCTCTGGATGGTCCAGGGAGCTGTGATTCAGCACTGAGGAAAACATCCAAGAGTTCTCAGCTGAACAGAGGCCCAAGTTTCCCAGGCTGCCCACAGGGCAGGGCTTTAATCAGCCCTGTGGGAGCCCTGACTCACCTTAGGGCAGCACAAAAGCCACAGATCTGAGTCAGGGCAGATAGAGAAAACCACAGACTTGTCAGCCCCAGGCACGTCAGTCTGCAGCCCTGGGACTGCAATCCTGCTGTTAACACTTTCATCACATCACATTCCAGTTCTACTTTTTGGAAGCCACTAATAAAATAAATATCATTTATGCAGAGGAGAGGAGATGGAGATCCAGGCCCTCCCCTTGCAGAACCAGAACCTGTTTGATGACTGATTTATATTTATCTAAATAAGACCAATTCTCCATTTTAACATAATTTCTTAATCAATGCAGAGGGGGAGAGGGTTTAACACCCAGAATGATTCTTGTCCTCATTTAGAAGATGCAGAAGACACCAGCAGCCATTTAGTTTCACAAAATTGCTGCAGGATACAAAGATGCATCCCATATCCTGGCTGACAGCTTTAGCAAAAAGCCACACAGCCCTGCCAGGGCTCCTTGTTAACAGTGCATTGTTCTAGTGACTCAGTGCACTGGAATGCTATCAGGTTTATTCACAGCTTTTCTGATAGAGTGTTTAGATTAGACACACAAATCTCTGATTTTTAGAAAGAAAAATAAATAAAAGACTATGGCTTGTTATTACATGGAGCATCAAAATTCCTGATTTCTTTTCTATGGCTAAATATACAGAGAACTGCAGCAAAAGGACAAGACCTCAGAAACCCAAAGGTTCTTTCAATTTTTTAGTAAAAGCACTCAAGAGGAGAAAAAATGACCAAAAACTGGAAATAGTGAATATAGTGAAGATGGTCAAAAGCATGAAGCATCCCTGTAAGGACCATGGAATCAATTAGGACATTTTAGTCTGGAAAAGAGGCCTCTGACAGGGGACACAGCAGGGATTTCCAGAATTTTAAGCAAATGCAAATGACAATTCCCCAGACATGAGCTTCTTATAGTACAGGAGGTGGCAGTAGGTGCAGTTACCAAAAAGAAGTGGTTCACCACACAAAGTTAAACTTTGAAATGCCTGGACAGAGGCTGAAAGCACAAGAGCTGAATAAACTGATGGGAGATGAAGGACATTGCTGCTGGCCATGGCTGGAGACAGGACAGACCCAGCCTCCCCCAGCTCAGGTGTTTGTTTGCCACATCCTGAGTTTTTAAGAAGCTCAGGATCTCAAAAAGTCTCCAGCATCTTCTGAGGGGAACAGCAGCAAGAAGCAGTAATTCCACCCTTTCACTTCCCAGTGCTGCTGCAGGAGGTACAGGCAGCACAAACCCTCCCTGCCGTGCCCAAGTGCTCTCTCCCAGCCCTTCTTCACTGCAGCTGTGAGCAAAGACCACACAAACCCATGTGAAGCACAGGAAGCATCAGACCCACGCTGGTGTTCACGTGGATGGTGCCACATCCTCACAGGAAAGGACCTGCTACAAAACTCCTGCAGAACTTGGCTTTGCTGCCAAGCCAGGAAGAGTTTGAAGATGAGTTCTCCCGAAAGTATTTTTAGATTTCAGGCCCAACCCAGTTATTTAGATATTTAGTGTCATGGAGAGAGTTTTGCATAGGAATGACTTGTTAAGGAGTCCCTTGAAACAGGTTCTTTTCCCATTCTGCTCCGTGGCAATCACAGACTGTTTCCAGCATCTCCTCTATTCCAGCTCCCTGCCAAGAACAGCCCTTCCCTCAGCTATCTCCTACTGACCTAAATCCATACTCCTTGCTTTAATCACAGTCTTCCACCCTAAAAAGGACTCCAAACCTGAAATCCTTGTCTCCTACGTTCATTCCTCTAGGCACCAGGCCCACTAACCCAGAAGGGC
Organism: Serinus canaria; assembly: GCF_022539315.1. Lineage (NCBI taxonomy): Eukaryota > Metazoa > Chordata > Aves > Passeriformes > Fringillidae > Serinus > Serinus canaria. The sequence goes on from NC_066316.1 coordinate 111,441,259, forward strand.
TTCTGAAGGTCAGTGCTGAACCTGCTGCACACCTCAGCAGTGTAAGAAATGTTGCAGAGGCCAAGTGATGTCCTGGGGGAAACCTGTGCAGCCCTTGGCCTCGTGCAGACTGCACAGCTGTCAGCCTGAGACTTCCTCCTCCTTAAGATATGCAAAAGAGAAGGAGAATTCAATGGTATTGACTGATTCCAGCTCCTCAAGTCAGCAGCTCTGGCTCAGAGCACACACTGGGATTAGAGCTGTCGATGAGGACCTTGGCACGGTGGCACCGTTGGTCAATACCAGAATCGTTTGTCCTTCACGTGCCCCCACTGCTACTCTCAGTTCTGTTATTCACTGTGGAATTTTTCACAGGAGCTGTATTCCTGTGCTACTCCCAGTTCTGTTATTCACTGTGGAATTTTTCACAGGAGCTGTGTTCCTGTGCTACTCTCAGTTCTGTTATTCACTGTGGAATTTTTCACAGGAGCTGTGTTCCTGTGCTACTCCCAAGTTCTGTTATTCACTGTGGAATCTTTCACAGGAGCTGTGTTCCTGTGCTACTCCCAAGTTCTGTTATTCACTGTGGAATTTTTCACGGGAGCTGTGTTCCTGTGCTACTCCCAGTTCTGTTATTCACTGTGGAATTTTCAGGAGCTGTGTTCTGTGCTACTCCCAGTTCTGTATTCACTGTGAATCTTTCACAGGAGCTGTGTCCTGTGCTACTCCCAGTTCTGTTATTCACTGTGGAATTTTTCACGGGAGCTGTATTCCTGTGCTACTCCCAAGTTCTGTTATTCACTGTGGAATTTTTCACGGGAGCTGTGTTCCTGTGCTACTCCCAGTTCTGTTATTCACTGTGGAATCTTTCACAGGAGCTGTGTTCCTGTGCTACTCCCAGTTCTGTTATTCACTGTGGAATTTTTCACGGGAGCTGTGTTCCTGTGCTACTCCCAGTTCTGTTATTCACTGTGGAATTTTTCACAGGAGCTGTGTTCCTGTGCTACTCCCAGTTCTGTTATTCACTGTGGAATTTTTCACGGGAGCTGTGTTCCTGTGCTACTCCCAGTTCTGTTATTCACTGTGGAATTTTTCACGGGAGCTGTGTTCCTGTGCTACTCCCAGTTCTGTTATTCACTGTGGAATTTTTCACAGGAGCTGTGTTCCTGTGCTACTCCCAGTTCTGTTATTCACTGTGGAATTTTTCACGGGAGCTGTGTTCGAACTGAGGGGAGTCCCTGCTGTGTTTGGCAGGGCACAAAGATTTCCTGGATGCTGAAATACAGCAAGAAATGCTGTAATACCCAGGAATAGACACCTGAGCCCAGGGCACCCTGCATGTACTGGCTGAATATGGAAAAAATGAGGAAGCCACAAATAAGTTTGCCTCTCTTTCCCTTCTTCCCCAGAAGCACAGGAATTCTCTGCCCTGCTCCCTTGATACATCCACACCAACCTGATGACACAACCCAGTCTCTAAATGTATTAGTTCATCCCTGACTTTTGTTAACAAACACTTTCAGTTTCAAAATTCAACAACCCACATTATCCTTAGGGAATCACCTGCTAGGACTGTCACAACAAACTCAATTGCTGCAGCTCCTACACTCACCTGAATTTTACAGCCTCTACTAGAGCATCCTCCTGGCTTTCAGACACCTGTGTCAGGCAATTCCCTATTTCAGTCTGGCCACACCACTGCACCACATGGGCCAAGACATTCCAATTACTCAGAATTTACAAGTTCAAGTATTTACTCCCTCACAGTTGAGAATTCTAAGATGTTTGCAGACACCTCATAAAGCACAGGCTCGTTATTACAGCCCATTAACACGCATGCAAGACATTTTAATGTGTAAAAATTCCCCGTGAAATAAAGATTTTCTCCTCCACTTTCAGGGCAAACCTGCCATCCTTACCATGAACTGGACAATGCTTTCCACTGTTTTTTTTCCTGCTCTTCTCCGCCCACCAGTCAAGCCAAGCCTCATTTGGCTGATTTCACAGCACTCATTTATGAGCAACCCTGGCATGTGCCGTGGCAGGTCCCTCATCCACCCTCCTCACTCAGCTCCAACACTTCCAACAAGGCTGGAACAGCCCTGGGGAGCATTTCCACTCCTGACCCTGCAGCACAGGAAGCCTCAGGTGACACCTTTAGTGCTGATTCCCCACAGCCCTAAGCAGGGACCAGATGGAATTGCAGCAGTTCTCTGCTCTGCCACTACTGGAAATGGGATGAGAACACAATTTACCCCTTCAGATAAAAGGAGCTGGAGCACAACTTCTCCCAAAACAAGAGTTAAGCCCAGGAAGCTTGTACTTTTAGGAAAACACTGTCCAAGCATGCAGACTTAATGCTGTGCCCCAGTGGAGGCAATTTGAGGCTGACATCAGGCACCACAGCAAGTTTTATTCCTGAAATATGAAGGTACTCACTGTACACGGTGAGCAGCTGGCAGACTGGAATCTGTCCCTCTTCTGCAGCCAGCTCTCTACTCATCTGTCTGGAGCCTGTTAGAGAGGAAAAAGGAGCTGTAAATATAGATAAAGTGACCAAAAAAAAATTTAAATCAAGAAGTAGGCCAGGTAATCAATGCAAAACAGACACGCTCACAGCTCTGAGGTCAAGAACTCAAAGCACCTACAAAGCTCTCAGCAAGGTCTCTCAAGCAAATGCTGTGATGCTTGAAAACAACTGCAGCACCAGCTGCCTTTGGAGGCTGTTGAGGTCAGACCTGAGCCAGCCCAAGAGAAAAGCAAGGTATTTATACATGAGAGCAGCAGCAGCTTCCCCAAGCCAGTCACTCCAGAGGCAGTGAATCACAGCTCTTTGTGACACGTCCTGATCCCCAAAGCACCATTACACATGCAGGGGAACAAATGTTTATGCAGACACGGTGCTGAAAGGTTGCATGGGCTCTGATCTGGAGAGCACCAAAGAAGTTCCCTTTAATACATTTGTTGTTTCTACACACTTCATCCCCTTAATGAGGCGCCACTGAAGTTCTGCTTAAACCCATTTTGATTAAGGAAAAGATTATCCATAGAATTGCCAGCCGTTCATGTTGGTATACATCACACACAGACCAACTGTGCTTCAGGGAGACATTAAATCCCCGTTCAATTAATAGAGACACCTCTTAAAATGAGCATTAAATAATTCCCCACAATGTAGCACAACAACTGGCTACTCCAGTAAATTGGAATAGAAATAACTTCCCATCTCTCCACCAACAAAATCCCAATCAAAGCTTGCCCTTAAAACAAGAGGTCAGTACAGAGGGATGGGGGGCAGGAATGTTACTACCTCAGTGCTATTGTGTGCTTATATTAAAAGCTCTTCATCAAAAAATTAAATGAAATGGATGCCTTTCATGTTTATCAATAACAGAGCTAATGGTTTTTATGTAAATGCCATTACTTCCAGCCAGATCTGCAAGAGACTGGAGCCACATAGCCCCATCTCCCCTCGCAAGAGACTCCCTTCAGGCAGCCAATCTAAATGCAAATTACAATCAAATGCAAAACCAAGAGTTTTCTGGATGATACTGAACACATAAACCTAGGGACAAAGCAGAGATATTTAAGAGCAACACTCCTCTTCTGGAAAGACCTCCTGATCTCACATTGCTTTTCTATCATGAACATACATAAAAATTAAAGTATAATTTGGTTCCCATTTAGAGTCATATTATTTACCAGCTTCTTCCCTTCTATTGCCTTCAGTGTTAAAAAAATAGGAGGGGAATGTTCTTCTGTAGAGAGAATCACCTCTCAGAGATGTTTCCCCCACAACAGGAACATTCCATCACCAAGGATATTAAATCAGAGCCATAATAAAGCCCCAGTCGGATTTGCCAAGAACAAACTGCACTTCCACATTTTCAGGAGGAAATTTCTTCTTGGAATGGAGCTGTTTTGCAAATCAAGGAAGAAGGTGTTACTACAGGATGGTTATTAAGAGGCAGAGACACAAAACTGCTGTCAGCACAAGGAGCACCATGTTCCTGTAGCATGAAAGCTTTTTGAAGAACGCTTAAATCTGACCCCTACCTGGAGCACAGATCCAGCCAGGATTTTGTCAGCACTGATTAAAACGAGGTTCTAATGGCAAACCTGAAAAGAACTAACCTTAGCAACCGCGCTGCTCAGCAAGGAGAATGCACAGAGGAGAAGCTGAGATTAAAACAAAGGGCAAAAAGCTGACAACCCAACTATGGCAGAGTCTGCACGTGAGTCTCAGCAGGGACTTGCTCTAACTACCACAGGCAGCTCCACACCAAACTTCCATCCCCAAGGGAAGCGCAAGTCCTTGGAGAGATGCTGCTAATTAACAGCGGGGCTGAGTACACGCTCGTTACACGGGTGAGGAGCTGAGCACTTTGTGTGAGTGCAGGAATACTCACAGAGCAGCACCTAATTAACATTAATAACTGTGAGACCACTGCTGCAAACAGCTGGATTTTGGGAATCAGCCAGCAAGAAACCGTGCAAAGTGGGGAAGCAGAGGGACAACGCAGCCCAGCGGGCGCCTGGTTCACTTCTTTGGGTATCTATAATTAAATAATTTATCATTGTGCTCCTGTGACTATGAGTGAATGTGCAGCCTGTCAGCAAAGCACCTCCTGTTATGCAAAGCTTTGCTAAATCTGAAAGTTTGACTGCCTGTAGGAAGAGGTCATTAATTTAAAAACCACAGCCCTGACTACCTTCTCTCAGAAACTTTTCTTGTGGGCCACCATTTCAGAAAACTCATCAACATCTTCTTCATGTTCTGTCTTACAGATCTATTGTTCTATACACAAAACCTCTGGCTTTCAGTCTTGGATCACAGCTTGGAGTTGCTAAGGCTCCCATCTCCTCCTTCCCTTCCTCCATGAACCTGGTGAGGCAAGTTTTGGGTCCTCTCTAGCAAAAGGAGACTGGGACCCCAACCTGGGCCTTGTCACCAGACCAACCATGCAGGACCAACCCACGAGCAATGAGAAAAGGATGAGGCTGTTCCAAAACAAGCAGATCTCCTTTTTTTCCCACTCTGGACCCACTGTGTGAGGCTGGGCGCTGTCACTGCCAGAACCACGGAGGATTTCACACCCAGCCACAACCATGTGTGAGCAGAGTCTGATTTCACAGCCGTGCTCTGACTTCAGCTGTCAAACCACAGCCACAGGACCTTGGCGAGCAGCAGAGCTGAGCAGTTCCTGCAGCAAAGCCATTTCCTCCCAAAGCCCCCAAAATCAGAGACAGCCACACACCCCCAGCCTCCACCCAAATAATGCTGCTCAGGGCCTTGACCACTGGCTTTGCCAGCAAGATGGGTGCCAGCAAAATGAAGATTTTTTGGTGGCAAAAACCTCCCAACCATCACTTGAATTTTGCAATTTTGCAAAGGCAAGGAACAAAACTGGAAATATTTCCCTTCCTGAGAGCTCCTGTTCTTTGCTATACAATTCACAACTACATTAAACTTACTCAGCATTATAATTTTTATTTCTCCTTTCTGTCATCACACAGCTTCCTACATTTCCACTTGCTGAAGCCTGGGGTTTTCCCTTTGCAAAGGTTCAGGTTTATGCACAGCAAAACGGTCTCTTAAACAGTCTTTTCTTATTTCCTTTTGTCAGAGGCTTCATGCTATGATGAATGTGTAGAAATGCAAAGCAGAAGTCCATACAAAAAGAAGCCAGTGTGTGAGGTGGTTTTGTCTTATAAAAAAAGAGAGCCTGGATTGACTTACGCCTCATTAAAGAGCTCCAGTCTGCATTTTTATTAGATGTATTTAGACACCAATGGATTTTTAAAAAATAATAAATTAAAAGCAGTTATATTCTTAACATATGGTCCTGGATCAGTCATGTGGATATAAAGGAAAGTGGGCACAGCAGATTCTCCAAACATAGGCATGGAAATCATTTTAATGGTGCACATGACCTATAAAATTTCAAGCAACACCAAACCACACAATGGTGTGACAGAATTCAGCTACTGCAGGGCTGTGTCTTGTCCCCACACATTCCTGTGCACATCACAGCTGCTCCAGGAGACAGCAAGAGGGAGGAGAGTAATTCCTGCTACTGAACACACTCAGACAAATCATGCAGCATTCATTTTTTGATGGAGAAACTGAGGCATGGAAGAGACATTTTCTGCTATAATTCATTTCCCATCACAAATAAAACCCAGACAATATCCCAGCCATCAGCTTTCTTCACTACCAAGTGTCTTTGGCAACCCTGCTGTAGCCCAGTGTCATCCCCTCCTCACACCCTGGTCTCTATCCTGACAAAACACACAGCTCCAACAGAAAACTTATTTCCAAATCAGGAGCCAGTGTAGCTAATTCTGGCCTACACAAAGCACTAATTACTAATGCAAATTATCTCCCCAGCTTGATGGCAATGATAAACGATGGCCAATCATGTGGGCAGAGACTGGCACTGAACAAAACAACGAGGCACACCCAGAGCAAGCATGTCTTGCAACCACTAAACACACATTTGTGTGCTCTACGTGGGCAGCAACTGCTGTCCGGAATATTTTAACAGCAGAAACTGCACTGGGGAAAGAAAAAACACCACCACAACATAAAAAAACCTGAGTACATTCCTCCTCTTAGTCGAAGCCAGAACTTAAGAAACAAGTAACATAATTACTTCCACACCAGAAGGAAAATAAACCCAAGAACACACAGAGGGAAAGAAGCAAACCTCCAAAGCAGATCTGCAGAATAGTTCAGGGTTTCTGTGCTCCATAATAATTTCCCAGCACAAATCAGGAGTGTAAAAAATACAGGGAAGCCAATTTTGGGGTGATGGACCCCTCAGATCCCACAGCACTCCCTCCTCTGACCCCTTCCCTGCAGAGCGGGTGCCCAAAAACCTGCACATCCTTCAGCACATGACCACATTTCATTTCACCTGAAATGACCTTTTCTGCTGTGGCCTCTAATACAAACAGAAAGAAAAACCTTTTCTTGCCTTTTCTTGCATCAAGCACAAAGAGCATCAACCCTACCAGTGACTGCAGGTCCCACCTGTCCTGGGGTGCTCATCCACAAGAAATCCAACATCCCAAGAGGATTCATCCAGCATGCCCAGCTCAGCTTCACCAGCTGGATTCGAAATCCTGGAAGGCTGGAAGCAAACAGGAGCAGGAGCAGAGCTTCTGTGCTCCATCCAGACAGTGGAAGCACGGCTGGGACACACTCACTCTTCACCACTCGCTCTTCATGGATAAGTAAAAGCACTTTAAGGAGAGCTTTTTTTTCCCTCCTTCACTTTGTTTTAAATGGCTGAAGAATTTCCTCTGTGAATGCTCCCAATTGTGGCTCACGCTGAGTTATTTTTAAAAGCACAGAACCAGATTTTCAAGGCTCTGAATGAGGAAATGCAAAGCTTTTATTAAGCAATAATAGCCCAGACAATGGTCACAATTTCCCAAGGGTCTGAACAAGGCAGCTGACAATGAGCTTTATTCCTCCACAAAAACCCCTTCACAGGCTCGGAGGGTTTGCTTTGTATGATCCAGGCTCAAGTTAGGGAGTTAAAAGAGAAAGCTCTGTGGTCATTTTCAGTGTGATTTCCTCCACCAGTGCACATCTGAGCAGAGATACAAAAATCACAGGGAAAGGGAGCCATGCCCTGCCTCATTCCCTCCTTTGCTGCCAGGACATCATCCCATCCAGCTGGACCTTTCCCTTGCAGATGGATCCCAGCTGACAAACTGGCCAATATTCCCAGGGTCATAAGAGTGAAACAAAGCCTTTCAGCTTTCTTCATTGATATCTGAACCACTCCAAAATGCCTCTCACTAAAATGGCCAGAGATATTCTTCAAACCTCAGACCTGCTACCACGGGGTATAATCAGATCCAGTGGCCACATCAGCTCTTCTTTCTTCCAAGCAGGAGGAAGTTGCAACTATGAGAAGCTGGTACAAACCCACCCAGCATTCAAGGTATGGCCATTTTCACTCAGTAGTGCTGGCCACAAGCAATTCCCAGCACACTTGAACCAGCTGGACTGGCTCTCTCTGCAGCCAACATGAGCAGCAGGCACTGCTGGAGCACAGAAAATCAGATTGGTTCAAGATGTTTGCTTAGGAAAAGGGGTGTTTTTCTCTGCTGGTTATAAAGTAGACCTCGAGAAAGGAGGAAAAAAAAAGAAATAACTTGATCACCACGCAGATCTGTAGAAAAAAGTCCCCACACGAATGCTGTCCTCACCTTTAGCAGGAAAGCAGCTAACACCATAAATTCAGGAGCTTTTCCAACCAAAACAAGTCTATTTCTATCCTCCCAACATCTCTCCTCTTCCCTGTCCCACTGAAAGCACAGTGTGGCTGCACAGCAAACCAACATTACAACTAAACCCCGCAAACAAGAACTGAGCTTAGATTCGATCTGAGCACTTCCCAAACTGCTCTGCCACACAGTCAGGAAAGACCACAGGAGCTCTTCCTTCCAGCTTACCACAGCCTCCAGGGGCTGTGAAAACACTTCCTAATCTTCTGCAGATTTGTCAGTCAGTCCACAACCAAGAGAGCTGGAGTGCCTGAAAGGAGAAAATACTTCAAACCCCTTCAGAAACACCTGCACTGCTCCTGCTGCTGGTGCAGCTCCACCACAGCTGCACACCTCTGGCACCAGAGCTGAGACCTCTGTGCCTGCTGCACCAGACATCCTGCTCAGAATGGTAGGGACACTTGAAAATGCTTTCAGGTTTGTCTACAACTTCCTGGAGGAAAGGGTGTTTTGAGGATTAATGAAAAATATGCTTTGTCCCCCTTGCTGTTTTCAACCTGGCTATAATTGGCCATAAGGCAACAGTCTCCACCATCCTTTGTCTTTTTTACTGTAAACTTCAAGGCCCCTGGACCCAAGGTAATCCCTGAACTTGGCTTAAAATGCTACTGAAAAATAATTAATTGTCTGCTTATGTGAAAAACAGCTGTCCATGTCTGTGTTCAGACAAGTGTGCAGAATTCAGGATAAGTTCAGAAAATGGATGCACTCAAAGACTGAGGATGCCAAAAGCACCCAGATATTGCCATTCGGAGAATTCACAGAAGCACTTTTTGTGCAGCAACATCTGTAAATCAAAGCATATTATTTCCCACCCTCATAATCAAAAGATTTGCTAGAATATCTAGAGCTCTGTCTGATCGTGACAGACGAAGCTGTTGAACCTCACTGCAGCTGCCTGAAAGGAACACTCAGGCAAAGAGCTTGAGCAGTGAACGCAGCCCCTTCAGCGCTCACTTCCAATTAGGAGAACTCTCGGTGTGATGAGGAAAGGGCCCCTCACAGGCAGAGGAGTGGCCACAGGTGACAAATGTGCAGACCAGCAGCTACTGCTTGGCAGAGGAGCTGCAGGCAGAGGGAGGAGCAGGCAGGCTGCAGTCAATGAGAAACCAGAGAGGCTGGAACATCGTGGGGAGGACAGACAGCAGAACTTTAAAAGGCAGCTTTGCCAGCGAGCACAGCTTCAATTAACAAGCTGTATTTGCAAGGCCAGACTCCAAAATGCTCCTCAGTATCCAATCATCTAAGCCGTGCTTAAAGACACACCATTATAGCACAGAATTGGGGATCAGCTGAACTAATCCCAGCCAGATGCTGAAACTACCAGCAAATAGGTCAGTAATGTATCCACAGCATGCAGGGCTCTGTGTGGGAACAGTCACACAGCACCACTCCTGCACCTGTGGAAAGGGTTTGAGAGGTTCCTCCCAGCCCCAAATCCATTTATTAAATATTTCATTCTGTGGTTCAGTGGAAGGGAAGTCACAGCCCACCTCACTGCCAGGAAGTTTTTTCATTGCTACCTTTCCAGGTGATGTTGGGCAACAAGAAATTCACTCCTACACAGGTAGGAGCAAAAATGCCTTTGGGCATTACTGACAATTCCAGACTACTACAAGCAGAATAGAAATCAGATGTGGAGATTTTATTATACAAAACTGCAAATTACTTAAATCAAGCCAAAAGGGACAAAATGAAACTAAGTTTTCTTTCTTTCTCTGCCCTCCACATCTGTGGAGTACACATGAGAAAATTAAATACAGCTGTTCACTTTCAGATGCAGCACAAGAGTCATTTATTAACTTACACAAGGTCCAAACACAAAAGCATGGGCTGAGTTATTCCAGGTACTTTTTAAGATACTGCTCTCAAAAGAGAGTGGTGACAGATACCATCTTTGGAAAGATTCAGGACTGTATCTTACTGAGCCTCTGCTGCTATCAGTGACCTTTACAGTAACACAATAAATATTTTAGCATATAATGAATTTGCTGCATTACATTTGCTCTTTGGGCTATTGAAGATCAGCCAGGAACCAATCGATTGGAGGTACAAAGCTCACATAAAACTGAAAGTTACAATGGAATTCTTACTACCTGCAGAAAAGAGTTAAGGGGGGAAGAGAAAAAAGGTGTTGAAAAAACCCCAAACCAACTCATGAGATCTCCTTTTACATAAAATTCCATCAGATTGACTGTACCAACCCTGAGATCCCTGAAGTCCCTCAAGCAGGACTGGCCCCAAAGCTGCATCTTTATTGTTTTGAATTCCAAGATTCATTTATGCCAGCAGCAAACCTTTCAAAAATAACCTCAAAAACCCACAAGCTTCCCAGGAGTTTGAAGGACAGGCTCTGAAACACGAGGGAAGCTGTGTGGGTTAGCTCCAGTTCTGCCATCAGCTCTTCTGGATCACTTGGATCCTTTCAGACACCTCCTTGCATCTCCATTTCTTTGCCTGCTTGGAGGTGTCAGGGCTTTGTCATTTTGCAGCAGCACCTCAGCAACACGTGGAGTTGGTCACCTGCACAAAGCCAGCAGATACCAGCACCGAGGCTGTTGATCTGTGCCAAAACCTCAACCAGCCAGATTGTCTCATATATTTTTTGGATCTCATTTTCAGTAGTTTTAGAAAAATTATCCCAGGGGTATGGCAAGGGACCAGAATGTGGAAGATCATTTCATGATATCTGTAATAGCACACAGTTAACAACACCACCTCAATTTTTGTCTTATGACTTCACTCATTGGGAAGAGTTTTTATCACCCTCAATATCTTTACAAACACTCACCCTCTCTGTCTCCACCAAGTCTTTCCTTACTGCCATATAAGCCCTAGAGCTGCAATCAAGGTAAAATCTTAATTTCCTCTGCCATCTGCAATGAAACTGGCTCCACACCTGTGCCAAACAAGCTGGAATTACACCATTAATTTCAGCTTAGTCAGCTCACCCTACAGACTAAGTCAATATTTGACAGATATTTAGCAAAGACCACAATTTATTTAAATTCAGCACATCGTGTGCACCAGAACAGATACAGCAGAGATGAGAGTCAGCAGGACTTGCTGCTTGGGGGAAAAACACCAGATAACCAGAATTCTTTTGGATTGAGACCTCCTGTCATCAAGAAAAAAAAAACAAATAAGAGGGGGTTAGGGATAGAAAGGGCTGCTGAGATCAGCCCCCCAAAGCAAGCCTGCTTCCCGAGAAACAACCAGCATTCCCGGGAAGGGCACTGAGGGAGTGAGAACATCTCAGCTTTCAGAGAGGCAGGGTTGCTAAGGCAAGCAAACAAAAGGCTCCTTGTCTGCAGCCCACAGCTCCTCAACACATCCCCACCACTGCTGGAGATGGGCTGGTGCAGCCCATCCGAGGAGCTCCAGCTAAACCCAGGCTCCACGGGCAAGCCCTGCCCCTCTAAGCAGCCCTTCAGAGCAGTTTGTGTTTTCGGGTATCTTCCCAGCTGCTCCACAGCTGGCAGGGAGCAGGGAAATTCTGAGGAAAAGGACTGATGTGAAAACAATGCCAAAGAGGAAGGAGTCAAACCAGCAAGGAGAGTGTGGGGAATAAAATCATAATAAACAGAACAGATCAAGCACAGCTCCACCATAAACTGCAAGTGGCTCACTACTCTTAATTTTCAACCATGGAAAAAATAAACCATCAGCTGCAGGAGAGCCCCTCAGCTTCCCACCCCTCACACAATTTTTGTGAGACTCTGAAATCCAGCTGTTTGAAAGCAGCACATCCCAGCAGATCTCGGTGCTGTGAGTCAGATGCTCTCACAGATGGGATCCCTCCCCAAGTGCTGTTTTCCAGAGAAACAGCTCCAGTGCAGCGTCAGCACAAGGAGCCCTCAGAGCTTTCAGCCAGCACTGCTCAGAACAAGAAAAACTGCTGAAGCCACCCCACATGCCAGGCTGGGTAATGACATCCCCCAAAACAGGCTCACCCCAGACTGGGCCAGCTTTTAAGATGAAGCTACTCCAAGTTCAAAGATGGGCACTTTTTCTTTTCGATAGAAAAAGCCAGAGAAGATGGAAGCGATTCCTTTAAGTGTCACTTCAATTTCTTGTGTCACATCTTCCCTCCTCCACCAGGACAGGCAGACACTGCAGCTCCTGGATGTCTTTCACCCTGCTGTGTGCCCTGGTTCATCCTGCTGCCTGGCAAAGCCCTGTGCTTACACCACGAGCCCTGGGAAATGGTGCCAAAATTGAGGATTAAAGGAATAGGTCAGTGAAGAATTCCAATAAACAGAGCATCCCAGGGAGGAGGAGGGGGAGTGTGATCCAAACCTCCCTCTTCCCCACCCAGCCTCAGTCCCCTCCTGTCAGCAGACACCAAGCACTACACAGACCAGAGCTGCCACCAGCAGAGAAAGCTGCTCATGTAATTTATTTTTTTTTAATGTGTGAAAACTAAGTGTTCCTTGTTTTGTACAAAACTGGCTGGGAGAGCAGAGTCCAAACACCAAGTAAACAACCCACAGGCAGCCCAAACCAGCTGCAGAACAAGGAGTCTCCCACCCAGCAGTGCCCCAGGGACCTTGCAGGGAGTGAATCCTGCTTGGCCAAAGGAACGTGCCTGCAAAGAGACAACAATAAATAACCCTGTGCTGCAGCTCATCAAAGGGATGGCTCAGGAGTTTAATTCAGTCACTAAGTAAAATTTAAAACCAAAAAGATGCATATCAAGGTTTATAGCAACAAAAGGTTTACAGCAACATTTTCTCTTGCCCCTGGACAAACTCTTTGGCTGCAGAAGCTGAAGGAAACCACACAGTGTGGACACACAAATGTACCCTGCATTTGAAAGCAGAAAGAACAAAGCTCTGGTGAATGTGGGAAATTGGGAAGCCTGACAGATTTCACCCTGGTTTATCCCCTGGCAAATTAGCTACTGTTTAAACTTGGAGCTTGGGCATTACATCATCTGTTTGCAGGGGAGGTTTTTCTTTTTTTTTTTTTTTTTTTTTTAAGCTAAACCATTATTGCATTCACAGCTTGAGGAACATTGTTCATTCCAAACAAACTCAACTAAATGAAGGGGTGGATCAAGCTTTTTGCAGGAGCAGGGAAGCACACACCTAAACTGCTTTGCAAGTTCAAACAGTAAAAGATCTTATCTGGAATTTAGCAGGAAATATGGAGCCCCTCAGGTTTGTCTATTCAGATCCAAGGATGAAAAACCTACTTTTTCAAGTCAGGATGTGTAAAACCAGCCTGATGAGGAGGCTGAAATCACACAGGCTGCTGCTCACTCAGCTCCAGATCATCATGGCTGGGTCCTATTTGATTCTTTCTGTCATTTCTGTCCCCTGTGGAAACAACTCCAGGTTTCAGTCCTTGAGGACACCACGCTGCCTTGAGGGATCAGCCTGAGAGGGAGGGAAACTCCAAACTGAGCTATTGGACATATTTCTGGCATCTGTTTCTTGTTCCAACTTGGACACTCATTTTGGAGATTTAATTTTCCCTTGAGAGATGCTGATCTCCATCAGTGCAATTTTCTCCAGAGTTGGCAGAACTGAATTTTGCAGCACCTGCTCCTTGGCACGGCTCTCACAGAGTTTTCTTTGGTGTTTTTGGAGGACCAGGCTCTCACAGCCTCAACAAGTGCAGCTCCAGCAAACACAAAGAGCAATGGGCTCTCATGTGAAAACTTGAATGCTGAGAGATTTCATACAATGTGTTTTTGTGACCCTTGGCTCTCTGAGGGTTGTCAGATTTTAAAGTGGAAAAAAGCCGGAATTTTCGAAAGGGAAAAAGGAAGAACCATTGGTCTCATCCACAGAGTTGGTGTGGAGCAAGGCCCTCAGATATTGGACATTTTCCTACAAATCAAACCCACAGTGGGTTCTGACCACAAGCCAGTGGCATCGAGGAACCAGATTTCACAACAGTTTTGCTAAAATTTTTTTTTAAAAAATTATAATCTTTTTTTTCTTCCCCTAAACCTGGCAACGTTCTATGATCTCATCACATTACAACCTCTAAAGCTGAAAAAGACAAAAAAAGCAAGCAAAAAACCCAAAACCAAAGTAACACAAACCCAAAGCAAACCCACAAATAAAACCAACAAAAACCCCACAGACCTTTCATCATCATGTCTCTAGACATTCAAAAATATAGTGAGAATTTTCTCCTTAAATTAAGAAATAAATAAATATTTCTTTTGTAATAATACCCAGGATAAGCAATTCTGGCTTAAAAAAATCCAGGCAAACAACCACAGCAAAAAGTTTCAAAAACTTCATCTATGGAACTCCTGTCAAACAGAGCTTAACCTTTAAAAAAAGCAAAAAACAGTAATGCACACAGAAAAACAGGCTTTGCTGTCAGAATGTAATTAAAAAACTCAAAACAACTCAGTTTTGCTCTATATCGAGATTGCCAGGAGCTGATCTGGGAGAAAGTCAAGCAAACAAATTTTCTCTCGGAGATTCCAAAAGGTCATTTCAAACAATTACTAAAACCCAGTACTGCAAACAACAGATGCCAATTCTTTTTTTTTTTTCTTCTTTTTTTCAATTTACAAGATATCTTTACTGCTCCAGTTATTACTGGGAAGAATAGTAATCCCAGGGATGGTGCAGCCGATTAAATAATTGCATGAATTACCAAGGAACCATTAAAACTGCATCTCAAAGAGAATTGAGAACTGTTTGTTTCTTCTTCCTCTGCTTTTGCATAACAGTTTCCAAAACAGGTCTCATCTGCAGCTCAGCTTAGGCCAGGATGAAGACATTCCTTCCCATTGGACAGGAAGTAAGGGAGATGATTATTTTCACTTCTCAAAACAGAAAAGCAGAATTCATAACAAGGAGACATCAGGCAATAAAAAAGAAGCCCCAAAGTCTGACAAATTTGTACCCAAGACACATTTTTCCAGTCGTCTCGCTACCAAGAACTTTCAAATTGTGGCATTTTCTTCTCTCAGTGCCACTCCAGCCCCACTGACAGGAACTGCCTGGGTCAGCACAAAGCTCTGCTGCACCCAGCAGCAATGAGGAGCTGAAAAATGAGCATCTGATCCTGGTGACCTTCACAGTCATATACAACAGCCAACTGTTCTTGTCCATTCAGCGTGTTCACCTAGAACGTGTCCCTGGTGCTTCATTAAATCGCCCTCCTTGGTCCTGAGCACACCCTAGGGCTGCAGGGAAGAGAAAAGGGTGCAGGAAAGATAAAGGGAGCACACCCTGGGGCTGCAGGGAAGAGAGAAGGGTGCTGGGGCAGCTCCCTGACACTGCAAAGTGGCTGTGGCACTGTCCCACTGCCCATTTCTCACCTGCCCAAGCTCAGCTGTTCCTATGACTGCCAGGGAAAGAGCCTGGAAAGCTGCTGGGTGGAATCACTATCCCTGGAAGGATTTAAAAGCCCTGTGGATGTGGCACTTGGGGACACGGATCAGTGATGGCCTTGGCAGTACTGGGATAGTTGGACTCAGTGATCTCCAAGTGCTTTTCCAATCTAAGCTATTCTCTGATCCCCCTCCAAGGACACTCCAGCATGAAACCAGACCTTGCCTTGTGCTCCCTACCACTAAGGGGACTCCTCATCTCCTACCAAAAATCCCTCAAGCAGTTTGCTGTTGGATTTTCAAACTGAATCACTTCACTGAGGCATCTGAAAGACAGGGACTGCAGAGCTGAGAGAGGGAGAGGGACCAAGGCCACCCCTTCTAGCAGGAGGCTGTGAAATCAGCTCACCCATGTCACAAATCTTAAATTTGAAGGTCAGTGTCAATGAGTACCAGGCAGTACTTGCCTGCCTCAGACACTCTGCCATACACTCAGACACTGTGGAAACGTTAACCTGTATATCCTGAGCAGAAGGAGGAGGAGGTGACAGAAAAGCTTGGATATAATCCCCTCTCTCCTCAAAAGACTCCACATAAACACACAAACAGCCTGAACAGGGAGATCTCTTGATGCACATACAACAGCTTTTGATAAACAGGCTAAGAATAGGTACAGGGACAGCAAAGTGTCCAAGCGAGACTCCCCTGCACAGGAACACCGAGCTCAGAAGAAGCATTCCCAATACTGCTCCAGCTTTAATCAGTTTTGAGGGGAGGAAATTCACTCTGGTTCTTTTTATAACACTTGCTCCATTGCATTTGTCAAACAGCTGCCACTTTCTGTCCCAGGGAGAGCTGCTGGGAGCAGGGCTCGCGTGTCGGCACACGCAGCAGAGATCAGAGATGCACGGAGAAACAGGCGCCAGATCTGTCTGCAGATTCCAGGTCACTCCTTCCAAGGCAAAGGAATTATACAGAGACACAAGTCAGAGCAAAGCCTGGGTCATGCTGGTTTAAACTACCTGTGGAGATGGCATTGCCACCTGAGCAATGTCACCTGAAAGACAAGCTCAGCCAAACACTCAGTGCACACTAAAACATCTTCCCCAACATCTCGTTTGACAAGGGAGAAATAATTCTGTAGCTTGGCCTTTCTAATCAGAATCGTCATTGTCCCAACAACCTAAAAGTCATTTCCAGAGAAAGAGCAGGTCTGATCCCTGAGGGATGGAGGGAGATCAGCTTGTGTACAAAAGCCTTGAGATACCTGCCAGCTCCAGCTCAATCGTTCCTCCTAACTAACTACACCCTTGAGACACTGGCAAAAGACTTCCTGCTATTCATCATTGCCACAAAGTAAAAACAGAGTCAGAAGACCCTGGAGGCAAATGCGAGAAACCAAGTGCAGGATTTCTTTGAATATTTTTTTATTACATCTTGATTTTTGTTAAAAATTCTCAGATTCACATCAACAATGACACTTTGAAGATGTTACTAATTTACAGCTTTCCCCATGAAGAACAGCAGCCTCAAACCTGTTTTAAACATAAGGAGTGTAAGAAGTTTGTGGACTATCATAGAGCCCAGCAGCAAAAAAACCCAAAATGCTTCTGGGTTCATCAAATCTGACCTGCTCTGCTGGAAGGGAACCATGTCAGAATCAGCTCCACCTTCTGCTTTTAACAACCACCCACAAGATCAGTACAAGGACAGCTCTCCCCTTTCTCCAGGTCTTTGTTTTTGTTTCAGGATGCACCGTGTAGAACTTTGCAAGGAAAGGCTTAACAGCTAATTGTCAGATGCCACAGTAATTAGTGGCACCTTTCCAGGGCATCCATCTCTGGCTGCTTTTCCAATAGCTGGCTCCTCCTCAATCCCCACATTAAAATGATGGTACACAAGGTAGGCGGCAGATTCATTTAGAAGCACCAAGGTCTTCCCAGGAGAGATGCCTAAGGAAAGAAATATCTTAGCTAAACAATGCAAGGGTTGGTTTTTTTCCCTTCCTATTTGCTAGGGAAGTGCTATCTTTATTAATTATCTGAGAACGATGCTAACCTATTCCCTGACATGTATTATTAGATGTACAATGCATTTCTGGGAGTCAATGGGCTCCTGTATCAAACGATCAGCAAATTACCTCTAAATGAGGAAGATAAGATCATACAGTCCTGACTTCTGCCCACCTTCTGGTCACACATTACAGCTTTGATGTCACTACTGCACTTATATCAAAGGTTTCCAACCTATTTTACTTGCAGACCCGCAAAAGGTGCCCTGTAAACAGAAAGGCTCTGGTAGGGAATTCAGGACTGCTCTGATCAGACTTTCCAGACCCCTTAGAAAGAGGCTCACAGCATTGCTCTATATATTTAGGCTCTGCTCTCAACTCTGAGGCTCCCCACTTGTTTGGCAGCTTCTTCTCATCACAAGCTCCAACGCTTCCACGCCAACCTTTTCCAGGCATCATCTGCGTGTCAGCAGCACTCCCCAGCATATCCTCCACTCCCCACCAACACAATCCAGAACACATCACTTCCCACCAAGTGCCTACACAGAGCAGACCTGCAGCATAATGACTTCCTCGTGCCCGTAATAGAAGCACTGAGAGACGTGCACGAATCCCTCCCCGAGCTCCCGCCTTACGCACGATGCGGAGGCACTGGATCACGGGGGGAAAGATAAAGAAGCCTTTCCCACGTTCAGTGACGTGCTCAATTCCAGCAAACCCAGGCCCAGAAGGTGGGGTGCACATGGGATGGGGAAGAGGAAAGCTTCTCTTCACTTTGGAAATGGAGATGTGTTGATGGGACAGTGTAATGGAGGATGTTGGATGGTTTTAAGTATGTTGTTTTTATAAGCAGAGAAGTCAGTTTTCAAATTAAGTGTCCAAATTTGAATTCTTCATCTCTTTGTCTGGATTTACAAAATATCCAACCTGTCAAAAAGTGTTCCCTGAGGAAGGCAATGCACGGGCAGAGCAATGCACTTCCTGCTCTGTGGCACTGTGGCCTTTAAACAAATAGAACTCACTTCCAGATGAATCCATGGATGCCAAATATTCCGGCACAGATTTGAGATGACTTTGTTACACTGAACAGGAAAACAGCTCATCCAGAGGCAGATGTTGGAACCCACACTTCAGGCAATACTGGTACCAAAACACAACAAGAAGGAAAACAAACCTCAGGCTACCAGCACTGTCACTGTCCCTAAGATTAAAGTCAGATGAGAAGATACCTGGAAGTATTTTGAACTCTAAAATAAAGCATTTTATGAGACAAAACAGGTAAAAGACCAAGCAGCTGGACACTGCGCAAAGCCGGGGAATAAAAATGTTACTGTTGCACTGGGAAATGTTAACATTTCCTGTTAGAAGAAACTTGAAAGTGTTTCTTAGAATCCATGGGTTAATCCCATGTTCTGATACCACTCACAGGCAGACATTTGCATTAGAAAAGCGGTACATTTTCTTAATGCACCAACATTCACAGGGAAAGGGGAGGCAGAGGACAGCAGAGAAAACACAAACCCGACTCCAGGCAACAAGATTCCAGTCATTTAAGAAGCTGAGTGTAAGAGCAGAAAATTCTGAGACTCATTAAGAATATGTGCTTTAAAATAGTCCTTATGTCCATCAGTGGCTACAGATTAACTGCTGGTTTGCAGGTTTAGGGTTCTGTACCACCCAAAAAAACCATACAGGATTGATTTGATTGATTTATAAGTCTCAATGTTCTGCATTTCACTCAATTTTACCCTCGAGGAACAGATCACTTTATAGTGTTATTGGTTATGTCAACATAGCCCTGAGAAACCATTATCCATTTACCACCAATTAGCAGGGATAGATCATCAAATCCCAGAATGGTTTGGGTTGGGAGGGACCTTAAAGCTCATCCCATTCCACCCCTGCCATGGGCAGGGACACTTTCCACCATCCCAGGTTGATCCTGGGATGGGCCCTGTGAGCCCGGCCTTGGACACTTCTAGGAATCCAGGGGCAGCCACAGCTTCTCTGGGCAACTGTGCCAGGGCATCACCACCCTCCCAGCAAAGAATTCTTTCCTAAAATCTAACCTAAACCTGCCCTCTTTCATCCCAGATGGATTAGTCAGACCTCTAAACTGCTCTTGCCGGTAACAGGCACCAATTAACAAACAGCAACAACTTCACAGAAACGGGATTTCAATTTGCACTTCAAAACTGGCCCTGCAAGTGCTGTAATAACATCAATTTACCTGGTGGGCCAGGCTTCCTACACCCAGGCAGCCCGGGGATCGATGAGCTGCAAGCCACGGAGCTGCACGTGCTGCTGTCTTTATCCTTCCTAAACAAACCCCAAAACCTCAAACTGGCTTTGCACCTCTTCTCCACCACCACGATCTGCATGTGCCGAGCAGCTGAGCTGCAAGAGCCAAACTCAAGCACGACAAGCCCCAGTGAACAGCACTTCCAGGTGTTCCCTGAGAAAAAAATTCTGCTTTTGAGGATTGCAGCCCCACAACTGCAGCTCATAGCCGTGCTAGCTTTAGCTCAGCAAGCACAGCCTGTGTCAGCATGGGTTGTAGGGGACAATTGGAGGCCCCAGCTGCATCCCCCAAATCCCATGGGAATGCTTTCCCCACTGCCAAGCCACACAGCAGCAGAGATATTTTTTGTCTTTTCAGTATAGAGCGGCATACCTAAACAAGCCTATGAGTTACACTCGTCTTGTTCACATGAAAACAAACAAAAAACCCCAATATTTTGCTTGTTGGGGGTTTTGCTCATTAGGAGTAAAACCAAATATTCCACCCTGAGTTAAAATCCCAGAGTTAGGAGCTGCTTCAAAATGTTCACAGTCTGCTCCTTCTGAAAAAATAAAGGTATTTAGCACAGATTGCAGGAAAAATCTCTGGTGATGAGACAGGAGCCAATGACCATGAGGTCCCTTCCAGTTCACTGCTCCTGTGGGGTCTCCAAAGCAGAAAAATTGTCTCTGGACCAGGAAGCAATTCACAAAGGGCTGCCGTGATCTTGGCATCAAACAGGTAACATCTGTGGTGAGCTGCTATTCCCAGCCTGGTGAAAACATTACTGTGGGCAGCAGGAGCAACGCCCTGGGAAAACAGGCAAGGCAACCGGGAGAGGCGACAGGAGTCAAAAAGCAAGGAGAAAAAAATCAGGCAACAGAGCCTGGAAGGGAAAAACAACAAATACACACAAAATATCCACAGCCAGAAGGAGAGAGACACTAAAAATTTAAGCTGTCATGGCATTTCAAGAATTAATAGCCATGGGAAGCAGGCTCAGGAAGGGCTCTGGCTCCCCATAAGCAAACAAAACTTGGGAACGTATCAACAACATCCAACTCATCAGCTGAACAGACCCAGAGATCCACAAATATTCAAGGGAAGATGATGATGATGATGATCTTTCCCAACCCATCTTTCCCAACAGCACAAAAACAATCCTCCAATTTTGCCATGTAACGCTGAGACCCAGCCTAAGTGAAGGCAATTCAACAATCATGTTTTACTTGTTCTCAGCATTTGCTGCTTTTGCTCTGACTTGACAACTGCCAAAATCCATCCTCACGTGTAAACAAGCACAAGAGCTAACAGACCCCACTTGAAAAAAAACCAGAGGATTCCAGAAAACTGCTCTGGACTTCCCTTCTGCAACACGACATCAAGAAGTTCAAGAACTGTCTGTACCACAGTTGAGCTGCTGGAAAAATTTGCTCAATGAAGACAGGCAATTATCCCAGCTCCAGAATCCCTGAACACCAAGCTGAACCCATGCAAACTTCCATTTCTGGAATGAGAAATGGAAAAGCAGAGGCATCCCAAAGGCCTGGGTGGGTACAGATAACACTGCATGATAACAACTGGGCTCTCAGATGGTACATGAAGTTAAGGGATTTGTCAGGGGGAGACGAATCTCTCTCCCCATCATCACATAATCAGACTGTGGTTCATTTCTGATGCTATTTCTGCATAGAAACGAGTTTAAGATTACTCAGTACTTGATAAAACCCGCCAACCCACGTTCCAAGATGTTACTATCTCGGATATCACAGATTTCTCCATGAGAACAGAAATATCTAAGATAATCACCTGCATGTGACACTCCTCTCAGGAAACAAAGTTACTTAATCTTCTTCACACACATGTGAGGCTTGCAGCACAAGAAACCCAGGCACTTTAAAGTTATCATATCACGGTATCAACACACTTGGTCTATCAGACTCATGCAAAAGCAACAAGAGGTCAAAAACTGGTCAATGCTTGGATTTTAACACGCACACAGCAACAGAACAGCTTATCTAAAGTGCTTCTCAGCATCTCTGTGAATCCTTAATACCATTTGAACCATATCCAGCCCCTTCAGGCTCCAAATTGTTTGGGTTTGTGTAAGGGGGCATTAAGTTATTATCATCACACAGGTACAATTTTTGGTAAAGACCCCAATGTTTTTTGAGCAGGAAGGGACATCATGTGGGCAAAACCGCCGGGAAAAAAGAACAACACGGACCTCAACTTTAGTAAATAACTCACAGGAGCAATACCAGCCACGCTAAGAAGCCCAGAGTGAGGGCAGCTTCGTCCTTGCTGTCCTCACCAGATCACAAGGCAGAACCCCAGCAAGAAGCACAGGGAGCACAACTCAGGCACTGCCTCAGAGTGGGAGAAATGGGGGTGCACCGGCCAGGGTGGATGTGACGGTCCCTGAAACGCTGGGGATCCACAGGCAGGTCTCAGGATCCTTGCTGGATGCAGGAGGGAGGACAGGCAGGAAGGCTGGAGCCTGTCAGCAGCACCTGGGCACCACCTGCCACCACAGCCCTTCCCGCCATCAGGATCCCCAGGTTTGTGGGGACCCCTCCACAGTGTCCCTCACTCTGTGAGACACCCACAGCGCCCCTCATGCCGTGAGCGACTCTCGCACAGCCCACCAGCCCTGAGGGGCTCTCCCAGCCATGCTGGGGTCCCCCCTTGCAGTGTGACATCCCCACAATGCTTCTCACGCTGTGAGCTGAGGGACTCTCCTCACAGCCTCACCAGCCCTGAAGGAACCCCCAGCCCTGATGGAGCTCCCGCACCGTGTCCCCAGCCCTGAGCGACCCCCTCACAAACCTCCATCCCTGAGGGACCCCCCCCCCAGCTCTCAGGAACCTCTCCCCACGGTGCCCCCAGCCCTGACGGATCCTCGCTCAAAGTCCCCCAGCCCTGAAGGATCGACGCTCACGGCTCCCCCAGCCTTGAGGGACCCCTCTCGCAGCAACCCCAGCCTTGAGGGACCCCCGCTCAGAGCTCCCCCGGCCCTCAGGAACCCCGCGCCCCCCTCCAGCCTCTCAGGGACACCCCAGCCGAGCCCCCCCCCGCCCCACGCCGCCGCTCCAGGGGGCTTTCCCCGGACTGTACCATTCCCGCCTTACCCGGCCCCACGGGCTGCCGCGGGGGGGGGCTCCGGGGGGGGGGTGTGTGTTACCGCTCTCCCACCTTCCTCCCCCTTTCCCCGCGCGTGGTACGGTCCGCTCCTACCTCTCGGCGCCCTCACTTCGCCCTCCCGGCAGAGCCGCGAGTGGCTGGGGGGGGAGCCATAGCCGCTGCCTCGTCTTCCCGCTTCGTCCGCCCTCCCCTGCTCCCCCCCCACGGGCCGGACACAGTTGGTTTATTCCGAGAAGCCGGCCGGTCTTCTCCCCTTAAACCGCTGGGTCTCGCACGTCTTCGGCCATTTCCGACCGAACCGGCGGAAGTTACCGAAGTGGCGGCGGAACTTAACGAAGAGAGGAGGCGATAGCCGAAGCGGGGGCGGAGATAGGCGAGGCGGGGGCGGAGATACCCGAAGGGTGGAGGGCGGGGAGCAGCGAGACTCGCCTCCGGAACCTGCCGGGAACAGCCGAAGCTTCCCCTAGTTCGGCTCTCGCCACTGCGCACGCGCACCGCGCCCGGCAGCGTTTTCCCGCCTAAAAGGAGGGCGCGCGCATCCCCTCCCTCACACCCACCGCTCCCCTCATGGAGGGGCCGCCATGTTGGCAGCGTGCGATGCTGCCTCGAGGGGCAGCCGCAGCCCGGCCCGAGCAGCTCTGTGTGTCCCCCTAAGACCCTGTCAGAGTGTCCCCCCTGGAGCTCAGACATGCAATGCTGTGTATCCCCCAAGAATTCCATGAGGATGCTGCCATGGAGCTCTGTCATGCCTCAGCCCTATAGTGATGTGGACGCAATGGTTGCCAGTGACCCACTGAGAGATGTTCCAGGTGCCTCCTGGTAAAAGGGGTTAGGAAAACAACTGTGTTATAGGAAACTGATCAGCAGATACTAAAATAACACTATGGTTTGGAGTTTCTTACAAAATAACATCCAGATCCATGCTGGAGGGTTGGCATGAACAGCATCAGTGGTTAAATGTTGTGAAGTCAGAGGAGCCATGTAGAAATAAGCAACTACCAAACATAGCATGCAACAGATGGTAACTGAAGCAAAAGAGAGGGGAAAAAAGCAATGAAGAAATAAAGGGGGGGGGGAAGGCAAGTAACAGTGCCAGCATCTTCTCACAACCAGTCGGGTCCTCTGTTTATGCATTCTAATTTTACGTGTTAGGAGCTCCATGAAAGGCATTTGTATCTATGGCAATCAAATCCCACACCAAAACACACAATATGACAACTTTGGGGGAATTAAAGAGCTTTTCACAGGAAGAAATGGGGGTTTATCTCCAGGAGTAAAGAGGGTGGTGTGTTTCTGGCCAAAAAGCTCCAAGAATCTCGGCTTTAATAAAACATGAGCACTTCAAAGCGGCGAAAAACCACTTTTCCATCACTCTGCACTTTTTAACAGTCATTTACACATGTGCAAAGAATGCAAGGAGAAACTAACTTTTATTCTGAGATGAAAAACCAGCGAGGGTGAGGCGGGGGCACAGGTCTGCCCTTTGATAAACAATAAAAAAATCCAATCTCGCCGCAGGGAACGTGCTGTACGGAAGGGCAGGAATAGGTACTGCAGGTTCAAAGGCTCAAAGGAGAAACAATACTTTTTGTATTTTATCAGGACAAAAATTTAAAAAAGACTATGACTATGGCACAGTATAAAGGCTAAATTAACATTCAAATCACTGAACACACCCACGGTGTCCTACCACACACATCTGTTCCCGCTGTGCCACGGCTCGGGGTTTTGTATTCCACCCTGATCTACTTGGAGCTCTGCAGGAAGAAATGGGGGACAATCGTTGCCTTCAGGTCCTCACTGAGGAGGAAACACCAGTGGAGAATGACTTCAGGGACAACTCAGGTGAACAATTCTTCTCCCAGCTCCCAAAAGAAAAGAAGCTGTCAGGATCAGTAGTCGGTCTGGCAAGTCTTCCTTTCAGGAAGCACTATCAAGGCTATTATAGATTATACTGACAGAGACACCTTCAGATTTAATCCCCTTCTCTGTGTGTTTCCCCTTCTTCCTCTAACAGGAATTGGTTTGAAAGAGGAGTTTTTAGCTTCCCTTCTACCAAGTAAAAATCCAGTGCTCCACTGCCTTCTGCTTATCCTAAAAGAAAAACTACTGTATTCAAATACCCTCATTTCCCACCTTTTCTGCCATCTGGACTTTTATTTCTCATATAGATGTAAAATTTCCACTTCAGAAATGGATCCTAAAGGGCAGGGTCTATAATCTATGATTAATAATTATTTAAATAAGAAAATAAGTTGCCGATAAAGTTGCTGGACACTTTCCTGGCAAGGAAAAGCCTTTCACTCCTATCAGCTTCCAAACCTGTTTTCCCAGAGGAACAGACTCAATTCACACTGCCAATCCTGTTAGAGACTTTGAAACTCCATGGTGACCTTGAGTTGAAATTGACAGGGTGGAGGACTAAAAACACTAATCCTACTGTAGGGAAGCGAGCAAATGTAAAGCAAAGCCTCCTAAAAAGCAGACACAGTTTAGATCTTGGCCTTCTGTTCAATCTTTAGGAAGAAATTCTTCCCTGTGAGGGTGGTGAGGTCCTGGAATAGAATTCCCAGAGAAGCTGTGGTTGCCCCATACCTCGAAGTCTCCAAGGCCAGATCGGAGATGGGGCTTGGAGCAACCTGGGATGGTGGAAGGTGTCCTTGCTTCTGGCAGGGGGTGGCACTGGAGGAGCTTCAAGGTCCTTTCCAACCCAAACCAGAGTGGGATTCCGCTGACAGAACGAATTCCTTAGACACTCTGTATCATTTCAATCTGGGAACCTCCCTTATATTTATTGCCTTTCAAGTTACTCTGCACTTGGCAGCTGCAGCTGAGCACAGTGAATGCCATCACACCTTTGTATCCTCTCCATGTCAATGGTTCCCACTTCCCCTCTTTTCCTTACCCCCACCACATTCCCTCTTCCTCACCCCACTTCCTCCTAAGCATGGCTTGCGTCCCAGTGTCTCCAATCTGCTCTAAATGACATTGAGTCATTGCAGGCAGGTATTAAGGAGTTTCAGAGCCAGCTAATGCACATTTCCATGGCACACTTCCATGGCCTGAAATAAACCTCAGAAAAACATGGAACAACGATGGCAGGGAGGACCCTGAGCTTCCATCTTTTCCCTGCTGCAATCTTTTTGGTACATCTTTTTTAATCTCTTTCTCCTCCTTTTCCACAGCAGACGCTACCAAGGTCGGACCATCTGCGGATTTTACAAGTTCCATGGAATGTTTTCAGACCGCACTCTTAACCTCAGACACTCCTATCGGATTTCATAGGATTCAGCCACTTTTTAGCCCCAGGGTGCTGTAGGTGCTAAATAGATTATCTACATCTCTCAGCCACTATGGAACAACTACACAGCAAAGCTCAGTTTTTAATCCTGCTGAGACTCCGACTGCTTTTGGCCATCAGGTATCCCACGGCTTCACGAGAGGAAATGTTAATCTGGAATGCTGGCCAAACTCCAGTTTAGGTAATTATGTTCTGACAATTTACATTTTCCCTGCAGTTTTTTAATGGATATGGAATTTTTTTTTCTCTTCCCTTACTTTATGACAAAAAAAGCAGTGGCTTGGTCGTGCTCCTGCTGTTGGAGCAGCTGCCAGGCTTTGCAGCTTAAGTAGCTGCATTTCAGTGGTAGGTAAAGGCATCTCAGTACAGTTAAATAAAGCCCTTTGAAGACCCCATGGGCATGAGGAGTATTGTGACAATGCACCCCACTGCTGGCCATAAAGCATGGCAAGGGCTGGAACATGAAATGAAACACCCAGGAGCAGTATCTCCTGGCAGGAGCAGGAAAGGAAAAGTCAGCACAGGAATGGAGACACAGACCCTTCCCTCCCAAATCCTAATTCTGCTTTGGACCCGGCGCAGCCCCAGCTGGGATCCAAAGAGCAAACACAATGAACTGTCAGCATCCTGCACAGAGGAACCAGCTCCTGATAGCAAAAGAAAATAAGCTTATAAAAGTAGTGGAAGCTTTTGGCAAGATGCTGGAGGACACTGCCTGGTGCTTAAATGGGATGAGGAAAAGAAATGCCTGTTCCCTTGTTAATGAGGACACAGCTACTGCATTTATTTCACCTGGCTTTGTAAAAGAAGAATCACTGGGTAAGGAATGGAGTAGAAGCTCTTGTTTGGGTAGAATATTATGGATCACACTCTGAGTATGTTGAATTGCACTGCCACATGCTTGATTAGGGACAAACGTTCTAGATAAATTAATTAAATGACTGTATTATTACAGAATCACATAGTGGTATGGGTTGGAAGGAACCTTTAAAGTCTTGTCCCAACCCCATTACCACAATGCCTTGTTTATAAAACCATTCATAACGACTCTTGAGTTCTCTTCTTCACAAGAAGCTTTCTAAAAGGCTCTTTTTCCTATTTCAGCAACAATTCTTTAAGTTCTGAGAGACGAAGACAGTGGTGACAAATAAACCACAAGATTCTGGATGGATACAGACACATGTAGCTTTCCCTCCTTCCCAGATCACTGTCAACCAAAGGCTGTTACCAGTACTAGGTGAGTATTTTTCACAAGTAGTTTGTTGATCAAAATATAATTTTTCCCATCCCCTAAATTAATTTCAGTGTGATGGGTCACTCCTGGCTTTGGGGGAGCTGGACGTGGTGGAAGAGGATAAAGGTAGAGCAGGTTTCCCTCCCCTTGCCCTGTAACAGCTCACAGTAATTCTACACCAATCCAGCATCAAAGGAAATGATCTAAAACATATCTAAATAGAACTTATCTACAGAAATAATTTTTAAAATCCCATTAAGAAACTTCAATGTAGCAATACTCCTGGAAATTCCAAGGACTCTTAGGAAAGACGGAATCCAAAGCAGGAAGCAGCAGCCCAGCCTGGTGACAGCCAAGCAAAACTCCAACTGGATCTTGGCAATGGCTGAGCAACAGCACAAAATACCAGCACTGCCTCTCTCCTCAAGGCTCTTTCCCCTTCCAAACCCTGCTGCACTTGGGAATCAGCTGCATTTCTGGAAAATTCCCTCGAATTCCTGGAGTATTACAGCTAACCATGCTTCCCCTTCATCTCAGCACAGATGCTTTGAAGTTTTCCAGAGATACCCAAGGAAGAAGACACATCCAAATACCTAGACTAGCCCCAAACTCCACCCTGGAACAGATGGCAGGGTTCTAAATAAAGGCACATCTGGTAACCACTGGTATGAAAAAGCTGGCAGGCATCAGCTTATTCTGCTCTACTAAATATTCCATCATTTGAACTGTATTTAAACAGAAGTTAAAAGGAAACAATCATTTTGCTTGTCTATAACATAATCCCCAAACACCTACACATTGTAACTGTGGCATAGCTAGGGCATTACACTCCTGTCTACCAAAAGCACTTTTTTTTTTTTAAATTAAGCACTCAGCACTGTCTAAACTTAAATTAAAAGTGACTGCAAACCAAGCAGTTGGGTAAAGTACAAAAGCATCGTTTTCAGCGTGTGCTTTGTTGCACCAGATCCGAGGCTGCTCCAGCACTTCAGCTCACCCTCGAGTCCACACAATTTGAGGGGCCTTGACAAGCTGCCAGATTGCTGAGAGTCCTTGAAACAACTGGGGGAGCACAGGCTCTGCTCACACAGACCTGTGTGTTTAAGCCAGCTGTTCAATTTCTCCCCGGGTCCAGCTCCCAAAATGTAAACCCAGGGATAATTCTTCCTTGTCAAGAAAACAATCTGTTAGAAATTATCATCATCCCGTAGTAAAGGCAGCTGGGAAACACTTCTGCAGTGGCTGGGGAAAACACCCACCCTCAAGGCCTTCAGCCTCACACTACCCATGGTCACCCCAAATCCACTCCCAAAACTCCATTTAAATAATCTTTTGGGACATTGTTCCACGGTTCTTTCTGTGAGCTGAGTGAATCATCTGTGTTTGCTAAACATCCAAAGCGATAGCAGGCATAAAACGATCGTTCTAGATTAGAGTCACTTTGGGAAAAGGCTGTAAAAGGCTGTCTGTTGGGATTGTGCTAGAGGTCCACTGGAGACCCCACCGTTGGGTTTGGATGTGTGCAGAGAGCTTTTAAAAATGGCTAGAGAGAAAAAGAAATACTCTGAGGAACTGGCTGATAAGGGAGTCTTAAATTCCAGATATAGAAGGAAGAACAAATAGCAACAGTGGGGCCCTGTAAGTCCGGGATGTAAGAGCCAATAGACCTCAGAACAAAACAGGCACTGAGCAAACGAGAGGTGATTCTGCAGGAGGCTTTTGGCAAATAGTGAGGATGCTGTAATAAAAGCCACTTGTGATCACTCAATTCAAGCCTGTTTTCCACAAATTGACTCAGTTTAAGCAAAATAAAAGCAGGTCTGCAAGGTTTTCAGTTTCAAAAAGTTGAGGTAATTAAGCAAACTAGTTTGAGAGGCTGAATGGCTGAAAAGCTCCGATGGGAAGACCTTGAAACCAAAAAGAAAAACCATCAGCCATTTACATCCTGAATAGAGAAAGTGAATAAGAAGCACACGTGGGAAGCGAGGAGAGCACGCTGGAGATTGGAGATTGTCAGGGTCAAGCCCCCAGGCTGAATAGAGATGCTGCTGCTGAGTGAAGAGAGCATAGGGGTGAAGGGATGGTGAGCTCTGACATCCCACAGCCACGTCTGAAAGTGCATCTGAAGTTCTCCTATAACCACAGACATCCCATATTTCCAGTGTCCCTCTGGAATCACAGAGGGACACTGGAAATATCCCTAAGGACAGAGGATGGGGAAGACTCAGCTCTCATTGGCACACAAGGCTGGAGAACTGAGGCTGAATCAGAACATAAAAAGCGTGGAAATCTCGAGCACAAAGTGCCCATGAAATCTAAGTTACACCGTGCTAAAATAGCCTGGCACCTGTCTTTGATAAAATAACCATGGCCTCCTGACAAAAAGGCACTTGGTCTTATTTATTGGGATTTTAGTAAAGCAACCAGAAATCTGGGGACTATTTGTAAATGGGGAAAACGGGGATCGATAACGAGAACACTGGGATCGATAATAAACACTCGTGTGCCTTAAGTGCTGCAGGTTTTTTAAAAAGCACCCTACAATGATAAATAACAATAAATAATTGTCAGCATTTAGAGCACAATCTATTTCAAGGCCTAACTTTACTATACAAAAGGCTTTAAATTTTAAGAAATAGATATCTAAGTAGCACAGGCCTGCTGCCAAAGCCAATCGCTAAAATATGGAAGCAGGTGGCAGCTGCTGCTTTTTCCCAGCTCAGAAGGTACTTCCTCCCTTCCACAGTTCATCCAATCCAGTTATTAGTGCATTTGAAACAGCAAAATCCACTGCAAGCTGAATCAGAATGAAAATATTTCTTAAAATGTAAACCTTCCGTGGTTTTTTTCATACCTGCAGGATTCTTAAGTGTATTTGCAAAAGTGCAGGACCAGAAATCCAGAGTCTGATCCCTTAATACTGAAGCCAACCACATTGCATAATCCCAGTAATACATTTATCATGCTCCATCTTCACAGCAATCAGGTTTTTAGCCCTTTACAAAATTCCCATTAGAAGGCTCTTCAAGCACCTCCCTTGGTTTGAAGCTATTCTGCTCTTTTCCAGCCTAAACTTTTTCAGAGCCTTTTGTTCTTGTGCCAGAATTGTCATTTAACTGAAATAACTCTTCTCCCTCTCTGGTATTTACATCAGTGTATTTATAGAGAAGGAATCTAATTTTTCTCTGCCTTTTTTTGTCACCACCTCACCATCCAGGTTCCTTTAATCATTTTGGGAGCTGGATTCCCTGTTCTCCAGATCATTTCTAGCAGATGCCCTCAGCTGCACCTTTTCCAGCTGGAATCAATCTTTCTCCTATGGACAAGGAATGCAGAACGCATTTTAAGCCATGCCTTACTAAAACCTGTTGCAGTGGCATTCGCATTTCTTTGTCACCAGTAGGAATAATTCAGCTGACAAATGTGATCCCAGACGTATCTTTATCATCAGGACATCAGAATTATCCTGTGGTTGATTAATACATCCCAATTCCCACACAGAACCCCCAGCTTTCTTTCAGAGTTTGCATTACAAGAACTCACATTTGCTTACAGACAAATGGTCCCAAAGTCAGTCATTCTTCTCCTGGGATCTCCTGGTTTTCCTTTTTTGATGACACCTCCAAATCCCATTAATTTCTGCTCTCTCATTAGTCAACACCTTGATTAACATCAGGCTTGAGAGCAGTCCATGGGAACACTATTGCTAACTTGCCTGCCAATCCTTCTTCAACCATCCTGTCTTTTCTGCCTTGAATACAGGATTTATTGAGGTAAAACAGGAGCAAAATACTTCAGCTCTGATTGATTTAAACTCTCTTGCTTTGAATTTTTTGGTTTGGTTTTGTTTTTTTTTTTCTTTAATGAAAGGCTGATTTTTGCTTGTGGAGAACAACAAAGGCATATTTCTTCATAAATCAGACCTTTGCCTGAACTGCAAAGCTGTCCTATTTTTACAGTTGGGCATCTGTAAAAATTAATAAACCATGCAAGTCAACACATTTGATGTTAAAAATGGTAAATGAAGTTCCTTAATGACTAGTCTGACTTTTTCATTGTACTTTGGGTTTATGTCACAAATTTAAAAAACAACGAAAAAGACACGTCAAACTTGTAGTTAAATAAAATTAAGCTAAATATGCTGAATACATTGTTTAAATTAAAACAAACTGGTTTATTGTACAAAGAAATTCTGCAACCTATAAATAGAACAAACTTCTACCTATTCAGCATGTCTTCAGGTTTCCAGAACTTGAAACAAAATTAATTTCTGTTCTCACGCAAAGGAAGAGCTGATGCACAAGTAAAAAGAAAAGTGGCAAAAACCACTTGGCTAAACATTTTCTTTGACCTACCTGTCAAGGAGAGGACACTCACACAACTCAAACATAGCCACTGTCCTCCTCCCATCCCTTTTTTCCCTCCCCATAAATCTATGCCTGCACAGGAACTGCAGAAATTCTTGGGCTGACACCACCACACCAGCCACAGGCAAGGAAGTTTTCCTGGTGCAAGTGCAGCCAAACAGAGCTCAGGGAGAGGGGCAAAGTGGAGAATAAATATGGGAGTCACTCCTCCAGCTGCTGTGGGGAGGATTTGACCCAGCTCTGCACATGCACTGCTACAGATCAGGAGTTGTCCCAGCAAGCATTACCTCAGTGTCAGCCTTACACATTTTTTTCAGCCTCCTCATCAGAGAGGAAAGCAGAGAAAGTGATGACATTGTCACAATCTTCATTCACCAGTCCTGACGCACTCTGAGATCCTCCAACACGTGGCAATGCTTTTGTTTAATCAATACCACTATTGGCTCCCAAGAGTGCAAGAGCAAACAACCATTTGCCCTTCCAATTACAGCAAAAACCACTACATACATAGAGATTTAAATCCAATCAAATTTAAAGATGAAGAAAAATCCTCCCTTTTTCCCACCACCAGTGACAGAACAATGCTATGCTCTGCCTATTTTCTTTTTTTTGTAATTAAAAATAGACTGAACTTTAGGAGTGTTATTGCACTTGAAGCAGTAGAATAAAGTGCATCATAAAAAGATGCCACTGGGATCAGTTGAAGCCAAGAAAATTGAAAACATTTTGAAGGAACGAAGCCAAAAACACAGAACCAGATTTAAACTTGGCTTGTGCTGTGGCAGGATGCCAGGGGAAGTAGAACCTGCTGGGGGAGTGTGGAGAGGGAAGGCTCCCTGCTGCAGCCCATGGATCAGGTGTGATGGGCCAGGTAATGGGGGGGCACAGCTGGCACAGCTGGAGGAGATCAGTGAAGTAAAGCCCACTGCAACCAGCTGAGCTGTGAAATGTTCTCATCATGTTAAGCCATGGCATTAATAAACATTGAGCTGTAATCTACCACTTGCAGTCTTCAAAGAGCTCTAAACCCAATGACTAATTCTCACAACCACCTCCTTAGGTGCAGGAACTGTTTATAAAGATGAGAACAAAGGCAAAACGGTGAAGTCATTGGCCACAGCTCCTGAAAAGCAATTTTTTAAACCAGAGGAGCACAAGGCTTCCAGTGACACAGCCCCCTCAGTGGGTGGAATTTGCCTCATGTTTCTTCGACAGCAGGACACATCTACGACCTAAAACACTTGTCCCCAAACCTGCAACTTCACATATGAAGTTACTTCTGTAATGTGTGTGAGACTGATTTTGTATCTTTCCTGTGCAGGCAGGGAGCAGCAGAGCAGCAGAGGAAGTAAAATGGGTGAAGTGATGCTAGGATGGAGATCAACAGGAGGTTCTGGCCACTAAACTTGCATTTCAGCTGATGTGGTTTAACCAAGAAAAAAAAGCACCTAGCTAAGCCTCCTCACTAAAAGGTTAGTAAATCACAGTTCTTAGATTCTCTTCTTCATCTCAATTTTTCCTCCAGCAAATAAAATTACCTTAAAATTTATAAGAAGGCTTTGAAACAGATTCAGGTTTATGGCAAACTCTTGGAGAAGAGATGCACAGAGCATCTCTGTTACCAATGCTCAGCTCAGTGGAGATCTCCAGAGGAGACCAGAACTAAAAAATATCTTAACAAAATGCCAGAAACAAGAATAAGTTACTAAAGGGAAAACAAACCCAACACACTTGTGTTTCTAAGCACCTCAACAACGTTATCAATAAGCCCAGATGCAGCCTTTCCACAAAAGCTGCAGTGACAATCGATTCAAATGGATGGCACTTCTGTAATGCCCCTATTTGACTCTCTCGAGCTGAAGCAGATAAAAATTCAAAGATTGGGCTTCCTTGGTATTTTTATGTTAATCTGCACAGCTTTAGGGAAATTGTTGCGACTCGACTCCAATTCACTCCGTGCAGTCAGAGCCATTCAAGTACCTACCAGCAATTTTCATACCCCTCGAAGTCTATCTCATAAACTGTCATCAACCCAATGCATTATCTTTCCTGAAAAAATCTGTCAGGAGCACCAGGCAGGCTCCCCCTCGGTTCAGATAAGCAGAGCAGACCTGATTCAGGCTCTTTTTTTTCCTCCTTTTCATCCTGATTTGAATTGTCTCCTTTACAATTTATTTTCCTGTATAGCAGAAGATCAGGCTATGTATATGTATAGTGAGTGTGCAAAGGACAACGAGAGAAAGAAAGTGGTTTTAATCTCCACCTATCCCTCTTTCTAGCAGTTCCTTTTGCTTCATCTTTTTGGAGGTATTTTAGCATTAAATTCAAACGAATTCTCCCTTTCTCTTGCTTTTGTTGAAAGAAAACAACAGGACACCTGAGAAACCCAGGTAGGAGGAAATGCTTTCCTGATCTGGAGTGCTTGGACTTGCTCAAGCCTTTTGTTGCGTTTCTGCAGAAAGCAGACGAGCAGCTACACCTCACTCCGGGCTACTTTTGCCCAAACTGCCTCTGCATTTAAACTGAAAACCAGTTTTACTGCAAATAGAGATGGGCATCCACGGGCCTGAGGTGTGCCAGGGCAGCAGAGGGCCCTCGCTCTGGCTCCCGTTGGTGGATCCCATGAACAGCTGGAAGATCTCCCTCCCTCCCTTCCTCCTGGGGACTGTCTGGTATCCGCTCACGCAGCGGGAGCTCCACCCCACCCCGAGGCTCTGTGAGTACCTGGGCTATCCCTCGCGCCTGTTTTTCATGAACTTACACAACCTTCATTACCCTTCAGCCCGGTGTCTCTTTGTCAGGCTTGCCTCAAACAGGCTGGCAGCTTCAGAAGTTGTTGGGGTGGCACAAACATTCGGGGTGATTGGGTGAGACCGGGGCTCATTTTGTAACAAAACAACACAGATGTTGGTTTTTGTGTCACGGATCTGAGCAGAGATCCCAAGCAGTGAAACAACCTAAAGATTTAGGTGTAACCACGCAGAAAAATCCGTGCTTGGATGAACTTGGGAACAGCCAAATGTCTAAAATACCACACTGATAAAGAAACTCCCAGCCCAGCTTCTTGTCATCAGCCAGCAGCAGAATGTCACTGCCACGGTCCCAGGGCAGCTAATGCCAGCCAGGAGCCTCTCAGCACTCAGAGGTTGCACCACACTCCCAAATGCTTCACCCATGAGCTTGGGGTTGCACCACAGACACAGGAAGGACTGAGCTGAGATGGACCTAAAGGTCCATCTTTACTCCAGGCTGCACAAAGTTTCACTTCAGTCATTTTCCTCCATAAGTCCACCCAAGATTCACCAGGGCTTCTTCAGATTGTGGTTGTCAGGCCCAGGTCAGTGACAACCCAGGTAGAGCAAAAGCTCTAACTCATCAAACCTTTTAATTCTTTAAGGCTCTCTGCACCACCATTGAGATTGTTTTCCTTTTAACGAGGCCTTCAAGGCAACATGAAACACAAAAGAGCAAGGAGCAAGAAAAGTCCTCAGGTGGTCAAAGATTCATTACAACAGACAGAATCATTCCCTTTATCCTCTCTCCAGCCCCCACTTAATTGAGTAGCCTGATAAATTGATGAATTACAGTGAAATGATCTTGCTGTGATGCCTCTTGCTGATGAATGAAGAATATCCTGCCAGAGTCCCCTGGTTTCAGGTGATGGATTTGAGCCCAGGCTGCAACACAATTCCTTGTGACTGACAAGCTCAGCTATTTGCACTCTTAATCTTGATAATATTTGATTGAATAAATCCAAGGTCATCATTTCCCAGGTGGATAAATTGCTCAAAATATCACCAGCCCTCCAATTACTTCAAACTGCATTAACAAAAAAAAAGGTGAAGAATATTCACATAAGAGCTGCTGAGATTTCAGCCTTGTGACTGGGAAATATCTACAACCCAAACCAAAGCTTTGCTGGAGCATGAACGAGCAACTGTGGAGTTCCATTTGTCATCTCACAGCACACAGCCCTTTTCCTGCAGCCCTCAAACCTCAGGGACACAAACCCCTGGGGAGTAACGTTGCTCATGTTCAGTCACAGCCCAGCAGATTATTTCTTTTTTGTGTGAAGTTTGATAGGAAGCAGCTTGGCTGTACTGGAGTGATTTCAAGACGTGGGAAGCTGGGAAAGGATAACTATTAATGGCATAATTTTCTCTCAGCATATACAAACACTTTCTAATAGAGGGAAACATTAAAACTCTTATACTTGAGCTTTAGTGAACACTTTGGGGATGCAATCTGATTTTTCCTTCCCATCTTCTTCTTTTCCAAGAGTCAAAAATGGGAGCAAAAACTTCTGCACCTTGGCTGCACAGAACTTTCACACAGATCTCTGCACAGCATCAGCTGGATTGAAAGATGGTGTGTCATTTCTGAAATATTCCAGTCCTTTATTGTGCAAGCTCCTAATTATTAATGTCTAGGCTCTGTATTTCTGCAATGAGATTTATGATGTAGCTCAAGGTGGTGGATTTGAACTCATTTTCCCTCAAATCTACAGATGGGAAACCACAGAAGTGCTTTTTATCCCCTCAGCTTCTGTAGTCTCTGGTGCAGAAAAACCCCAAGGAACAAACAAGCCCCTCAAAAGAGGAATCTGAGGTGAAAATTATCCTTCTCTGCCTCCACCACCACCACCACCACAGTGCCAAAAATGTCTTTTAAACATCTCCACATGTCCCTTGGGGGCAATACAGACAGATTTTAGCAAAAATTTACTGTTGTGTCTGTTTTTAGGGGATATAAACTGCACTACTGCAGGCCTCCTTCCATCCCACTGAGGCTTTCAGACCAGGTGCAGAATGGGGACTGCAGCAGGAACAGAACACAGCTGGTGCCCTGGGATCAGGAGAAAAAAGGGAACTGATGCAAAAGCCAGTGACCACATGTAACCCTTGTGGAGGGAGCCAGAAGCTGTCCCCATGGAACAATAGCAGGAAACTCTGTCACTGAGCTGGCCTGTCACAGAGCTGGGCATGGAAAAGTCCTGCTAGGGAGAAGCAGAGAAGTTCTGGGTGTAAAGGATTTCACTTCTTCATGTGATTCCCACAGCAAACCAAAAGGGAAAGATTTTAAGCCTTGAACTTAAGATGTTTTTGGAGATAAAAGCATGGTTGGAGAGTCAAATGAAGTTAATCCATTTTTTCTCCATCCATTGGAAAAGCATGTAGAGTGAGCAACCAGCACCTGGACTGGTGGCACATGCTGCTCTTACTGGTCTGACAGGGCTAAGCACAAACAGCTTGTGCTCCAGAAAATAATCTTATTTAAAAATTCACATACATATGTATGTACATATAGACATGCTGGTCATATGAAATGCAAACAGATAATAAACCCACAACATCTTTTGGCTCCATGATGTGGGATTTAAAAAAAAAAATTAAAATTTAAAAAAATAGCAGTCTGCAGATGCTGCAGCAGAAGTTGCATTAAAATCAGCACTGCTGGTCCCAGTGAGTTATAGGTGCCTGCAAGAGGCAGGATAATGGGATTTCACTGTGTTTGGTTCCCTCAGAGGTAACTGCACTCTTATCAGGAGATGCAGGATATGAGGCTCTGACGCTGCTCTGATTCATGCTCTGGAATAAAGCAGACATTTGATGGCATCTGCATTGCTGACTCAATTGCGTATCTCCAGTGCTGATCTTGTTGGTGCTGGGAAAAGGGATTGGGAGGGAAAAGTGCTCCTGTTGCCTGCATGCCACGGCTTTGCTGTTTGCCTTAGGGCCTCACTGGTAAAAATAGGTAAATAAAATAAATAAATGTGTTCCTGCCTCCATCCCACATCCACCAAGGCAAGGCTTTCAGCTGGTTTTCTCCACCCAAACTTGGCAAAGCAACTTCAAGGAAAAAAAGGAATTCCAACTGCTCTGTTTTCGGAATATATTTGAAATTAAAAGAAAGTAAACCTTGCCCTGTCTTCTCCCTGTACTTTCGTCCCAGCCAGTCTCAGAAAAAGGTGGAAGACAAATATTTTCTTGTTGAGGCTCATTCCACCTCCAAGTGGTTGTTTCTAAAGTCTGGATTTATTTATTTTTTAAAAGTTTAATCTCTGGCACATCTAATTTTCTTCCTTCTGGGGAATAAACAAGAAGAGCAGCAGCCCAGCAGGTAATGAAACAGATTCTTCTCCAACTCTACAAGTAGAAAGTTGAGACCAAGAAGGTGACAAGGAAGATAAATGAACACCTTAGAGGATGTTAATCACACATGGGAGTGGTGATTTCCAGCATCTTCTGCCTCGTCTGGTGCTCTGGCAATCCTTGGTGAACATTCACGGCCCCACGTGCCAGACCCAGCATGGGATTGCTGCTCCTGTTCTGTCCTTGCCCTGCCTTCACCACCAGAGCTGTGATGGATGTGGCTCCTCAGCCTCTTCTTCTGCCAGAGAGGGGCTCTGACATCTTCTGTGCTTAAAAGTGGGTGATTTAGCAAGAAGGAAAATCTACAGCTGCATTTTATGGAATCATACAAACAAGTGGTGCCTTGTGTTGGAAGGGAACTTAAAAGTTCATCTCATTCCAACCCCCTGCCATGGACAGAGACACCTTTCACTAGACCAGGTTGCTCCAAGCCCCTCCAATGTGATCTTGTGTGGAGGTTCATCCTCATGGCATGACCCAGGATGAGTTATCCATATTGGACAAGGATGACATGGAAGAGGACTCCCTATGCCTCATGTCCCTCTTGATATTTTACTCATCAAGGGTGCAAACAGGACCTCAGGGGGGTGAGGCTGAAGGTCCTCTGCTGTTCTGGTGGAGCCACTGTGCAGGAGCCAGAGCCAGAGCCAGAGCCTTCCCCTTGCAGCTCCTCCCAGCCCGGCTCACCAGAGCCCGCACTCTTGGCATACACACCATCCACACTGGCTCTGGAGACCTCTGGGATGATCCAGCAGGAGACATTCCCCCCAGGCTGCTGAGGCAGCCAAGACCAGGCCTATCTCAACTCCCACCCTCCCACGAGGCCTGTGGCAATGGCCCCACCAAGCCCAAAACCTGAAAGAGCCAGAGGATTTACAGCAAACAAGAACAGGCCCGGGGTTGACAGCCTCGATGCCCAGCGCCAGGGCTAAGCCTCCTTTCCAGGGAAGTCGTGTCTCATCAAGCCTTGGCTGAGCACTGGCCCAGGCTGGGGCTTGCCCAGCTTCTCAGGGCAGCCTGGCTGGTGACTAATTACCCATGATTAATAATCACCTCTTCCCTCCATCATGGCACTTCTGCTGGCACCCACTCATTTGGCACAAAGCCCCTTGGGTTCCCTTCCCTCGGCAACCCCACTGCTCCACCAAACGTGGTCAGAACTGGTCCAGAGTCATCAGGGATGGACAAGGAGCCTCTCATCAAAACTCCCAAAAGGTTTTTGGGAGCTGCCTCCAACTACAACCACCACCAGCTGTGCCTGTCTCCAGGTGTGCCAAGCAGCCACCTCATCCCAGTTCATCTCTACTGTTTAATTAATCACAAACAGAAATTCAGGAGAGGGTGGCTGCTCTAGGACAGCACACAGCCATTAAATAAAATATAAACACCTCATCCATACTTAACATCAGGTTTGATCTACACTGTTTTCCTTTCCTTTTTCAAGGTGATTTGCAATTTCTTTAGTTGCATTTTGGGAAGGGGAGGGCTGACTTACTGCGTAATCTCATTTTTGATCTATTATTAAATGCCTGCTTTCTTTTTTCTTTTTTTCACCCTTTCTCTAGGAAGCCAGAAGCCCCAGCAGGAATTACAGCCAGAAAGGGAGCTGAACTGTGAAATGAAAGCTGCAGGAGAAAGAATTGCTTGGGCTTTTGTTTGAAATTTTCAGAGTTTTCTGATTTTTGGTTGGAAGAAATCTCAGAGTGGCAAACCAAGGCCAGAGCCAGGACTCGATGGAAGTCTGGGACAGGACCACAGCACATGAGAACAGTGGCACTCAAGGCAGCCAGGAACATCAGAGTTTTTACCATTTTGATACCATCTGAAGGTGGATCCGTTCCTAAGGCCACGCTGGAGATGCATCAGGGCTGATGAGTGATTTTCATCACCCTTTTTGCCTCCTTCCAGCCCCCCTGCATGGCTGGCAGCGATTTCTCCTTCTGCCCTATTTCAGAAATAAGGAGTTTCTCCTCCTTTGGCACCAGGGCACACTCCCACCTCCCGGCCAGATGAATCAGAAGTGAGCCTGGCTTGGCTGCCAGCTCCTGCTGAGAGCTGGATGCTCTCCTTGCCACGCCGGCCACTTGCTGGCCAGCAAATGGTCCCCTTGTGGAGCCACATGGCCAGACTGGGTCCCCCAGCTCACAGTGAGGCCTCTGCTCTGATATCTGGAGTGGACACAGGATCGTACAGAGATCATCCACTAGCAGCCCCAGAGAAGGGCAGATCCTCATTAACATTTCCTATTACTGAATTAATTAGTTTAACAATTTCCTGTTAATTTCCTATCATAATAATTGCCTTATTAACTAGTAGGAACAAGGCCATCATTTAACCACCAGGAGTGTGACTCAGTGACAGTCACAGCCACCAAAGCTTTTTTTTTGGAAAATCATAGTTTTTTAAGTGCCTTTGTTTTTAAAGAGTGACCCATGCAAGCAGCTGAGGGTTTTGCAGCTGAACTGGGCAAGTTCAGACTCATTCTGAAGGAAAAAGCATCCCTGGGCCACATTCCATAGAATGTGATTTTTCCAAGGGAATACAAAAAGGGCAGGAATTGACACACAGCCCAGAGAGCAGCTCCATCTCCTTCTGCAACTGGACACCCCAGTACCTCTGCCCTGGAAAATCCAGGGGATGGTTGGGGAAGAAACCCCAAAAATGGCACATCTGGAAAGAGCCATCCCTGGCTGGGAGCAGTCAGCAGATGTGAACATCCATCTGACAACCACCAGTGCCCACCACTCCTCAAGCATTGGAAGGACCACCAGGACCTCTCCTGGTCCTGCTACAAGAACCATAAAACTTCTACTTGGCCATTTCCAGGCAGCTGCTTCCAGAGCCCACCAGAGACCAGCTATAGATAAACAAAAACCAATGCTGACATGGGACTGGAAACCCTTTCCTCATTCCCAAGGGAGACAGAGAAATAGATGAAATTAAGGAAGCAGTTGTGAACCTTCAGTTCCAGCTCACCCAACAGTCACAAAATCCTTTTTGGGATCCCCAGTGACCAAATCACAGCTGCCACAAAAACTGACGTCAGTTACATGGGAGCAGATGTTCCCTCACCTTCATATTTTTGCTGGATATGACTGATTCAAGTTTCTGGGCACAAAACCAGCTGGAAAAATCCTGTTCCCAGAGATGTATGCCTGCTAAAAACACCAGAGCTGGATGCCATTGTGACATGAGGGATGTATGTGCCACCTTCTTTCTCCACCTCCAGCCTGAATCCCATCCTGCCTTCCCTTAAACTCAGCCAAAGTGCCAAACCAAAGCAACTGTCTGCATTTGGCTTTATCTGCTACAAAATGTCAAACTCTTCAACAGGAATTGCAACATTTCCATCCTCCCTCCCAAGCAGGACGACTGGTACAAAGCAGCCAAAAATGTATCAGAAAAAAGAAAGCAGCCACAAATGGATTGAAGATGGAGGTCCCTCGGGCAGCAAAGGGTCCTGCAAGGGAAAAACCCACCTGAGTTTCTCCACATTCTCTTGTGTCACCTCTGAATTTGTTTCCCATGCAAGCATTTATACAAAAAGGTGAGTGCACGTGTGGCACGCTGTGGAAATGTTATGACTAATGGATGGAACCTGTGCAATGTGTCAAAATCTTCCCTCTCTGCCCATGTAACAGCATTTCACAGGCACTTGAGACATCAGCACCTACATTTAATCTGTTTTCTTGTGAGAGAATGGAATGCATTTAATGAATTACAGTGATTTTATGTCTCACCAGTAGATTCTGTGCTGGCAGGCAGCAGAGAAGCCACAGGTTCCCCCAGGCCATTGCTATGGGATCAACAAGCTTGCATCCCCCCTTATTTACTATGGAAGAGCACATCAGGGCACAACACATCATTTGATTTTGATTTTTAATTTTTTTTCCCTAATACCCCATTTTCCCCATCTCTGGTCTTTGATGGCACTGGACTGCATCTCCTCCTCACTCCTGCACACACAGTGCCCATCCTGCATTGCTGGGACTGCACAGGCTCTCCCAGCAGGGAGAAAATTCTTGCCCAGGGTTTCTCTGGGACCATTTATAGTCTCATAACAATGATGTGTACCAGCACCTCCAGCCCTGAAATCCCCTCAGCTCCTGCTGTGGACAGCCACGTTCCCCGGATCACGGGGACACAGCTGGGCTCCAGCACCCAGACCTGGCCAGGTCTGCAGCAATGGGGACAGGCAGAGAAACACCTCAGCACCTTCTGCTTTTAGCAGGGATAAAATTACCCATTTTCCCTCCTTTGCAGCACCTTTCCCTCCAGAGCTGAGCAGCGCTGGCCGCGGAGCTGGCACATCCCCGGGCGGAGCAGAGCCCAGGGCTCCGGCTGACGCACAGCCCTGCCAGGTCAGCCATGCTCACACTTTCCACGTCTGCGGCATCTCAGCCTGGAGCAGAAACCCTGCAAAGCCCCTTCCTGCAGCAACCCAGGCGAGAAACACACAGAGAAAAGCCCGAGGGACGCAGAGGACAGAGCAGCCTCCGCGGGGAGCGAGGTTTGCACGAAGGAGCAGAAGTTTCTTTGCTCGGCCACTGAGGCACATTTGAAGGTGAAGGTTGGACGGGGTTGCGGGAAGCCCGGACTGCCCAGAGCAGAAGGGAGCACAAAGAAACCCAGCCCCAGCATGATGAAATACAAGTTTATTTGCTTTAGCTCGGGTCCAAGTTCCCTCGCTGGCTCGGGAAAAATTTCTTTAATGCTGCTCTGTCTGGGAACTTTCGTGCAAACCGGGTTTTTAACCAACTCAAAACACAACTCCAGAGAGATGGCGAGTCCTGAGCACCCCGAGATCCAAGGAACTGGGACCAGAGCATCCTGACTTCTCCAAGTCTTTTTGCTCTGGCCCCACTCTCCTGGTTCACATCCCACACACGGAGTTAACGCTGAACCATGAAGGTACCACGACCCCGGCGCTGCCGAGATGCCTCTTTAAGGGCAACCAAAACCATTCCTCTGCTCCTGGGCATCACTCGCCTCCCCTCTGACCATTCCCGGCTCCCCTCCCTGCAGGGATTTCTCCTTGTTCCACAGAAGCCTTTCCAAAGCCTCCAATTTCCCCCATGGCCCAAATTGCCAAACTCGAACGCAACTTTCACCGGGGGCAGAGCAGCCCCCGCCCGCTGTTTCATCGCAGCCGTCACATTAAACCTAATTTATGTTGCACCATCCCGGCGCAGCGGGAGAGGAGCCGCTGCCACCCCCGGGCCAGCGGCACGAGTTTCCCCCTTCTTTGGGGACCTGGAGAAAAGCCCACTCCCCCCTCCAAAAAGGCAGCTGCCAGCTCAGCCAGGGTTCATCCCACTGGAAAAAACCCCAGTCCCTAAACACCCCCGGCCGCAGGGACATGCTCAGCCCCCGGGGACATCTCCATCCCGGGATAAGAAGGGGAAAGGAGGAGGAGGATGGGTCCCCTCCAAGAGGGACCCATCCCGGGAGGGGCTGGTGCTGCTCCGCGGCTGAGTCCGGGGCACCCGTCCTGTGATTATAAAGTAGAATAAAATGAAGAAATAAAATCTTAAAATAAATGAAAAAAAAAAAAGCTACATCAATAAACTAAAAATAATAATAAAACCCCAGCAAATAAATCCAATAAAATAACATACCATAACATGAAATTAAATTAAATAATACCGTGCCGTCCGAAGCGTCCCGGGGAGCAGCGCTTACCTGGCGGAGGGGCCGCGCTGCCCCGCGGAGCTCCGCGCTGTCCCTGCGGCCGCAGCCCAGCGTGCGGAGCCCGCGGAGCCCCCGGCCCCACTCGCTGCATTCTGGGAAGCGGCGCCCAAAAATGGGGGCGCGGTGCCCTCTGGTGGCACCTCCTGCGTGTGGGGTTCCCTCGGGTGGGAAGGGGCGGGGGGAGACCCGCAGGGCGATTTGGGGTTCTAATAGGATGTGTGTATAAATGTATATCGCTATATGGCTGTGTATGTATACGTGCTGTTAGATACATGCATATATATATATATATTACATATTCATATATATTCCTATATATTAATGTATGTGTGTATATGTATGTAATTTTATGGATATCTGGTATGCATATATTTTATGTGTGTGTTTATTTTATTTATTTATTTTTATATATGTTTGTGCCTGTGTAAAAACTTAGAATCCCAGAATGCTTTGCCTTAGAAGGGACCTTAAATATCACATTATTCTACCCTCCTGCCATGGGGAGGGACACATCCCACTGTCCCAGGTTGCTCCAAGCCCCGTCCAACCTGGCCTTGGATACTTCCAAGGATTCAGGGCCAGCCACAGCTTCTCTGGGAATTCTATTCCAGGGCCTCCCCACCCTCACAGCCAGGAATTCCTTCCCAATATCCCATCTATCCCTGTCCTCTGGCAGTGTGCAGTCATTCCCTGTGTCCTGTCCCTCCACCCCTTGTCCCCAGTCCCTCTCCTGCTCTCCTGGAGCCCCTTTAGGCACTAGAAGAGGCTCTAAGATCTCTCCAGAACTTTCTCTTC
This sequence comes from Serinus canaria, assembly GCF_022539315.1. Lineage (NCBI taxonomy): Eukaryota > Metazoa > Chordata > Aves > Passeriformes > Fringillidae > Serinus > Serinus canaria. The sequence goes on from NC_066316.1 coordinate 111,485,824, forward strand.
TCTGTGCCTATTCCCAGGCAGAACCCAAAACACCTCTGGAAAATAAATGGGAAGCACTGGTTTGGAGAGGAAGGAGCAGATGTTGGGGCACATCAGCTCTTGGGGTGAAACTCATGGCTGGAGGTGCGAGGTTCAGAGCATTCCTCTTGTGAGAACTTGTTAGACACACAAATAGAGTGGTCTGTAGTTATAGAAATGTATGGACTGATGGACTGGAAATGTGTGGATTGATGGACTGGAAATGTATGGACTGATGGACTGGAAATGTGTGGACTGATGGACTGGATGTACCCGTGGGTGTTGCAGGAGGATGTGGGGCCAGGGTGAGTTTGGGGACTTTGGGTCACAGCCCCACTCCTGACTCTTTCTGCCCTGCTTCTCCCCACAGACATCTCCTCCCCTCTGTGCCCAGGCTGCTTGGAAAGGTAATTAATGCATCTCAGGTGGGTAATTAATTCATCTCAGGTGGATAATTAATGCAGCTCTGTGGCAGAATCTCCTAAATATTAACGAGACTTTGTGGCTTGACCTCACTGGGTCAGCACTGCTCTGGTGAGCCCAGCACTGGGATCCTGCTCGGAGGCCAGGCAATAACTCAGCCAAACCCTGAGGAAAAGTGGGATGATGATCCCAGGGGGATGATGATCCTACACCCAGCCATGGTGGGATCACCCCAAAAATGGGATTAAAGCCCAAATACTGCTCTGAAAGTGAGACCTTGATCCACATTCCCAGTTTGCATCAAGATCCACTAATGTAATTCCTGGGATTGTTCTGTGACAGGAGAGGGGAATTGCTGAAGGACTCTGAGGAAAACCAGAGGCACAGCAATCAGGTGTGTGCACACCTGGAACTCGTCTCTCCTTTTCCATGGCAAGAGAAGCCTCACAGGAAGAACTTGGCTTTCTGATGCCACCTTGTGTCTGCTGCAGATGTGAGGTGACATTTCAGACCCTGCCAGTAGGTCGTTCTGACTCAAAAACTTCTTTTTCAACCCAGGTCCCCATTCTGCAGCCTCTATTCCCATGATGGCTTTCTACAGGCTCCTGTTTCTTCCCAGGGCAGGGATGTGACTCTGGGGACATCAGGGTCCCTGTCCCAATCAACATTTGGCCAAATTGTGGGGAGGGCTGCAAGTGTTTCTCAAATCCCAGGAAATCCTGTGTTTTCCTGGTGTGTTTGTCAAGTTTCCTGTCCAGAGCACCAATGACTGTTCTGAACAGCTTCAATAAAGCAAAACATAGTGAGTGTCCCCGGGGAGTGACCAAGGATGGGGACAGGGGCTCCTTTATGAGAAATTCTGCCTCTAACTGGTTTTCCTGGCACCATTTCCTTCAGCACCAGGTGGCAGCTCGGACACAGATAATCCAGTGGAGCACAGGGATGGAATTTGTGGAGATTACAAAGGCTGGAAACATTTCTATGGAACATCCAGGTGTGGTCAGACAGGCAGGGAAGAGCAAAGCCAGCAAGGAGCATCTCCTCTCCATCACCTGCAGCTCCTGGGGTACCTTTTGGGGGGCAAATTTCATCTTTTCCACTCCATTTTAACCAGCTCATCAGCAACAGGCACTGCCAGCACACGGCCAAGAGGTTTATGTTTGTTATTCCCTAAAGATTCGCCTTTGGAATCCAAGGGAGGGAAGTGACTGCACCTCCAGCTCACTGGAGATTCCCTGCAAAACTGTCTCCCAAAAATGCCCTGCTGCTCCTCCATTATTTATCTCCACAACCCAGGGACGTCCTTCCTTCCTTCCTTCCTTCCTTCCTTCCTTCCTTCCTTCCTTCCTTCCTTCCTTCCTTCCGTCCTTACTTCCTGTCCTTCCTTCCTTCCTTCCTTCCTTCCTTCCTTCCTTCCGTCCTTCTTCCGTCCTTCCTTCCTTCTTCCTTCCTGCCTTCCTTCCTTCCTTCCTTCCTTCCTTCCTTCCTTCCTTCCTTCCTTCCTTCCTTCCTTCCTTCCTTCCTTCCTTCCTTCCGCCACTTCCTTCCTTCCTTCCGCCACTTCCTTCCTTCCTTCCTTCCGCCACTTCCTTCCTTCCTTCCTTCCTTCCTTCCTTCCTTCCTTCCTTCCTTCCTCCATCCCTCCCTCCCTCCCTCCTTCCTTCCCTCCCTCCTTCCTTCCTTCCCGCCTTCCCGCCTGCCTATGTCCAGCAACTCCCTTCTCCAGCCTGAGGATCCCATATGGACCCTATAGGATGGGGGGATGCATTTCCAACAGTCTTGGTGGGGCCATCCAGGGTGTGTGGATTTGTACTTGTGCCCTTAGGTGTGTGCACACTTAGGGAGGAACTAAAATAGTGAAGCCTGACCCTAAAAATGTCCCAAAAGCTTCTTGTCCCCATTTGACACCTGAAGCAGTCTGGGGTACGAGGTCATGGAGGGAGCTGGGACGTGATGGGGGATTGAAATCTGCTGTGCTGAGAAATCCTGGGGAGCTGAAACCAGGGACAGGGCTCTGCTCCCTCCTCCTGAGTGCTCGTTTCACAGGAGCTGCACCTGGAGGCTCCCTCGGGTCCCCAAGGTGTCAGGTGACACCCACTGGGCTCTTTCTGGTCTCTGGGGTGGTGGGGAGACACCCACCACCCACGCACAAAATAATTGCTTCCCCCAGCCCTCCTAGAGGCCAAGTTGTGACAATTAAATTATCCCAGATCCCCCACGGGGGGTTCTCCCGGGTGGTGCTGGTCTGTCCCGGGGCTCAGAGAAAAGGACACGGGACTCCTCCTGCAGCGTCACTGATGGGACACGGCCGTGGCCGTCCCCTGCACCTCCCTCCAGGGCAGGCCATGGAGCAGAGGAGGGGACTCTGCCGCCCAGGCGCTGCAGGGCACCAGAAAAGTTGGGAAAAGCATAAACGAGCATGAAAGTCCCGTTTGCAGCTCCAGCAAGCGCCAAGTTTGATGTGATTTCTGCACATTCCATGATTCTCCAGCGCTCACAGTGTCCCCACAAACCACATTTGTAGGGACCTTTCTGGCCTCTGCAGGATCCCAGCTGCAATGGGATGGAGTGACTGGCATGGGAATGCCACCCTTTTCCTGCCGTATCCATGGATGCATCCCCACCCCTGGGTGCTGGTCCCCAGTGCCACCAGCCCCACCTTCCTCCAGCCATCCCTCCGTGTCACTCGTGCCGCCGGTGTCACCGGGAGCCCAGGGCTCGCGCGGTGCACAGGGTGGCACTATTGCCTTAAAAATCCCTGCTGGCCTCTGGAGACGCCGCCTCCCTGGGCTGGTTCTCCGCAGCCGTCCTGGCCCCAGGGAAGGAGCCCCCGTGGGCTCCCCAGGCTGTGCTCGGTGCCCCCGGCTCGTGCTCACACAGGCGGGGATGAGCCCGCACGTTTCCCTGGGGATTTTCCTCTTCCAGGGTAGCGCAGGGGTTTCTGCCCCGCGGTTTGGGTGGAAAAGCTGCGGCGGATCCTGCCAAACTGCCCCAAGGGCAGATGTGGGGCACTGCCGGCGCTCAGGACCCTGCGTTGGATCAGCATCGTGGCTTCTCCCACATCCTCCCAAACCTTCCAGCTCGAACCACTGGAGGATTCTGCGAGCATCCCAAGCACCAATTCCTCCCCTGAACGAGCATCCCTCCATCCTGCACAGCAGAACATCCTCCCCGCACCCAACGCTGCTCCAAGAGCTCTATTAAAAGGATCCCAATTCCCGACTGTCCCGGGATGGAGGAAAAGCATTTAAGGATGGCTCATCGTTGGGAAAACGGGATGCAGGGGAACCAATTATTGTCCAACGGGCTCTGATTACAGTGGGAGCAGAGGAGGAGGAGGAGGAGAAGGGGCTCTCCGGATGCCAGGAGCTGCTTGAGCCCAGTATTGGGGACGGCGCAGCTTTTTCTGCTCCTGCACCGCCCCTGATCCGACTTCTCTGACTGATGCAAAGCCCCGGAGGGTCTGGGGCAGGAGCAGCACTGGGAATTTGATTTAAGATTTACGGCTGCTCGAGGCAGGAACGGAGTTGTCCCTGCCACACCCACTGTCACCGCCGGGTCCGCGGGCTCCTCCCTCCCAGACTTCCAGCGAAAACCAAGAAATTTTCATTCCTGCCAGTCACAGCTTTTCCAGCAGCAGCTGCTCCGCCCGGGGATGAAAATCCCTCCCCAGCTGCTGGAGGGAGCAATGCCCCGCGGGCAGGTCGGGAGGGTCACTGGCAGTGAGTGACAGGGGTCAGGGTTTTTGGGGCGCCGGGGCTGACCCGGCACCTGTTAACGGCCGGCACCTCCTCATTGTGCCGCCGCTAATTTCTCACAGCTCTGGAGGCCGTCACTCCAATTAGCGCCCTGTCCCTTCTCCCCGCTCCCGGACTAACGAGCTCTGGCAGGATTCGGGAGCTTTGCTCGCAGTTAAAGGCTCCCGGTTAACCCTTCACCTGCCCGAGCAGCGCTGCTGCCAAACTCGGGTCATCCAGGGGAGCGCCGGGACCTTTTGTGGAAAGAGGAGGTTCTTCGGGATTGCTTTTAGGAGAAACATTTCTAGTGGAGAAAAGGAGTTGAAAACTAAAGATGGTTTCTGGTTTTCACAGCATCGTTTAGGTAGGAAAAGACCTCTGAGATGGAGTCCAAGTTTTGACTGATCACACGGGGACTCCACCACCTCCCTGGCAGCCCCTCGCAGGGTTTTCTGTCAGGAAACTCCTCCTGATGTCCAACCTGAATCTCCCCCGGCACAGCTTGAGGGCGTTTCCTCTCATCACTAGAAGTTTTGGTTATCCCCAGATTTTATCGTTCTTCCAGGAGCCAGCACACGGACAGCCCTGCTCCCTCTGTGCATGGGTGCCATCGTCCCCAAGGGCACCTCATCCTCAGAGGCTGGGGACCACCGCGAAAGCCCCAAACCCACCCTGCAAAGGAGAGCTTGGGAGCTGCTTGCCTCCCAAAAATTAAAACTGAGGAACAAGGTTAACTTTTCCTTAACCCCCTTTCTGCAGCCAAACAGATGTTCTGTCTTTTGGCAGGGACCAAGCCTTATCAGATCAGAGAGCTTTGAAGGCATCGTGGGGGAATGTCGGGGCTCGTCCCTTCTGGCAGATTCCAGGTGGGATTTGGAGCTGGATTATGTTGCAATTCAGGGCCTTAAGGGATTTTTTCAGCACGTTCTCCCAAAGGCAGGAACCCTCTGCACCAGCACTGAACAGGAAGCAGTGGAGGATATGTCTGCACAAAACAGGACTATTAATATATTTATATTTAAAATATTGCATTACAGCAGCTTGGGAAGAGGCACTGCCGATCCATCCTTCTTCAGCTTTCCCACCATTTCAGGTTAGCTCCAAGTTGCTGAGCATCCTTGCAGCACTCTCCTGGGAGACCCTGGAAATATTTTAAGCCAGCTCCTGGGATGCAGAGGCTTTGAAATGGTGCAGGGGGATTGTGTGGAGGCAGGAAGCCAAGGGGAAGGGGGATCTCATAAAACCCAGACTCAAGGAGATGGGTGAGGAGAAAGCAGCTTTCCCTGTCTGTGGGATGCAGGGGGAGCAGGAGGTGCAGTGGGGTAACAGCAGCAGGACGTGGGTGCAGGGGAGAGGTGGCACACAGGTGCAGGCACTGCAACTGGAGCCTGAACATCAATGCAAGGTGTCTGGAGTGTTATCATAAAAACCAGTCCGACCGGCAGCCAAGGGCGCTGGATCCCAGCCGGTCACGCTGCAGGGACGGCGGCTTTATCCCACTGGGCTGGAGCTCTGAGCTGGAGATAACTCCTAAAAAATGACTTTTTATAAAACAACCCTTCTATTTCCACCTGTTTTGTTACAGCCTTTTGTTACCAATGATTTCTTGGAGTAGGTTCAGATTGGATAGGAGGAAAAAAATCTTCCCTGTGAAGGTGGTGAGGCCCTGGCACAGGGTGCCCAGAGGAGCTGTGGCTGCTCCATCCCTGGAAGTGTCCAAGGCCAGGCTGGACAGGGCTTGGAGCACCCTGGGACAGTGGAAGGTGTCCCTGCCCATGGCAGGGGAACAGAATTACAAGATCAGTTTAAGGTCTCTTCCTGTCCAAACCATTCCATGATTCAATGATTTTGTTGTCTTCAGGATTAGTGCATGGCCAGAATCTCATCTCCCTTCAAACTGGAGAAGAAATGACAGCAGGGGCAGAGAGCCGGCAGAGCTGAGAGACAAAGCTGGCCCCAAAACTGCACTGGGGTGTGAAAGTGTGTCAGGAATGCGATCGTGATTTAAACACCCCCACCCCTAATCCCAGCCTGGGGGTCTGAACTAACCTCGGCCTCTGCTCCGACCACACCCCCTCCTCCAGCTCCTCTTTTTCCATGCTCCTCCCACTCCCTCACCTGCAGGTCCTTAAACCACCTTGGGAGGGCCAAACAAGCTCCAGGTGTCCTCCCCGAGCCCTGCATTAACCCTTTTGGGACCTGGCAGTGCCCCACGGAGGGGAGACAAACGCTGAGAGCTCCCGTTCCTCACCCCTGTTGGGTTTAGCTGTAGGGGGAATCCTCCTCGGCTGCAAGCGATCCCATCTTTGGCTGCTTGACTGCAGAGCTGGTCACTCACAGCCCACAGCAGTTTAAAATCAGGGCAGATGGAGCAGAGCAGCAGCTCCTGAAGTTTCATCCCTGAAGAATTTCTCTAACGAGACCTGAACCAGCAGCAGGAATTAGTGAGAGGAGTTATTTTATCACCAGCCGTGCAAGACTCAGCATACGGCTTCCAACCCAAAACAACCACGTATCCGCCCAAGTGCCAGACAGATCCTTCAGATAAATCAGTCATCCTGTCCTCAGCTTGGATTTGGCAACAAAAACCCCCAAACATCCCTGGCATTGCTGCTCCCAAACCTGTTTGCTGCTCTCTGCCTGTGAAACGCCGCTGGTTTGAGCGGTCTGTTCTCGTAAAAGGGCGGAGCAACCCAGAGCCCGAGCTCTGCCGAGAGCTTTGTGTTTGCTGGAAGGGTGCCCGGCGTCCACGAGTGCAGATGTTGGGGGGAGATTAAGTCTAGGAAGTCTTTCTTCAAATTCACAGAGCTGCTGGCCAGAGTAAAATCTGATATTTAATTCTTTAACCTTTATATCGCAACTGCTGCTGAACTGGGTTTTTTAAGAGGGGTAGGATTACACCCACGGGAGAAGAATTGAAAATCTGTTGCCAGAGTTTTTCCATCGTTTTATTAAAAACTTCCAAAGGTCTAAAATGAAAATGTACACCAACTACAAGGGAACCAATTTGTACACTCACAGTTAAAGTGCTAAAAATTAAACGTTACAAAACCGACACTGGACTACTGTAAACAAATCTACCAAGAGCCGAGTGCAAGTGGGGTCAGCCACGGGCAGGGGCTGCCCCACACATTCCAAGAAGTAAAAATCTCCTGGGAGCTCCTTCCCCTCTCCTGAGAAGCTGGGCGTTGTCACAACACGGACACGGAGTGCCGAGGAAGGGCTGCCCGAGGCGTTCCATGCACCGAGTTCCCCATGCGCGGAGCAAAAGCCGGGAAAACGCCGCGCCTCGGGGGAAAAGCAATCCTGATCCCGTTAGAAAAGAAGCACAAGGGGAGAGGGGTAAAGCTTCACATTCAACTGGACATTCTGCTGCTCAAGGAGGACCTGGGGATGTCTCCTGTGCTCTGCTCCGTGCCCTGGTTTCACCACACGGTCAGAGCTCCCTGCTGCATTCTGGGATCCTCAGTGCCCTGGAGCTGCGCTGGAGAATCGCTCCCCGGAAGGGTGGGCACTGCTCTAGGCTGGCCTGGCTCTGCTCCTTGTGCCCTTCCTGAGGGGTTTTCCCTTCCCTCCTTGTGGGCACTGCTCTAGGCTGGCCTGGCTCTCATCCTTGTGCCCTTCCTGAGGGGTTTTCCCTTCCCTCCTTGTGGGCACTGCTCTAGGCTGGCCTGGCTCTGCTCCTTGTGCCCTTCCTGAGGGGTTTTCCCTTCCCTCCTTGCTGGAACAACTCAGGAGCAATGCTGGATTTGGCCGTGACTGGATTTCAGCCAGAGCCTCCCAGTGCCACACTGTGCTCACCAGATCCCCCCTAGAGCTTAAAGCTTCCAGCACCAAATCTGGAAGAAAAGGGAGAACACGAACACACTGACACCCAAATGTGGCTGTTTGCTGCTGCTGGGTTGTTTATGCTTTAAAAAAGAGCAGCAGCCTCTTGCATGCAATGGGACTGCAGCCCTGATCCGGGACATTTCACGGGAGCTGAAGGGGTTAAGAAAGAAGGAACACCACAAACTCGGGGGGATCTGCTGTCAGTGCAGTTGGGCTGGTAAAGCAGGAGCTGGGGATCCCTGGAACCCTGGGAATGAGGAGCCATGCACTCGGCAGGAAGCTTTGACAGAGCGATTCCACAGAGCAGAGTTTTGGGGCTGCAGCCATCGTGTGCGTGGGAGGGACAGGGATGAAGTTTGGGGGGAGCCAGGCACTGTCCACCTTCCCTGGCTGCTTCCTGGAGAGAGGATCCAGCCTTTGTGGCTGCTGGGGAGGGACAAAGTGCTGCAGGGACATGCAGGGAGCCCAGAGCACCTCGGGGACTGCAGGAACACCCTCCTGGCCGGGGCTTTCAGCTCGGGGGGAATTTAAAGCTTGGCACCAATCCCATAGACCAGGCACCGGGGCTGGAGCTCTCTCCAGGCAGGAACACAACCCAAAACCCCTCCTGGTGCCCCTGCCTGAGATGCTGGTGGGGCCACATTCAAACTGGGAGAACTGGGATGCACTTCAGAGCCCCTGGACAGCACGGTTTGGGAGCTGCAGCGCTGTGAGCCCCAGCAGGGGAACTGCAGCAGAGCTGGGGCATTGTTCCATGGGTGAGGGAGGAATTCCTCTCTTCCCAGGAGGAATGCTCTGCCAGGAGAGCACAGCCTGCTGGCTCAGGTGTTGAAGGTAGAAGGGAGAGGGCAGGGAGGCAAAAATCCCAGCCAGAACCCCAGTCTGAGTTTAATCACCTCCCTGGGGTGACAGGAGCCTGTCCCTTTAGGATCAGCCAGGAATGACTCGGATATTCCCATCTGGAAGCAGCACTGGGACTGAGCCTCACAAATTAACAACACTTCCAGCAGGATCCTTCTCCAAGCTCCATCATTGTTCCTCTCCCTGTCTCTAAACAAGTCAAAGCATTGCTACAAGTTATTAAAAAAAATACTGGAAATGGAGCCAAGAGGATCAACGTAAACCCTTGAGCTTATTTAGTTCAGTTCCAGTGTTAAGGAAAACTCAGCTTATCCAGATTTCTACCAGATCACCCCTCTGAGGCAGTGAGTCAGGAGGAGCTGAATTTGAAAACAGCCTTGGGGCTTCCAGGGAGTTGCAGCTTCTCCAGTTTAAGTCACTCCAAAGGATTTTTCCACAGCTTTGGATGTGGACTGTTACCCCTGGGCCGGGACTATCCTTAGGCCAGGACTATCCTTAGGCCAGGGCTATCCCTGGGCCGGCCCAGGGCTGTTTGCTGAGCAAACAGGCAAAGCAGAGCCTGCTCTGCCCCAGGGCCCTGGGTGCAGCACCTCCCTCCCGGGCTGACAACAAAGAGCTTTGTTATTCCACGCTGGGCTCCCTCCTGACCCGGTGGAAGTAAGAGAGACAATCTGGGATAAATCTGGGAGCCTTTGATTGCACAGCACACAGGTTATGAGCTGCAATTAAAAGGAGTTAATTGTGGAGCAGCTCCTGCCCCGGCCCTGCCCTGGAGGTTGGTGCACAAAGGCTTCTCCAAATGCCTCCAGCAGGTCAGCCAGGGAATTCTGGAAGGACAATGCAAAAATAAGGATTTGTTTCCCAGCAGAGAGCTGCAGTGGTTACTGAGGTAGGTTTGCACCCCAGCAGCGTTTCCTCCTGCTGGGTCAATCTCCACTGAAGCTGCTCCAGAAGTTCTCCAGCACCATCCTTGACTTCTGTCTCCAGTGTATCCCAGGGGATCCTTTCCACACAAAAAAAGCCCAAACTGAGAATTCCCTGCCATGAATCTGCAGAAGGGGATGGAAAGAACCACAGCAGAGCTGGATTGTAACCAAGATCCTGAACTGGGGATCCTGTCTCCTCCTCAAGGAATGCCCTGGCCTTCCAGCTGCCACATCCTCCTTTCCCCCACCTGGTGGCCTCAGTTTCTCCCACCCATCTCTGAATTCTTGCTCAGCACAGAGAATCCTCCCCAGACCAGCCCTGCCATCACAAGGAAGGTGGGGCACCCTTGAATAAATCCTCTGGTTCCTCAGGCCTCAGCTGCTGGGCTTTGTAAACAGGCTCAGCTCTGGCTGTAAGGACGGGCTCTACATTCCTGCTTGGGGGACAAATTCAGCTTTCCTATGATAATCTTTTTTTATTTTTAAATAGATCAGGAACAGGCAATCTCAGCTTTTGTACATGACTCTAAAAAATAAATGGCTGAATATTATCTAGATAACTGCTTTTAAAACCCATCTCTTCCTACAGAAATTGTAAACGAGTAGAAAATTTAAATAGTCTTTTGTAAAAAAGCAAGGACAATACAAGTTATAAAAAAATCGCTCTTCCCTGCCTCTCTCTTCCCCCCACCCTGTGGCGAACTGAGCCTGGACAGCTTTGGGAAGAGCTGCTGATCCTCAGAGGAGCTTCCTTCTCCTGGGGCGTTTCCAGGGTCACCACACGCTGCCAGCTCGCACGGACGTCCCTCGGGCAGCGCTGGGCGTGTCCCTGCAGGGAGGGATTCCTTCAACCATCAAGAGTTCCCTCAAGTCTCATCGGAACAACTCCCAGCACGACCCCGACACCGAGATTGGGGTGCCCACGGAAGGAGGGACGCGGGGAGGGGGAGAGAAGGAAGGGGGAGATTGTTTTCCACAGAGAATAAGAAATTCAGCAGTCGTGTCTGACGAGGAACAGTTATCAAATAAATAATTACCTACGGAGAGGTTCAGAGCACACAACCAGCTTTTAACTCAGTGATTCAAGACAGCTCCGAGGCAAGTCCCACGCAGAGAAGCCGGCCCCGGCTGAGGACGAGAGGCCGAGGATGACTCCGAGGAAGGCACAGCGAGCCCTGGGTGCCCTCAGGCGCTGGTGCCATCCTCCTCGATGACGCGGTTCATGCTGGTGCCGTGCGTGATGTGTGTCATTGGGTTGCTGCTGAGGTCCCTGACGCTGCTGTGCCGCGACTGCTCGTTCAGCCGGTGGCAGCTGCTGTGTCGCGAGTGGTCGGTCAGTCGCGACATGCTGCCGTGAGGTAGTCGTTCCTCCACGCCCCTGTAGCTGCAGGGAGTGTACCTAAGTTAGGGAAACACAGGGATGATCAGCGAGCTGCTGGAGGAATGGAAATAGAGCTCTGGGGAGGAGAGGCATTCCCTGCTCGGCTCAGGCGCTCCCACGGCCCCGGGCAAAGCGGTTCAGCCCCTCGCACTATGGTTCAGCTCCTCGTACAGTGGGTCCCGCTCGGTTCTCCCCCAGCGCTGGCTGGTGTTGGTAATTAGGGCAGTGAAACGCTCGGTGATTAATTAATTACCCTGGGAACCTGTGCCCTTGTTTACTTGGGCGGGGCCAGGAGGATTGACAGACACAAAATCGACTGCCACACGGACAAAAGCAGCCAGGAAAGCGCCGAGCTGACCTTGGGGCAGGTGTGTTGTCCCACAGGGTGGAACACAGAGCGCTCCCGTGCCTGAAAACCAGCGCTGGACACAGCCCTGCTGTGGAATTAATTCACCAAGACCAGCACACACACACTGAAAATATCACGGCATTTTTTCTCTTTCCAGTCCAGACACTGACACGGAGAGGAGATGTCCCAGAACATCCAATTTTAGCAGAATTATGGCCTCGTGTCTGGCTGGAAGGGGTCTGTCCAATCCCAAGGTTTGCCCAGTGAGGTTCTGGACTCCCCAGTCTGGAATTGTCTGAGGACAGGCAGGACAGGGCTTGGAGCAGCCTGGGACAGTGGAAGGTGTCCCAGGGAGGTGGAATGAGAAGATCTTTAAGCTCCCTTCCCAAACCATCCAAAGTGCCCCGAATTTTTGGAGGACCTATCCTGGATTGCAAGATAAGTGTGTATTCTACTGCCACCTGCTAGAGGTGGGGCAGGTCTCTTCTGTTAACTGGACAGGTTTCTTTACCTCTTCCACAACCAATCCTCCCTCCAGGAAATATCCTCTGTTCATGGCCCTGAGTGTTCCTGCATGGCTGATAAAATTCCATCATCCCACTGGGAGATGCTCCACCCAGGGGGAGGAGCCAAGCATTCCTGCCTGGATATAATCTGAGATTTGTGGGACACCAGAGCACCTTTTGCACTGCATTCCCAGAGGAGCAGCTTTGTTCTGCTCTGCATTCCCAGAGGAAGACCAGGCCATTTTCACCACCTCTGGACCTTCAGAGCAAAACTCCACCCTTCTCCAGGATCCCTGCTCCAACAGAACCACACTGGCACTGCTGAGGGCTGAGCCACCATGGGATGGGACTGTGCCACCACCCTGAGCCACCCTGGGATGGGACTGTGCCACCACCCTGTGTCACTGTCACATTTCCTGAAAAATCCCTTCACCAAGATTTCTTCTCCTGGGAAGCTGAGAAGCCTCAGAGAAAAATGAAAAAAAAAATTATCTATTGCTTCTCCCATGTTTTGCTGTTTTGGAATGTGGTTTGGACATTGTTTACCAACCATTGTTTGATTGGTTCCATGTGAATTGTTTTGACTTATAACCAGTCACCACCAGCTGTGTCAGGACTCTGGAGAGTCACAGGTTTTTCATTAATACCTTGTTAAACCTTCTGTCTGTATCCTTTCTCTATTCTTTAATATAGTTTTAGTATAGCATTCTATAATATAATAAAATAATAAATTGGCCTTCTAAGAACATGGAGTCAGATTCATCTTTCCTCCCCACCATGGGGGACCCTGAAAAGACCACACTCCCTGACCCACAGGGTGTCACCTTGGATTCTGGCTCTGTCAGTGTTGTTTTGTATTGCTGCATTGGGTTTTTTTTTTTTAATTTATCATTTTATTTTCCTCTGTTATTCCTGCTCCTGTATCTTTGCCTGAGAGCCCCTTAATTCAAAGTTACAATAATTTGTGGGGAGGTGTCCTAGGGTGACGTTAGGATGCTTGAATCCCCATTGGTGTGTGCTGTTCATGCTGGATATTCTGTTCTGTGCCTTCAGGACTGGCTCTGAAGAGTGAAAGTTTTGTTTTGGTTTTGTTATCAGCCACTCCCCCACGGCTGGCAGGACACACAGACAGGGCAGTACAGAGTGCTGCTCTTGCTTTTTGCTTTGCTCTTGCTTCTGCTCTGCTCTTGCTTTTTGCTTCTGCTCATTACTTAATTCAGCTAAGCATTTCAGCTTATTTTTCAGCTAATTTTTCCCTGGACTGTTTTTCCTTTCCCATTTTTGGAACCACTCGAACCTGCTCTGGACTGGGACGTGGCAAACACGGAGAGTTTGCACCCTGTGGCTGCAGCAGCTGCCCCAGCGCTGGAGGGACTGATAACAGAGTGACCACTCCCAAGAGAGACATTCTGAATTTGTCACCTTTTTCAGAGCAGTGACAGAGTGGTGTCACCTGGTATTGTTCATTTTGTGTGCTGGGGGTGCTGTGCCTGTTAAACAAACAGGTTCTTTCCACTTCTCTCCAAGGAATCCTTCCCGAACTGGTTGTGGGGAGGGGCCGTGTGGGTTTGCTTTCTGGAGGGGCCCCTTTGGAGGTTTTCTCCCAGGTGTGGTCAGACAGGCAGGGAGGAGCAAAGCCAGCAAGGAGCATCTCCTCTCCATCACCTGTAGCTCCTGGGAGGCAAATTACCACTTTTTTGGGGGGCAAATTTCATCTTTTCCACTCCATTTTAACCAGCTCATCAGCACCAGGCACTGCCAGCACACGGCCAAGAGGTTTATGTTTGTTATTCCCTAAAGATTCGCCTTTGGAATCCAAGGGAGGGAAGTGGCTGCACCTCCAGCTCACTGGAGATTCCCTGCAAAACTGTCTCCCCAAAATGCCCTGCTGCTCCTCCATTATTTATCTCCACAACCCAGGGACCATCTGCCCTAAACCAGGACAGGAGGTGTTTTCCATTTCCCCTCCCGGGCATCCCGGCCGTCTGTCCGAGCCGTGTCCGTACCGTCCGTCCCGCGAGCGGTGCAGGCTGCCGTGGTAGCTGCTGACTTTGCTGTGCACGCTGCCCGCCTTGCTCCTCTGCTCGTCCAGCACGGCCAGCTGCGTGGACGAGGCGTGCGTGGAGGTTCCCTGCGTGGAGGTGCCCCGGGACTTGCGGATGATGGGCGTGTTGGGGTCCCGCAGCAGCGACTGCGCGAAGTCCGGCTCCTGCAGCACTTGGCGGCTCTCGTTGACGACTCTGAGCGGAGCAATTAGCGTTAATTAGCGTTAATTAGCGCGGCTCGCAGCCCCGTGGCTGCTCTACAAACACAACAAGTCGCAGGGCTTAGCAAACAGCATCATTTACATGATAATGTCTCTCTCTCTGATTTTGAAGCACCTCCCCATGTGGTTATTTTAGCCCCTTATCTGTTTATTTTAGCTCAGCTGAATCCTTGAAGGATGGAGGAGTCACCAAAAGCTTTCTGTTTTCAAACATCTTAAAGGACAATATTTATTAGGAATTTCTACTCTTTTGTCCGTGCCCTGAATAATCCTGAAATATTTTCTACTCTGCAAATCAGAAATATTTATTAGGGAAGTACCTACCCACACCTACCACAAAACCACACAAACTGTCTCTAAATCGATGCCAACCTTAATCTAAATTAATGCCAACCTTACAGAAGCTCCAAGAAATTCTTACTGTCACTTTATGCAGCTGCTCTTCAGCACCAATGCATAAGGAAGATTAAAAGCAGAGACAAATGCTATCAACTGCAACCGTGGAATTCCAACCTGCATTTAATTGCAATTTAAAGCTCTGATTCAGTTGGCTAGATGCACATTTACAAATAAGAAGTTTCCATTCCACCTAAACACCATGAACTGTTTATTTGACACTTAATTCTTGTTAAAAACATTTTGAAGATGGACAAATGTAGATCTGATTCTGGGAACAAAGAATACTTAGGGAGAAATGAGGAATTTTTTGGGCTGTTGCCTGTCTTGTCCTTCCATGTTCCATTCTGAATAGTGACTTTTCCCCCCATTCCTGCCTTTGCCTCCAGGAAAACCCGACCCAAACTCGTTTCTCTGTAACAAATCCGTGCTCACTCCTTTTTCCTGCGCCCGTGGAAGAAGCTGGCCCACTCAAAACAGGTCTTCTTGCTTCCAACCCAGAACACCGAGGGGATCCCCACCACCAGGGCCATCAGGTACTTCATGAGGAACAAAATCAGATCGGGACGGCTCATCTGAGTGACCTGGGGAGAGAAGAGAGACAAGGAAGGTTCTAGCAGCCAGCCTGGCTCACCACTGGTATGAGCACACTGAAATCACCCCCTGCCCTGAGCCAAAGCAAACATGGGCAGGGTTCCTTTGTTGCTGGCTCTGTGGAGCATGACCAGAGCTCTGCAGGGCCCAGCCTCAGACAAAGGCTCAGCTGCTGGGAGGTCCCGGCCTTGATTTGTGTTTCTGCTCTTTTGTCCCTGCCTTGAATGATCCCGAAATATTTTCTAGTCTGCAAATCAGAGAGAGTCCTTCCTTTGATGGGATTAACCTAGATAGGACCAGGTGCTGTGGCTGCTCTTGGGAAAAATGCCAGTGGGAGCTTCATGGATGGTCAGCACTGATCCTTTGTTCCTTGCAGGGTTTCCTCCCTCGGGAATTCAAGGCTCTGGCCAGGTCCAAGTGTCCCAGCCAAACTTTCTCTCTTCATGGAGATCAGCTGAGCCTGAAAGCCCTCACAAGATCAAATTTTCCAGATGTTTTCATGCCCAAAGGGTTTGTTAGGAGAAGAAGACAAAGATTTTCCTTCCAGGAAGGTATCAGCAAAACAAACCCAGGGGCTTTCTGGAATTGCTAACCTGGCCCTAAAACTGAACCTTCAGGGAGGGAGAACTCCCAGAGCCAGCCTGGAAGGGGCCACCAAGGTGTGGAGGGAAGGGACAACCTCGTGGTGGGGAGAAGAACTCTGTGAGCAGCTGTGTGGTGACCGTGGAATTCCAACAATTCCAGCAACTGGGAGAACTGGGATCCAGGCTGGGAGAGCTGGGGGTGCTCACCTGGAGAAGAGAAGGATCCAGGGAGAGCTCAGAGCCCCTTCCAGGGCCTAAAGGAGCTCCAGGAGAGCTGGAGAGGGACTGGGGACAAGGGATGGAGGGACAGGACACAGGGAATGGCTGCCCACTGCCAGAGGGCAGGGATGGGTGGGATATTGGGAATTGGGAATTGCTGGCTCTGAGGGTGGGGAGGGGCTGGGCTGGAATTCCCAGAGAAGTTGTGGCTGCCCCTGGATCCCTGGGAGTGTCCAAGGCCAGGCTGAAGGGGGCTTGGAGCAGCCTGGGATGCTGGGAAGGAGCTCCAGGAACCCCAGGAGCTTGGAGCAGCCTGGGGTTGGAACTGGCAGAGTTCTGGTCCCTTCCCAAAGCACTCTGTGATCCCATGATCCCAAACCCCCCCTGGCCACTAAATGACCTGGCCTTTAACAAGAGGTTTCCCTGCTTTTTGTCACAGCTGAGGGAGATTTCCAAAGCCTTTGACTTTCCCTACCACCTTGAAAATTTTCATTTTCTCAGGAGATGAGGGCAAGAGAGAACACGGAGGAGAACCAGCAGAATGATCCTGATCCCAACAGGAATAAACTCGGTGCAGAGTGGGATGAGAAAGATCCACAGCTGGCTCAGGGATTGGTGTGGCAGGAAGGTTCAGCTGAGGCTGTTTAACTGGGGGGAGATTCCAGGAAATCCTCCCACGGCAGCAGTGGCTTGGGGACAGATGGTGACAGTGCTGGAAGAGCCACCCCACCTAAGGAAGTGACTGAGCAGCTCAAGGAAACATCCCAGGAGCTGACTGAGACAGGGTGAGGCTGGAAAACTCTGGGAGTTCCCAGGGAACAACCAACCCCCCTTGCAGGAATCTGCTCTGGCCTGGAACAACTCAAAGGTGTGAGAAAAAGAATGGCTGAGGATTGAAATGTGGGGGAAAAAACCATTTAAAAGGGTTTAATCCAGGAAACAGGAAAGAAACACTGCACCAGCCACGAGGGAATTCCATCCTTAGGGACAGGATTTGGGATGGCTTCACAGGGGAACGGTGGGGACAGGAATGGCTGAGTGCCACCAGTGTGTGACAGAGAGTGACAGAGCTGCCCTCTGACCCTGTGGCCTGTGCTGATGTGGAGCACAGGCACAGCCCCCCAGAACAACACCCAGAGCCAGTCTGCCCCCAAAATTACAAATTCAAAGTCAAATCACGCCCTGTGCCAGGGGGATTTGGCACAGATGGGCTCCCAGCCCCCCGAGATATTCCAATTAATAATAATAATAATAATAATAATAATAATAATAATAATAATAATAATAATAATAATAATAATAATAATAATATTCCAATTAATGCTGAGGGGCAGCACAGCTTCCACTGGTTTCACCCAGCACATCCAGGTTTGATATTTTGTATTATTGCATATTTTTGGTCCTGTCAGCACTGGAGATGGAGAAGAGGAGTGCAGGAATGTCCTGAGCAGAATTAGGGGATGTTCCTGAGGAGTTCTCCAGCCACCTCTGCCCCAGGGATGCTGAAGGGTCCTGGGCACCACTGAACCCTCCCACAGCATTTCAAGAGCAGCTCTGAGGTGGTTTTGTAGCCAGACTGTGAGATTCCACCCAGGAACCAACAATATTAACCATTACCCAAGAAAAAATTACCCAGCAAAGCAAAGCTCTCAAACCCCACAACATTATTATTATTATTATTATATCATCATCATTATTATTATTATTATTATTATTATTATTATTATTATTATTATTATTATTATTATTATTATTATTATTATTATTTCATCATGAGCTCGTTTGGCACAGAGTGGAATAAGTGGGGAAATTCATAATTTCTTAATGATTGGTTCATTTTTATATTGAATTATTTATATTCACATTTAATGTCTGTCCACAGGGTGAAGTCTCCCCAAGCAGAACTTCTGGCCTGAAGGGAATTGAATTTTGAATTTTTCATCAAGAACAAAGCAGCAGCTCTAGTGCTAAAGCTCTCAGCTGCTCCCTGCATTAATTCCACCAAGATATTACAATAAAAACCTCCTGGCTCCACGTCTTCCTGCTGAGTGCTACAAATCATTCCAAGGGGAAAAATGAAAATAAATACATCCAGCAAATCCTTCAGGTGAGAGGAAGCACGTCCTGCTCTTTGGCAGAGCGAGCTGTTAAACATTCCACACTTTTCTCCAAACTGAGCCTCAAAGCTTAATTTTTAAAAGCTTAAAATTCATTTTTCTCCAAATTGAGCCTCAAATCAGCCAATTCAGGAGTAACACCCACTGAACTCCCATGAACTGAGTGACTGCACCTGTTGGATACAAAATTCATCTGCAGGCACCAGGTGTTTGTAATAATTAACAACATTTATATTAATGAACAGGGGAAAAATGAAACTTGAAGTGATTCTTTAAGGTTTGTTGGGCTGATAATCAAATGTTTGAGCCCAAAGGTGCTGGGGCACCTCCAGCCCCAAACACTGGGACAGACCAGTTTAAAAACAGCAAAATTGGGCAAAAACTCACTCATGTTTATCACCAAAATTTAGATTTTTTCACTGCCCAGCTCTTAAGGAAGAGTCAAAAATCCAAATTAATTCACCCCACATGAAATGATGAATTCATCTGGAATGTCCAAACTCGGCCAAAATATTTCAGTATTTCCCCCAAGCACCCGTGATCATTCATAAATTCTATAAATGACAGAATTTCTGTCAAATCCATTTTCCTGACAGGAAATGGAAGCAGAACTGAGAGGTGAGACCTGGGCAGGATCCCTGGCTCCAGTTCATCCTCCTGGGGAGAGGAGGTGCTGCAGGGATCAACAATCAGTGAGTTCATGGCACAAAGGCACTGAGGCATTTTCCATCTGTGCTTTTCAAAATTCAGGCTCTGAGGAAACCTCTGGGTTTAAAAGCAGATTTTTTTGAGCATTACCTGACTCTATTTATATTTAAACCTGAATAAATAGTTTATTATCTATTAAATATTGGTTGATTTAAGAAACCTCCCCGAAAGCTGAACTAGGAAAAGGAGTTGAAATGAAGTTCAGGAGAATTTAAAATTTATTTTCACCTAAAGCTGTAGAAAAGGCTTCCAAAACTGAATAATAAAACTATTGTAATAAAAGTGTAAATATCACAGAGTAGAAAACTTAAAAGTTTTAAAATATAGTAATGTGTAAAACAAGATGAAAGCTTTAAAACAAAAGCTACTCCTTCTTCTTCACCTTCTTCTTCATAATTTAAATAATATTGTGTAATTAAATAAGTCCACATTGTGAGCCACAAATGGTTCTTCAATTAAAAATAATTTAAATATAATTTCTTAATTAAGCAATTTATCCTTAAAGAACCTTATAAAGAGAGAAATGCAGCTCCATTTTTAATTTATTACAATAAAATACTATCAAACTCACAGTTTGTGAGACTACAATATAAATAAAAACTAATAAATATACAAAAAGTCCTGTCTCACACACTGAATCCCAACCCTAACAAAAAATAAAACCCCAAATCCTGCACAATATTGGAGGTACAATTCAAGATTTAAGGATATTTTAGCAAGGCATTTCTACATTTTTGGGTTGCAGCATTTAATTGCTGAGCCACAGTGGATTTTCAGTAGGGAAAATGCCCCATCCCTGTGTTAGCCTGTAAAATGTGGGATTTCCTCACCCCCCAGCTCTCCCCAAAGCAGTTTCAGATCCTCTGCCCCATTAAATCCCCTGTTCAGTGTAAAAGCAGAGCCTGAGCAGCGTTCCAGCTCTGCAATAACAATTATCACTTTTTATTTTGGTCAGAGCTGGGCATGTGGCAATGCCAGCAGATCCCTCAGCACCAGAGAGTGAATCCCACTGCTGATGGAAAAAAACCCCTCTTAAACCCAATTTTAGCATCTGCATTCCTGTTACAGCTGAGACAAGAACTGGGAACATCTCCCAAGGAATTTAATTCTGGCATTTCTCGCTTCCCACTTGGCCAGACCCTTCCTAATGGCTCTGATCTCAAGAATCCTGGACCAAAGGCTTTCAAAATTCACTCTGGAAAGCTCAAATCCAGACAGAGATCTCCTCTAGGCCTGAAAAAATGGGATAATTTTTTTTTTTTTAGATAAAACCTGTGTGTTCTGAGCACCAGGAGCTGCTTCTCAGTGTCAGGGAGAGCAGGGCCCTGTGTCCTCAGAGATGGGAACTTTTCCCAGAGGGAAGAGAATTCTGCTGCTGGTTTTGTTTTCCTCCAGACCTGACTGCATCCCCAGGAATGTAAAAGGGGTTTGTGCACTCCAGGAACAAAAGGACTTGGAAATTTCATGGATTTGCAGAAAGGTTTGGGTTAAAAAAGACCTGAAAGCTCATCCAGTTCCAACCCTGACATCTGCCACCATCCCAGGCCGCTCCAACCCAACCTTGGGTGGTTTTTTTAAAATTATTATTTTAATTTTTTAATTTTTTTTTAAATTCCAGTCAGGAATTCTCAGGGAATTCCATGCCAGGGCAGGATTTCCCTGCAGATCTGGGCTCTGAGGAGAAGGAGGAGCAGCAGGATTTGGGCTGAGGGCCCCACGCCCGGAGCTGCTCAGACTCATCCCGGGAGGCCTCACCCAGCAAGTTCTGTCAGGTACCGAGATCACAAATGAAATAAAGATATTTCTGTGACCTATTTCTTGGAAATAAAGGTATTTCTGCAGCCAGTTCCTTCCCTCCCATCTGCTGGGCTGCTGCAGAGCACCCAGCAGAGAAGTTTTTCCCTCAGTGAATCCAGGAATCCTCAGCAACTGTGGGATTGGCTGGGCCCCATGGAGGGGATGGTGAATGTGCCTCCATGTTCTCAGAAGGCTAATTTATTATTTGATGGTGTTATATGATATTAAATGCTATATTAAACTATACTAAAGATCAGAGGAAGGATACAGACAGAAGGCTGCAAAGAATGACCACAAAAACCCCGGACTCCCTGCCACGGCCTGACCGTGCTCGGCCATTAAATACAAACAAATCATCTGCTGCATAAACAAACTCCAACCACATTCCAAAGCAGCAAAAACCAGGAGAAGCAAGTGAGATAATATTGTTTTCCTCTTTCTCTGAGGCTTCCCAGGAGAAGAACTCAGGGCAAAGAGGATTTTTTGGGAAATGGGACAGTGAGAGGGAACGCTCGGGTTCGGAGGCGTCGCTTCCCTCACGGAGCAGGAGCTCAGCAAGGAGCTTAAAAACACCAATTTCCACCAATTTCCACCATTTTCCACCTTCCCCCAGGGAGAACACGGCTGCTCCGTGGGCACACTGCTCATTCCTGTGCTTTTCTAACTCATTCCTGAGTATTTGCCCCTCCTGCCCCCGAAATGATCAATGACAGCTGCTTTATTCCTGACAGAGACGTGAGGAGCAGAAATTACCGAGCAGGGGCTGGCTGAGGGGGGAAAAGCCAAGCACAGCACCTGTGCCCTCCTCTGGGGCAAGCCCACCAATTATTTATATTTCCTTCAGGATAAAAAGCAATGAAATTCAAATTAACCCCTGTTTTGGTTGGAAATGGGAAGAGAGACGGAAAAGAGCAAAGGGAATCTGATGCAGAGGCCTCAATTTCAGAAGCGTTTCCGTCCTGCCACTGCTCTGAGAGCCAGGATTACACTCACAGTTTGTTAACATGGTAGGATTTATCACTGTAAAGTAAATTACTGTTATTATTACTATTAAAATCTTGTTTCATTGATTAAAAAGCAGTGAAATTCAAATTAATCCCTGCTTTTGTTGAAAATGGGAAAGAGCAAAGGGAATCTGATGGAGCCACCTCGATTTCAGAAGTGTTTCCATCCCTGCCAGTGCTTTGGTTGCATGGGAAGAGAGACGGAAGAGCAGGGAATCCGACTCAGATTTCAGAGCGTTTCCTCCTGCACTGATCTGAGAGCCAGGATTTACACTCACAGTTTGTTAACAGGTAGGATTTATCACTGTAAAGTAAATTACTGTTATTATTACTATTAAATCTTGTTTCATTGATTAAAAAGCAGTGAAATTCAAATTAATCCCTGCTTTTGTTGAAAATGGGAAAGAGCAAAGGGAATCTGATGGAGCCACCTCGATTTCAGAAGTGTTTCCATCCCTGCCAGTGCTCTGAGATCCAGGATTCCACTCAGTTTGTTTTCTAGTCAAATGTGGTAGGATTTATCACTGTAAAGTAAATTATTATTAAAATCTTGTTTCATTGCTTAAAAAGCAGTGAAATTCAAATTAACTCATGGTTTTCTTGAAAAAGCAAGGGGAAAGAGCAAAGGGAATCTGATGGAGCCACCTCAATCTCTGAGATCCAGGATTTGTCACTGTAAACTATTATTATTATTATTATTATTATTATTATTATTATTATTATTATTATTATTATTATTATTATTATTATTATTATTACTATTAAAATCTTGTTTCATTGATTAAAAAGCAGTGAAATTCAAATTAGCCCCTGCTTTTGTTGAAAGTGGGAAAGAGCAAAGGGAATCTGATGGAGCCACCTCAATCTCTGAGATCCAGGATTACACCCACAGTTTGTTTTCCAGTCAAATGGGGTAGGATTTGTCACTGTAAATTATTATTATTATTATTATTATTATTATTATTATTATTATTATTATTATTATTATTATTATTATTATTATTATTATTAAGGCTTAGGCTGGGAACAGCTTCAAAGCCAACCCAAGCTGAAAGGAATAAATCAATATTAAATATAAATGAATAGAATAGAAATTCAAGAATAAAAAGAAATAAATAGAACACTGTAATAAAAGTTTATAAAATTATTAAAAATGTTTATAAAATTTAGAACATCTTGACTGGGAACAGCTGTTCAGGGGCAAATCCACCCTTTTCAGCCCAGGTTCACCTGACCACACCAAACCCATCATAAAAAGAAATAATGCAATAAAAGATATAAAATAAAATGAAATAATGCAATAAAAGAAATAGAATAAAATGAAATAATGCAATAAAAGAATATAAAATGAAGCAAAATGAGACAATTCCCAAAATTGAAACACGAGGAGTAACAGAAGTTGGCCAAAGCATTGCCCTGATTTGGAGCCAGCTCATCAATTCTGGTATTTCTTATCAGTTTGGACATTTCTTATCACTTCTGGATATTCTCAGCTTTGTTTCACGCTGGTGAAAATGAGAAATAATTTTGATTTTTCCAGGAGGAATCCCCAATGTATTCCCTGGAATATTTTGATTTTTCCAGGAGGAATTCCCAGTATATTCCCTGGAATATTTTGATTTTTCCAGGAGGAATCCCCAATATATTCCCTGGAATATTCTGATTTTTCCAGGAGGAATCCCCAATATATTCCCTGGAATATTTTGATTTTTCCAGGAGCAATTCCCTGTGCCACTGCCAGGAAACCCTGCAGTTCTGTGCTCAGTAATGTCCTGACTTTAATCAGGGAAAATAAAAAGACAAATTCCATTTTTTGGGAATAACCCCCAGCTCCTCATTCAGATTTGCTCCATCTCTTTTGATTAATCTGGGAAATTTTTCATTTCAATTTCTGGGTTTTTTTCTCCACCTTTTTTTTTTGTTTTGTCTGATTTTTTTTCCCTTTAAGATGGAATAATTGCACCCAACCAGAAGCAACTCCTGAGGGCAGATTGGAGCAAATCCATTCCCTCTCCTGAGGGGAATTCGAAGGGGGAAAGAAGGAGAGGGAGGAAAATTCAATTTACAAATGGATTGATTTTGTTTCAGCTCAATTTCACTCTGGAGAGTGGAGAAAATGAGGAAAAAATTGAAAAAATGGGGAAAAAATGGGAAAAAATGGGGGAAAATGGAATTTTTGTCCACAAAATCAGAAATTCCATCCTGACTCAAGCAGCCCTGCAAAGCCATGGACAAGAATTAATTCTTGCCAGGTTTTATTGAAGTTTCTTTTATTTCAGACCAATTTAACCCCAAGGAGTGGGGAAAATAGAAAAAAATGGGGGGGAAAAAAAAAATGGGAAAAAATGGGGGAAAATGGAATTTTTGTCCACAAAATCAGAAATTCCATCCTGACTCAAGCAGCCCTGCAAAGCCATGGACAAGAATTAATTCTTGCCAGGTTTTATTGAAGTTTATTTTATTTCAGACTAATTTAACCCTGGGGAGTGGAGAAAAGGGGGGAAAATGGGAAAAAATGGAATTTTTGTCCACAAAACCAGAAATTCCATCGTGACTCAAGCAACACTGCAAAGCCACAGACAAGAATTAATTCTTGCCAGGTTTTATTTCAGAGCAATTTCACCCCAAGGAGTGAAGAAAATGGGGAAAAAAATGGAAAAAATGGGAAAAAATGGAATTTTTGTCCACAAAAATGGAGAAATTCCATCCCATTGATCCAATTCCACCGTGCCATGGGCAGGGATGCCCCATCTAAAATGTTCAGTAGAATGAGAAATGAACCATTATCAGCTCCAAAAGTGCCTCTGTGGAAATGGGAGGTGACAAAATGCTGAATTCTTGAGCGAAAACTCAAGAATTTTTAGCCCCTGCCAGCAGGGGAGAGGATTTGAATCCTTTCTGGATTTTAATCCTAATATTAAAAGCCATTGCTCCAAGGTTGTCAGATAATGCACTGAAATTTGGGGTAAAAAATTCAGTGTTGACAGGAATGAATTTTATTTTTAAATAAAATAAAATTAAAATTCAATTCAATTTTATTTTTAAATAAAATAAAATAAAATAAAATGAACAATTAAAAAAAGTTAATTTAATTAAAATGAAATAAACACCAGCCAGGGATGGGAGTGAGGGGGTGAAAAAAAAAATCTCATTTAAATTTATCCCACAGCAATGGAATGAAACAGAGTGGAGAGGAAAGAAAATAGGGGGAAAATGGGATTGTCTATTTTTGTTGCAGATAAAAATGAAATTTGCAATTACATCATCTGACAGCTCAGAATAATTAAGTTCTTCCAAACACCAGGGCAATTTTAATTTTTTTTTAAGAGATCAGAAGGAAAACAGAGAAGATTTTGAGATAAGCACAGGAACTGCTTCAAAGAACTCAGGGAAAATTACTTTTCAAAGAGTTTTGCTCATCATTCCTGCAGAAAAAAAAAAGTGAAATAAAGTGAAATCATCTCCCCATGGGATTCCCAAATCCCAGGAATTTCCATCTGAGGTGCTCATTTACATTCAATCCTCAAAAAATGGGCAATAAAAAATCTCCTTCTTTTATGGCATGATTACAAAGATCCAACAGAGGCTGCTCAGGATCTCAAAAGTGAATTTAAAAGAGTTTATTCTGATTTTTGAAGGGGCCTGATTGGACTTTTTCTACCCTTTTTCCAACCCATTTTCCTCAGAAACGTCCCCAGAATTTTGCAGCAAAAATCCCAACCCAAAACCCCCCAGGAAGAGCCAGAGGGAGCCCCTGGGAGAGCTCAGGAATTCCCAGCACAGCTGCAAAAGCCTCTGAAATGTTGATTTTTCCTTTTTTTCCCCTTTTTCTCTCTAAATCTGAAATCTCTCCCAGGGCTGAGTCTGGCCCTGGAGCACCAGGGAGTCAGTTCAGGTTTGGATTTGGGAGAAATGAATCCCAAAATTTTCTTTACTCTGCAAGAAATCTGATTTTTTTTCTTGATTTAAACTCCTGATTTTCACAGGAGAAATTCACATTTCACTTTTGAACCAAATTCATCCCAATCTGAGACCTTTTCCCACAAATTGGGGCAGTTTGGATTTTAATTTTGGAATTCCAAGAGGAATAAAACTCCTTGGAAGGAATAAACCACAAGGGTGTGGAACAGCAGATAAATCAACTTCAAAAGTTGGTTTGTTTTGGTTTTTTTTTTTACTGCTTTTTCCTTTTATTTCTGGGATCAGATGGGAAGAAAATCACAACTTTAATCATTTGGAACCAAACTCTGAGCCCAAAATTTCATCCCTGGATCTGCTTGAATTGCCACAGGATTTAAATCTGAATTAATCCCACAGGGTTTGAATTTCAATCCCACCAATTCCATCAAGAATTGAAAAAAAATGGAAGAATTCCATTGAAATTCCATGGAAGAAATTGCAAATGAAGAGAGGAAAGAGAGAAACTTGGAGAGCTGAAAAAACCAAACCAAGAATTGCTCCAGAAAGGTGAAATTCAGCCCTGGGAACCACCAGGGGATCTTGGGTTATTTCCTGCTTTTCTTCATTAATTCATTAAGAAAATTCATTTCTTCAGCTCCTTGTTGGAATATTCCTGTGTAGATTCCAAATTTTAGGAGGAATTTTACCTCCTCCAGAAAAATAAAAATATCCCAACCTGGATAAAAAGAGGCTCAGGACACTTTCAGCTCAGTGGGAACAGAAATTTCATTTTTTTTCCCCCATTTTCCCCCAAATTTTGGAGCACAGAGGGCAGGACAGATATTTATATATATTTTATATTTTGGATTTTTTCCAATTAAACTCTTTTCCAAATATTAAAATGAACACTCTGTGTGTTAAGTTGGAAAGTTTTGCTGTATTCATCTCTTTTAATTAATGCTGCATTCATCTCTTTTAATTAATGCTGGATTCATCCCTTAAGCAGTGTGGTAAAATGAAGTTTTTTAGCATAATATTAAAATCCAAACCCTGGAATTCTTTGCTTTTTCTTGGCCCTCATTGGCCTAATTTTGATTCTTATTTTGATCACTTTTAAATATCTAAAATTGGAATAAAAGTGAATAAAAGCATTTTTCACCAACTCCTCCTTCAGCCCCTGCCCGTGAGGAGAGGGAGAACTGGGACATGGATTCCCTGCCCTTGTGGCAAAGAAGTTTTTATTCCAGTTTTTTATTTCCCAAGGAAAACTTTTATTGAAGTTTTTATTTCCCAAATTTGTCCAAAAAACCCAAAAGAATCCAGAGCCAGGTCAAGGCAGGAACCATCCAGGAATGCCAGGGGGTGAATTCCCACAAAAAGGCACCTCGAGGCTCTCCCCACCTGGGAATATTCCTCATTTTTTTGGAAATATTCCTCATTTTTTTGGGAATACTCCTAATTTTTTTGGGGAATATTTCTGATTTCAGCCAGCCAAATAAACACAATTTCTGGTTTTTATCTGAGCAAACTCTCTGCTTGGGAACATTTCTGATTTTGGGAACATTTCTGATTTTGGGAATATTTCTGATTCCAGCCAGCCAAACAAACACAGCATTCTGGTTTTCATCTGACCAAACTCTTTGCTTGGGGATATTTCTAATTTGGGGAATATTTCTGACTTCAGGCAGCCAAATATTGCTGGTTTTTATCTGACCAAACTCTCCACTTGGGAATATTTCTCTTTTTGGGAATATTTCTGATTCCAGCCAGCCAAATAAACACAGTTTCTGGTTTTTATCTGACCAAACTCTTTGCTTGGGAATATTTCTAATTTTGGGAATATTTCTGATTTTGGCAGTCAAACACGTTTCTGGACATTCTACTGGGAATATCTAATTTAGAATTCTATTCAGGCAGCCAAACAAGAAAGTTTCTGGTTTTTATCTGACCAAACTGTCTGCTTGGGGATATTTCTGATTTGGGGAGCATTTCTGACTTGCAGGACCCAACCAAGGCAGTTCCTGGTTTTTATCTGACCAAACTCTCCACTTGGGAATATTTCTCATTTGGGAATCTGGGAATATTTCTGATTTGGAACAGCCAGGCCAAATAAACCACATTTCTGGTTTTTATCTGACCGAACTCCTGGGGAGTTGCATTGGGAATATTTCTAATTTTGGGAATATTTCTGATTTGGGAGCTTTCTGAGCAGGCACCAAACAGTTCCGGTTTTTTCTGCGAACTCTGCGGAATATTCTAATTTGGGAATATTTCTGATTAGGGACTATTTCTGAATGTTCAGGCAGCCAAATAAAGAAAGTTTCTGGGTTTTATCTGACCAAACTGTCTACTTGGGAATATTTCTGATTTTGGGAGCATTTCTGATTGCAGGTACCCAAACCAAGGCAGTTCCTGGTTTTTATCTGACCAAATTCTCCACTTGGGAATATTTCTAATTTTGGGAATATTTCTGATTTGGAAATATTTCTGATTTTGGGAACATTTCTGATTGCAGGCACTCAAACCAAGGCAGTTCCTGGTTTTTATCTGACTGAACTCACTGGGGAATGTTTTTAATTTTGGGAATATTTCTGATTTGGGAATGTTTCTAATTTTGGGAATATTTCTGATTTTGGGAGCATTTCTGACTGCAGGCACCCAAACCAAGGCAGTTCCTGGTTTTTCTCTGACTGAACTCACTGCTTGGGAATGTTTCTAATTTTGGGAATATTTCTGATTAGGGACTATTTCTGATTTTGGGACCATTTCTGATTGCAGGCACCCAAACCAAGGCAGTTCCTGGTTTTGCTCTGACCAAACTCTTTGCTTGGGAATATTTCTGATTTTTGGGAGCATTTCTGACTGCAGGCACCCAAACCAAGGCAGTTCCTGGTTTTTCTCTGACTGAACTCACTGGGGAATGTTTCTAATTTTGGGAATATTTCTGATTTGGGAATGTTTCTAATTTTGGAAATATTTCTGATTTTGGGAGCATTTCTGACTGCAGGCACCCAAACCAAGGCAGTTCTGGTTTTGCTCCGAGCCCCAGCAGGTTCTGGAGCAGACAGGAGGATCCACAGCGCTGACCCTGCAGGAGCAGCTGCACTCCCCACCCCCCTCTCAGGGAATGTTCCAGAAGGAGTTCCTGTGGCATCATCTCCCATGGCACAGATGATGTCACGCCCCAGTGGATTTTTAACCTCAGATTTGCTGGAGTTGGCAAAAATCAAAATCCCCAGAGCACAAAACCCTTTTATCCACTGTGGGATGGGCTCCCCTCTCCTCTCTGCTCTCAGAAACATTAGAAATTCATTAAATAACATGAAAGCTTCATAAAAACAAGCTGTTATTTCACCCCTGAGGGGTATTCCCCACTAAACTCCTCCTTTGCCCGAATTTAAGGATGGATTTCACCACCATGAGCTGAGGATAAAATCATTTCCTCCCTCCCAGCTTTGGGAATCCTGCTCAGTTATAAATCTGGATTGTTTCCTATGGGAAGAGGGTTTAGTTTGAGGGGAAAAAAATCCAGCTGGAAGGGTTAAAAGGAAAAAAACCCAACCCCTCTAATGCTCCCTGGGGTCTGCAGGTCCTTCAACCCAATTTGATGTGAATGAAACCATTATTGTTCTTTTGACTCCTGCTGGGCCATTGCAGCCACGGCTTGCCAGGGATTTCAGGAGCTTTTTCCTACACGTTTTCATCATTGCAGCCCTCAGTTTCCAGGTTTAAAACCAAGTTTTTGCTCAAAATTTTGCCTCCTCCAAACCCTCGTGATGTTAGAGATGTTTAATTTCGGTTATTTCAATATTTAAATTGGAATTTCCATCAGCAGGGGGTGGGTGTTGGAAATGAATCAAGAGAAAGAAAGCCACGTGTCCCTCCTTTTTTTTTCTCTCTGTTTTTTTTTTTCCCCTCTGTTTTTAAGCATCAAATTAAATCCTGCAGCAGTGAGGACTCAATCAAACCAATGGAACTGCTCACACCCACACTGCCACAGATTTCCTGCCATAAAAATGCTCCCACATTGGATGGGAGGGAAAAGTCCCACCTTAATAAAACCTAACAGAGAGGGAAAGAAACCAAAGCAGAAAGGGTTAAAAGGCAAGAAAAGGATTATTGTCAAGCCTAAGCCAAACCTTTAAGTGATATTTGATTGCATTAAAATGTGAGCTTTGATGACTCAGCTGGTGTTTGAACTGCTTCAGAGCCAAAATGTTCATTTTTAAATTTCCCTCTGCGTGCAGCTGTAAAACAGAGCTTTGCTGTAAAACCCTCTGGAAATCAAGTTTCCCTTCAAATAATTTATAGGAAATATCTAAGGAATGTCATTCCAAAACCAATCTGCCATTTTTGGCCCAAAATCAGGCCATTCATCCCTAAAATACTTTCTTTTCAACAGTATCTGAATAAACCAGGGCAGAGTTTGATCTCAGTGCCCTCAGAGGCTTCTGTTCCTGTGATAACTCAATTAAACCCAGCAGATAAATCTCAGATTCTTGAAAAAACCCCAAAGCTGATGAGCTGCAAGCTCTGGTTTTTTTCAAGGCAGATTTTATACAGATGTTCCCAGCACAAAATGAGGACAAAACCTCCCCCCCAAACTGCTACAGATGAACGAGAACTGATGAGAACTCAGCTCAAACTCCCAAACTCCTCACCAGCAAAACTTCCAAAGACCAAAAACAAACTCATCAAGCCCTGGTCTTGAGGTTGGTTTAAAATAACATCTTCTGTAGGTGCCACAGAGCCCAGAAACTCCAGGGAAAATCACCAAGAGTTGATGGGAATTCTGATTTCCCAGCAACACCCAGGCTAAGGAATTTTATCCCAGTAATTTGAGTATGGCAACAACTTTTTAAAAATTTTTACTGGGAACAGCAGAGTTTTGAGTGAGGAACTCAAGGAGGAACTCTCCACTTCCACCTGGTGCAGCTTCCACACCTCCTGCAGGAATTTCTTCCCATTCTGAGGAAGCTTTTCCCCATGAGCCCTCTCTGAGACCCCCCCCAGGCTGCTCAGCCCAGCCAGGCCAGGCCCAAAGAGCAGCCACAGCCCCTCCTGCCTGGGGCTTCTCATCATTCAACTTCTGCTCTTGTCAGCCAAGCTCTGCTCCCTGCAGACCTTCAGCTGCTTCAGCAGGGACTTTCATGGCTGGGATGGGGCTCACAGGGCCCTTCCTGAGGCTCCAGGAGCCTGGGGGAGGTTCCCAGAGGGAAGGGCACCACCCCCAAGGACACAACAGCTTTGTGTGAGCAGCACTGGGACCTGTGACAAACACAACCCCGGGCAAAGGAGGGAACTCCACTCCCAACATCTGCTGGGGGTGCAGAGAGCACCAGAAGGTCTCTGGAGTCAGCCCAAGGCTCACATTCCAAGGGATTCCACTGCTCCAAATCCACCATCTTCGTGCCCACCACTATCTTTGTGCCCACCAACTCCACCCCTTCCAGAGGGAGAGTGCACAAAGAATCCATTTTCCCCCAAATAAATTCAAATTTTCTCCATCCCCTTTGTTCTCAAGACACATTTCAGGTGTGAAAACGCAAAAAAAAAAGACAATGGAAAGCCAAAAAAGGATGAGGGAAGGGAAGGTTTGGGAAGGTTTGGGAAGGGAAGGTTTGGGAAGGGAAGGTTTGGGAAGGGAAGGTTTGGGAAGGTTTGGGAAGGTTTGGGAAGGTTTGGGAAGGTTTGGGAAGGTTTGGGAAGGGAAGGTTTGGGAAGGGAAGGTTTGGGAAGGGAAGGTTTGGGAAGGGAAGGTTTGGGAAGGTTTGGGAAGGTTTGGGAAGGTTTGGGAAGGTTTGGGAAGGTTTGGGAAGGCTTGGGAAGGTTTGGGAAGGTATGGGAAGGTTTGGGAAGGGAAGGGAAGGTTTGGGAAGGGAAGGTTTGGGAAGGGAAGGTTTGGGAAGGGAAGGTTTGGGAAGGTTTGGGAAGGGAAGGTTTGGGAAGGTTTGGGAAGGTTTGGGAAGGGAAGGGAAGGGAAGGGAAGGGAAGGGAAGGGAAGGGAAGGGAAGGGAAGGGAAGGGAAGGGAAGGGAAGGGAAGGGAAGGGAAGGGAAGGGAAGGGAAGGGAAGGGAAGGGAAGGGAAGGGAAGGGAAGGGAAGGGAAGGGAAGGGAAGGGAAGGGAAGGGAAGGGAAGGGAAGGGAAGGGAAGGGAAGGGAAGGGAAGGGAAGGGAAGGGAAGGGAAGGGAAGGGAAGGGAAGGGAAGGGAGGTGTTGAGCTGCTCACCTGGAAGGGACAGGGGATGTGGTACTCCCGGCAGCGCTCCTGGATCCACGTGGTCTCCCACACGCCCCGGTAGGCCTGCTCGTAGAAGTAGCAGCCGATCACCACCAGCAGGGGCACGAGGTAGAGCACGCTGAAGACGCCGATGCGGATCATGAACTTCACCAGCTTGTCCTGGTTCTCCTTCTCCAGCGGGATCTCGATGCGGACGCGGTTGAGAGAGATGATCCCGGCCAGCAGCAGGGACACTCCCACCACCACGTACAGGCAGAGAGGAGCCAGCACGAAGTAGCGCAGCGCGTCCACGTCGTAGAGGCCGACAAAGCAGACGCCGCTGATGTTGTCGCCCTCGATCTTGTTCATGGCCAGCAGGATGATGGTGAGGGTGCCCGGGATGCCCCAGGCGCTGGCGTGGAAGAGCAGGGCCTTCTTCTCGATGGCCTCGCTGCCCCACTTGGGCACGGCGGCCAGGAACCAGGTGATGGTGAGGATGACCCACCAGACGCTGCCGGCCATGGTGAAGAAGTAGAGCACCATGAAGAGCATGGTGCAGGCCTTGTTGTGGGAGCCCTGGGTCACCGTGGAGGCCTTGTACTGGGAGGGGCTGGAGGCGTTGCAGGCCACCCGGTCCTCCAGCAGGAAGCCGATGAAGAAGATGAGGGACACCATCATGTAGCAGACGGCGTAGAAGATGATGGGCCTCTCCGGGTAGCGGAAGCGCGTGACGTCGATGAGGAAGGTGAGGAAGGTGAAGAGGGTGGCCGAGAGGCAGACGATGGAGATGACGCCGATGAAGTAGCGGGCGAAGGACAGCTCCTCCCGGCGGAAGTACATGTTGGGGCAAGGAGGGGAGCAGTCCCGCACCCTGAGGAAGGAGTAGCCCAGCTCGGGGTCGATTTTCAGCTCGCGGGGACACCAAAAGCCGTAATCCCTCTGGACGGCCATGGGCGCCTCCTCTGTGGGCTCGCCGGCCAAGTTGAGGTCAACCAGGCGAGGATAGGGCTCGTCACAGTCTGGGAACCTAAAAAGAGGAGTTTGGCAGGAATGTACTCACAGTTTACAAGGACTGGGAACCTCGCTGCACACAGAATTCACAGAGTCACAGGTTGGAAGAGACCTTAAAGATCACTGAGTCCAACCCAACCCCAACAGCTCAACTGAACCCTGGCACCCAGTGCCACCTCCAGGCTTTGTTAAACACACCCAGGGATGGGGACTCCACCACCTCCTTAGGCAGAACATTCCATAACTTTATCACCCTTGCTGTAAAAAACTTCTTCCCAATATCCAGCCTGTATTTCCTTTGCTGTGTGCTCTGGTTGTGTCAGTGCTGCTGGAGACAGAGCCCAGCCCCAGCTGAGCACAGGCACCTTTCAGGAGCTGTGAGAGTGATGGGGGCACCCCTGAGTCTCCTTTTCTGCAGGCTGAGCACCCCCAGCTCCCTCAGGGGTTCCTCTCAGGGTTTGTGTTCCCAGCCCTTCTCCAGCCTCGTTGTCCCCTCTGGACGTGCTCAGTGTCCCAAGGTCCTTCCCAAGCTGAGGGCCCAGAGCTGGGCACAGCACTCCAGGTGTGCCCTCAGCAGTGCCCAGGGCAGGGGAAGGATGATCTCCCTGCTCCTGCTGGCCACGCCATTCCTGACACAAGAATCAGGATTTCTAGGTGTGACTTCAGTCAAACCAACTGGAGCCAAACCAGACAATCCAAAACATGGGGAATCCATCAAATTCTGCACTGTTTAGTCACAAACTCATCCTGCAGCACAATGCTGAAACTATAAAAGAAGTTTAAAAGTAGAACAGGTGAGGAGCCCATTTGAGCTTCAAGAATGAAGGTAAAAATGCAAAATCCATCCCAGGAAATCCATAAATTCAAGCCCATGGCAGCAGGATTTTAAAAACATTTTAAAGCCTTTCCTAAGCAGCTGCACTTGCTGCCATCAGACAGGGCAGTGAGGTGGTGACACCACAATTCCAACTACCACTGCCAG
Source organism: Serinus canaria (assembly GCF_022539315.1). Taxonomy (NCBI): domain Eukaryota; kingdom Metazoa; phylum Chordata; class Aves; order Passeriformes; family Fringillidae; genus Serinus; species Serinus canaria. The sequence continues at coordinate 111,519,654 of NC_066316.1, forward strand.
CAGTTTTCATAAATGGAATTAGGATGAAGATATTTGTGTAGTTGACACCAGCACTAATAAATGGAATTATGATGGAGATATTTGTGTAAATAAAGCTCTGACTGGGGGCTCAGGACTGCTGGAGTTTCAAAGGAGAGATTGGAGCAATACCAGTAACATCCTCTGACTTAGTTAACTAAAATAGTTTTAATTGTTTTTCATTCTCTCCAATCCAACTATTTCTTCCTATTACTGCTCCTCAGTTTCATTAACTGTTGGAATCACTTACAAAAAACAATAAAGCATGAAGATCCTGTTTTTAATTTCATGCATGTTCTGTCTCAAACAGCTTGGAACACCACTGGATGGTTTTTCCATAAATTTATTTGTGCAATGTAAAGCTGAACACAGCTGTTAGCAGCTCAGCAAGGGGTACATGCTCTGCAAACAGCTCTGAGATTTCCCCCTCATCAAACCCAGCCAATTTTCAGCTGATCTCTTGGGCAGAAATAGGAACTCACTCCCCACCTCAGGAAAGGCTGCTGGCAGATGGGAAGGAAAACGCGGCTGCGTGCGATGGAAAGCGTTTAAAACACCTGCTTTTTACAGGCCATAAAACACCCTGGATGGGAGTAAAAATTTATCCTGAAATCAAAAAAATTAAAAAGGGTTTTTTCTCACCTGGTGCACTCCATATCCTCAGGCCAAGAGACCCCAAACATCTCCATGAGCTTGGAGCACTCGCTGTGGGCGCGCTGGCAGAGGCGGCGGCAGGGCAGCGTCACCCGCCCGTACTCCATGCACACCGGGGCGTACAGGGCGCACAGGAAGGGCCGGAAATCCCGGGAGCATTCCAGGTTCACCATGGGGTGGAAGGGCTGAAAGAAAAATTTAAAAAAAAGGAGAATTCAGAGCTGCAAGCAGCACTTTGGTGGAATATTTTGCTGTTGTCTCATGGTGACTGCAATCGCGACCTTCTGGCTGTTGGGAGAAATGATCATCAGGATGGAACTTGGGGGTTTTAGGGAGACAGGAGGACAATGAAAATATTGCCAAGGGATATTTATGTCCCTCATCTGAAGGGCTGGCAAGAAAAATTTAAAAAAAGGACCTGCAAGCAGCACTTTGGTGGAATATTTTGCTTTTGCCTCATGGCGACCGTAACCGTGAGCTTCTGGCTGCTGGTGGAAATGATCATCAGGATGGAACTCGGGGGTTTGACAGGGGACCATGGGGACAATGAAAATATTCCCAACAAATATTTATGTCCTCCAGCTGAAGGGCTGGCAAGAAAAATAAAATACAAGGAGAATTCAGAGCTGCAAGCAGCACTTTGGTGGAATATTTTGCTGTTGTCTCATTGTGACCGCAACCGCGACCTTCCGGCTGTTGGTGGAAATGATCATCAGGATGGAACTTGGGGGTTTTGGGAAGACAGGGAGACAATGAAAATATTCCCAAGGATATTCATGTCCTCCATCTGAAGGGCTGGCAAGAAAAATGAAAAAAAAAGGAGAATTCAGAGCTGCAAGCAGCACTTGGGTGGAATATTTGGCTTTTGTCTCATGGCGACTGTAACCACAACCTTCTGGCTGTTGGTGGAAATGATCATCAGGACGGAACTTGGGGGTTTTGGGAAGACAGGGGACCATGGGGACAATTAAAATATTCCCAGGGGATATTTATGTCCTCCACCTGCATTAAAATCAGTGGGAATTGGATGGATAAATCCCCCTGGGGATGGATTTCAGTTCTCTCATGAAGGTGGATGTGTCTCTCATTCCCAGCCCGCATGTTATTGTCGCCAGATTTCTTTTCACAAAAAGCAAGGCACAACTTCCCAAGAAATTTCTGGGATTCACATTCTCTGAACCTCAGAGAAAGAAAAAAACAATTCCTATCTCATGTACTGCTCCTATGTTGTTCACCAGTGGAAGATTGTTTACTTGGAGGGAATTGATAACTGGATTCTGGTGGGAGTGTTTGGATTCACTGACCAATTGAATCCAGGTGTGGATTCACTGGGTGAGTCAGGACTGTGGGCTGACAGTCACAAGATGCTTGGCAGATTCAGTTTAGATGTAATATAAAATAGTCTAATAAAGTAATTAATCAGCCTTCTGATAAGGTGGCTGATTAATTTCTCAACATTTCTCATCATTTCTCCCAGACACTGGACAGAAATATCACCGATACGTTATCCCAGTTATTTAAATTCCCACACAGCCATGCAACTTCCAGGGCTGTAATCACAGTGAAGGCACAACCAAGATGTCATTTCTTGCCTAAGCAGCAGAAAGAATCCTGAAATCAAAACCTGAAAAAATAAAAATATCAAAATAAATAACTGGTGTCTCGTGTTCCTGTGGTGCTTTACAGCAGGTTTGGGTATCAGTGAGAGCAACACTCCTTGGAAGCTCTGAGAAAATCTGTCAGAGTTAGCAAATACAGCTGGTCTGGAGCACTCCTGAAGGTTAAAGAAGGAAAATTAGAGAGGACAGGGGTTTATGTCCCAGAAGAAGCTGGTGCCTGGTGATAAATCCAAGTCACTGTCCAGTGTGGGTTCACTCTGCTCTTGGGTTTTGTGGTTTGTCTTTAAAACTCACCAAGAATTAATCAAGGTTTTATTCCAGATCTCTGTGGCACCCAGCACCATCCCAAGCCTCACCATCTCTATGGATATCAATGTAAGATCAATGATATTCCCGTGAGAGTGGAATTAGAGAATACTGGAATACGTCAGGACTTCTAATTCTGAAATAAAACAAACCCCAGACTGGGAAAACTTCTCCTGATTTATATTTCAAAAGGGGAAAAGTGCCTTTATCAACAGCTTTGTTCTACTCAGATTTGTTAGAAACAGCCCATTCTTTGAATACCAGGGTTTTCTCCACAGCTCAGCAGGATTAAGGAGCAGGAATTCCAATCCTTGGGTAGCTGAAGCACCAATGAACCTGCTTGATATAAATACATAAAAATCCTAAATCTTGTAACAAGAGGAGCTGCACAAAGATTACACTCTCAAGCAGCAATTGCCTGAGAAGTGTTTGAAACCAATTCAGCATTTTCTTTTGCCAAGCTATAGAGCAGAACTGATCTAACAGGAAAAGGAGGGAATTTTCTGTGACCAGAAAATACTGGGAATTATAAGGAGAAGTTTCACTTCTCCCTTACCACCTCTCTACTCTTCCAACCCTTCCCAGAAGTCTCCTTCCCTCTGCAAAAGGTTCATTTTGGGAATACAAGACACAACCATGCTATGGCTTTAATGTGCCTTTTTTTAAATAAAACATAATTATTATTTACCAAATTGATTAAATTCCCTTAATTTCTCTGAAATTCAGCA